>NC_137829.1:52708668-52844216 GCF_963921795.1 Nannobrachium achirus | reverse complement strand
AGGGAGGACCAGTGGAGGAGTGTGATGATGAAATTAGAGACAATAAGATCAAAGCTATTATAATTGCTCCCCACAGGGCTAAGCGTCCTCGTCCAAAGACCACTCGCTATACTGCAGCCCTCCGCTCGCTGAAGGGCATGTTGTCTGTGAAAAGCATCAATCGGACTAAAACGTCGCACCCGCGTCGTCATCGTAAACAAATCCAAATGAGGGGGAGAGACGGAGGAAGCAGGGACGTGCTGGGACCCTGATTCAGCCCGGGAAAAAGAGTTTGTAGAGGCCCTCATTGCGAGCTATAGAGAGAGATCTCTCTATAGCGCTGCTGCTACTCAAAGATTTGCCATTTCAGATCATGACAAGTGACATTATTATAACATGAGTTATATTTCGTCGTTGTCGGGTGTCCAAAACCGTTTGTTTTGCCTTGTATGATGAAGCAGGGCTTTGCTTTGCGAAAAAATTTATACATTTGAAACTTGGAGATACGAGGTTTCTGTCCGACAGTGACGATTTACTTTTGTTGGCCGCCCAGCCCCCAAAATGGAACGAAGGCCGACATTTTATTTTTATTTTTTTCCTAATGGCCGGCCTGGACCGGCCGGGAATGAACCGGCCCGTTCGCTTTTCTCCATGGCCAGCACGTCCCTGGACAGAACATTTTTGTGTCTGCATTCCAACACAAGAGAGCAACTAAACAAGACATGAACAACAAGTGTCACTGCCTCTCTCTCTCTCTCTTCTCTCTCTCTCTCTCTCTCTCTCTCTCTCTCTCTCTCTCTCTCTCTCTCTCTCTGTAACAAGCCATCCATCCATCCATCTGTATTCTAGGTGAAAGCACATTTCCATCGCTCTAGTTTACGAGTGTCCTCGCTTTCCAAGCTAACTGTGTGTTTCTAATTAGTAGCGGCAAACAGAAAGCGTGGAACACCTTTCAGCGATTGGCCTTCATTAGTGTTCCTTGGCTCCAGAGGGGAGCTGACCCATCAACTGAGTGGTAACACCATGAAACTGGTTAGATTGGCACAGAGTGACTGGCAGCTGTTCTTTGAAGTGAGAGGCTTGTGGCTGTTGGCTGCCAAGTCGCTATACGGGGCTGTCTTAGCACATATAAACACACTAAATAACAATAGCATTAGCGTGCAGCTGCATGCGCACAAACACGCGCGCACACACACACACACACACACACACACACACACACACACACACACACACACACACACACACACACACACACACACACACACACACACACACAGCTGTTCCGCGGCAGGTTCAGTGCCAGAGTGCTACGTTTGATGTGTGTGTGTGTGTGTGTGTGTGTGTGTGTGTGTGTGTGTGTGTGTGTGTGTGTGTGTGTGTGTGTGTGTGTGTGTGTGTGTGTGTGTATGTCTGTGTGTGTCTGTGAGATCTTCTTTGTGCACATGTGGGTACCATACCATGTGGGTACCATACCATGTGGGTACCATACCATGTGGGTACCATACCCATATCTAAGTGAAGTCGTGGCGGCGTTTTGACAGCTTGGCGTTTGCGCGGGAAGGACGCCGACGCCGTCACTACTGGGACACGGAAGCTTGTTCAGAGTAGGAGTGTGAGCTTGACACAACGGTGATGTGACAACAACAATGATTTATGGAGGTATAGGGGAAGAGAAAGGAGAAAGGCAAAAGACCACGAAGGCTGTCACTAGTAGTCATGTTTCCATAAACGTATTCGCAAATAGGAAGAGAATTATCAGAAATGCGCATTAAGACAAAGCAAATGTGTTTCCATTTGCTCGACGGTCGCATGAGCCCACTCAGCGCCTCCGTGCGGTCCAGCTGAACACAGCGAAGCTCTCCTCGCCCACCACTGGTTCTTTCGGAGGTTGTCTTTGCACAGAAGAGCTACAGCTGGCACATTGTGAACACGGGATCACTGATCATGGACTGCAGGGAGAAAGGAGGGAGGCTGGAACCGTGCGCCATCGGCTGGTCAGTATCTTCAGGTTCCTGCGCTCACATCACTGAGAACCTCACCTGAGACACTGACTATGAACCTCACCTCACCTCACCTCACCTCACCTCACCTCACCTCACCTCACCTCACCTCACCTCACCTCACCTGAGACACTGACTAAGAACCTCACCTGAGACACTGACTAAGAACCTCACCTGAGACACTGACTAAGAACCTCACCTCACCTCACCTGAGACACTGACTATGAACCTCACTTGAGACACTGACTATGAACCTCACCTGAGACACTGACTATGAACCTCACCTGAGACACTGACTATGAACCTCACCTCACCTCACCTCACCTCACCTCACCTCACCTCACCTCACCTCACCTCACCTGAGACACTGACTAAGAACCTCACCTCACCTGAGACACTGACTAAGAACCTCACCTCACCTGAGACACTGACTAAGAACCTCACCTGAGACACTGACTAAGAACCTCACCTCACCTGAGACACTGACTAAGAACCTCACCTCACCTGAGACACTGACTAAGAACCTCACCTGAGACACTGACTAAGAACCTCACCTGAGACACTGACTATGAACCTCACCTCACCTCACCTGAGACACTGACTATGAACCTCACCTCACCTGAGACACTGACTATGAACCTCACCTGAGACACTGACTAAGAACCTCACCTCACCTCACCTCACCTCACCTCACCTCACCTCACCTCACCTCACCTCACCTCACCTCACCTCACCTCACCTCACCTGAGACACTGACTAAGAACCTCACCTGAGACACTGACTAAGAACCTCACCTGAGACACTGACTAAGAACCTCACCTGAGACACTGACTGTGGTGAAAAGGGCACAGCAATCCTTTTTTCACCTTGTTCATGCATGGGGCCTAAGAACCCAGAAGGAGCGGCAACGGCACCTGCCGCGGCAGGCACCACCGCACAACCGGTATTCGCTCTCCCTCCAAGAACCTGCGGTTCTGCAGATGCACCATGGAAGGCATTCTCTGACTGGGAACAGCTCCGCCTTCAACTGCAAAGCGCTGATTGTAGGGCATTAACCAAAATGTCCACTCAGTCGATTTCATTACACAAGTCCACTCCCATCAGGGAGAGTGGAAAGTTGAACTAAAGGACAGGACAGAATGATTCCCCGCTCTGTCACGTTGACAGGCTGGACAGAGTGCAGTGACAGCAGTCAGAGGTCCTTACTGTAGCAACAAACTTTATCCTGTTGGATCCAACATTATAGAGGAATTATGATTATTATTATTCACTGGTTGCAGTGGAATCTATAATATTAACACCAAAACAAAAGCCTTATTAAGGTGGGGGCTATTATTCTACCATCCCCACCGATCAATGTAACAACATCATCAAATGAATGATAAAGTGGACTTGTTAATGCCCTACACTGAGGAGAGTGGTACTGTAAGTACTGTACTCACATCAGTGGATGTGAACTCCATCCAGGATATATATATACTATATATATACACTATATTTTGGGGGGTCCCCAGATGATTAACTTAAAGGAGTAGTTCACCCCCAAAATGACTTTTTTTCTATTGATTACCCATGCCATGGAGACTAGAGTTCAATAATATTTTTTGTTTTTTGTCAAATTCCTAAGACAAAAATTTGATTCGAGGAAATTTACCCCCATTGATTCCGGATGGGGACCCGTTTCGAAACGGGTCCCCATCCGGAACGGAGGAATGTGACAAAAACCAAAAAATATTATTGAACTCTACTCTCCATGGCGTGACTAATCAATAGAAAAAAAGTCATTTTGGGGGTGAACTACTCCTTTAATGTGAAACATTGTTTTCTCACTCAACTGTAAACAAACCAACATAAAGTGTAAGTGTATAGAGGGTATCTGCACAAGTGACAATTTAGACAAGAATTTAGACAAGACTTTTTAATACCTCTAAAATGACAAATTAAACATTGTCCAAATTGTCAAATATATAGGGGCAGAAATTGTGAAAATAGCAGATCTACATGCTCACAACGCCTCGCAACGCGAGGCATTGTGAGCATGTAGATCTGCTATTTTCAATAGAACCATGTTATACCAAATGTAACGCCTCAATTCTTAGTGCCTGTCAGGGTGGGGGGGTCCCCAGTTAAAATATGATTATTCTGGGGGTCGTGGCCGGTTGACAACCACTGTAATATTGGATCATTCTATCCTTGGCAATAAGCAATCCTACTGTTTGAATGCTGTACAGACGCACATATGGAGCAAAAATATATAGACTTCGACTTTCGACTTTGTCTGGTGGGAGTCGACATGTGTAATGAAGTCGACTGAGTCGACTTGTCGACTTTTTCGTTAATGCCCTAACATACACTGGCAATAGGCCTATTGGCCGTAAAGCCCATAGGGTTATCAAAGACCCCAGCCCCTCCATCCATGGAGTGTTTCAGCAGCTAGCGCTACCGTCTGGCAAACCATACCACAACCGCAAGACCCGGACCAGCAACATCCAGGACAGCTTTTTCCACCAGGCTACAAGGCTGAACCACTGTCTGTTTGTTACACACACATACTCAGATGCAGCTGTGCTCCCGCAATCACACAGAAACAGCCATCTTCACATGCAGATGTACGTTTATTAAGGCAGGATCGGCTGGCTCTGCAATCTCCTCCCATTCTCCATCTGAAGCGAGGCCCAACCAAGACACCTGACTGTTGATTTTGTTCTGTTTTTCATTTAGCGTATTGGTTGCATCATACTTGTATAAGGCATATGGTGGTACTCAAATCAACACACCTGGTGCCTGTTCATCATTAGGCCTCATTCAACTAGCTTGTCCATTCTAACGTCACCAAAACAGAATGGCCTGTTTGCTTAAAATTATCACATTACATTTCAAATTAAGGGAGATTTTTTTCATTGTTAAAATTCTACTTTGGAGGAAACCTAACATGATATATTAGGCAGTTTTAAGTTCAGTGTGGCGCAAGACTGCACAGCAGAACAAAATAGTTAATTGCATTTGCTCTCGTTATAGTTAATTTAATTCTGATTGTTAAAGAGTTCAAAGTTTAGGTACCACCCAGATTGTACTGTGTGACATACAGTAGGCCTACCACAGGGTTCATACAGTAGGCCTACCACAGGGTTCATACAGTAGGCCTACCACAGTGTTCATACAGTAGGCCTACAGTAGACATACAGCAGGCCTACCGCAAGGTTCATACAGTAGGCCTACAGTAGACATACAGTAGGCCTACCGCAGGGTTCATACAGTAGGCCTACCGCAGGGTTCATACAGTAGGCCTACAGTAGGGTTCATACAGTAGACCTACCGCAGGGTTCATACAGTAGGCCTACCGCAGGGTTCATACAGTAGGCCTACAGTAGGGTTCATACAGTAGGCCTACCGCAGGGTTCATACAGTAGGCCTACAGTAGGGTTCATACAGTAGGCCTACAGTAGGGTTCATACAGTAGGCCTACCGCAGGGTTCATACAGTAGGCCTACAGTAGGGTTCATACAGTAGGCCTACCGCAGGGTTCATACAGTAGGCCTACAGTAGGGTTCATACAGTAGGCCTACAGTAGGGTTCATACAGTAGGCCTACAGTAGGGTTCATACAGTAGGCCTACAGTAGGGTTCCATTTTGGAAAACCCAGAGAAATGCTTGCATTTAATTCCGTCTGACCAGAAGCATGCAGGGATAAAACATCACCGGCCATAAAAATGAATGACTAGAGGAGGGGGGGTTGGGGGTGGGGGGGGGGGGTATCAAACGATCCCCCTCCCCTCCCCCCACCACATCGAAGCCTGCAGACCACCATCCACTGGGACCCAAACAAATAACATCCAAATCTCAGCTCAATATAATAAAGCCAAAGCCAGAGTTTGAGTAGAGACGTGTAAAACCATTACAGAGGCTCTATTCTCCTCCCTGGGCTCATTAGCATCTTCCTGTGTGTGTTAGCAAGACTATCTCACTCACTCACACACACACACACACACACACGCACACACGCGCGCATGCGCGCACGCGCGCACACACACACACACACACACACACACACACACACACACACACACACACACACACACACACACACACAGGGATCTTGCGTGGGCCGTCAGAAAGCAGAGGAATCCCTGATAAGCAGCGGAGCCCAGCGGAGGGCATGGAGCGAGGAATGCCAGCGATGCGGGGCATTCACAACACCGTGTGGCGTCACTCCTCACGGTCACACAAAGGCCTCTCTTCTCCCGTGCGTCAATGACACCATTGTGGCCAGAGAGCGCCGCCGCCGAGAGGCTTTATCGCACACACATTCCACGCGGACACCAGTGTGCACGCATGGCGCACGAGAGCACACACACACACACACACACACACACACACACACACACACACACACACACACACACACACACACACACACACACACACACACACACACACTCCCGCTTCCTCCATCACTTCAATCTGCCTCGTTTCCTCATCCAGCGCCTCTGATTCCTCGTGGCGATGCAGCCGTCCGTTATCTGCTGAGAGATCGTTCCGACGATCGACCTTTCCATTAATCAAATCAGCAAAGCACACAGCAACGAATCTGCATGAAAAATCCTAATAAATGTTGTATAATTGACTAAATTGATTAGTCTGGTTAAGCACGTTGATCCCGGCAGGCCTACTTTGTCGTACAACGGTGTTGCACCAAAGCGTACTGCTGGCCTTGCCAAAAATCTATTATTTTATTAAAATCAAGTATTTTCTATAGAGTTCAATTAACTGTTGCACCCCAAATCAATTTAAATTCAATTCAATTCAATTCAATTCAAAGGGCTTTATTAGCATGAGAAAACATACGTTTACATTGCCAAAGCAGAAGTGTACACAATACAATACAATACAATCAGAACAAAATATGTACAGGTGAAAACAGTTTTCATGCATCACGGTAACGTGCAGGCAGAGCAGTGATATATACAATGGTTTTTAAGGTGGTTGGGTTCCATTTGATATCCTTCTCTTATCACAGCAGCTCACCAATCTTGCTGCTGTGTTTGCACATTGTTTTACTTCCCCCAGCAGGTATGGGAGTTTTTCATCATTGGTCATATTTTGAAACTCTCCTTGGGTGGTTATGATCTGTGGGAAGTATGTGTCTCTGAGGTCTTGGTACAGCGGACAGGTGGTTAGAAAGTGTAGCTCAGTTTCCACTTCATTTTGTGTGCAGTGAGTGCAAAGTCTGTTTTCTCTAGGGAGCCAGGTATGCCTGTGACGTCCTTTCTCGATTGCAAGACTGTGCTCACTGAGTCTGTACCTAGTCAAGGGGGGGGGGGGGGGGGGGGGAGCCCACAACTCGTCCCGGAAGTCAACGTTGGTCTGGCGCCTCTCACAGGGGGGGGCTGGGAGAAAGGGTATGAGGGGTGTGTGTGTGTGTGTGTGTGTGTGTGTATGTGTGTGTGTGTGTGTGTGTGTGTGTGTGTGTGTGTGTGTGTGTGTGTGTGTGTGTGTGTGTGTGTGTGTGTGTGTGAGAGAGAGAGAAAGAGAGTTACTGAGAGTCTTCCCCTTCCTGTTGCCCCGACATACCCCGGGCTGCTCCTGCCACCTGCCCTTGGGGCACAAAGGCCTCATGGGGGGCAGGACATGACAGGAGGGCGGGACACCCATGTCCCTCTGACAGTGGCTCTGCAAACACCTGTCAATCACTGTCAGGGCAGGGCAGGAGCTACAGTAGCTGGAATGCATGTGTGAGTGTGCGTGTGTGTGTGTGCATGTGCGTGCGTGCGTGCGTGCGTGCGTGCGTGCGCGTGTGTGTGTGTGTGCATGAGTGTATGAGTGAGCGAGCGTGTGCGCAAGTAAAACAGCGGCATGTTTGACGCTGTGATTGATTTGTATATGGAAGACTGAAGATGAACATTAAAGGACAAAGACTCACAGCGTGGCACCGAGTGCCGCGCTGCGAGCTTGTAGATCTGCTATTTTTGAAAAAGTCGTGAAAATGTGTGCAAATCTTTGAATATGTATTTTCAAAGCGAACGGTTGTAACTCAAATTTTGCTTCTGGGGGGGTCCCTTGAACTAGATATTTTGAGATGTGGGTCCGTGGCCAAATACATGTCATTTTGGGGGTCCTTCACATGAAAAAGTTTGAGAACCACCGACATAGTAGTCTCTCAAGAACAGACTAACTGAGCTCCAGTTGAGTGAAAAGGACCTTTTCTTTGACGATGGCTGGCCAGATTGCTGACATAGAAACATACTTTTTTTTTCAAAAAACCTTAGAAGGATTCAAAAGACACTTATAGAATCGGGTCAAAATTCTAATTTTCACGATTTTTCAAAAATAGCAGACCTACAAGCTCGCAGTGCCGCGCTGTGAGCTTGTAGGTCTGCTATTTTTTCAATAGTCAAAACATAAAATAATGATACACGATAATATGTACCCGTTCTGAATGGGTTAAAGGACAAAGTGACAAAGTGGCAGGTCAGGTGACGGTGATGATGGGGGTGGGGGGGTGGCCTGTCATCCAGCCAGAGACGTGCCCAGCATGGAAGCCGTCGTGGCAGAGGAAGCTCTCAACTCCAACCCTGCAGGGTCGCGTCAATCAAAACAGCATCCCGGTTTCCACAATGGAACAAGGGGGGAGCGCTTGTTTTCGGTGGAGATGACGGAGTCGTTATATTATAAACACAATCTGATCTAGCCATTCATGACATAGGCTATTTATTATAATCACTAATTCACTATGAAGTGTCTTTAATTATAATTAAAGTAAAAATAGTCAAATAACAAACAAGGACAAATTGTTCTGCCCACAACCTTATCAAACCAAAATGCCTAAACTACTGTAAATGTAGGCCAATTATAACTATGATAATGGTTCTCAATTAGTCCCAATTATTAAGTATAATACTTGACCTTATAAATATAGAATCACATAGTCGAGCGTTGCGATGGTCACATGAGCCGACTCAGCGCCGTTACCGACTTATGTGCCGTTATGGACAGAATAGTAAATCTTCAGCCCCCCGAATTTCGTCACCTCCGCGCGGTCACAACGGAGCGCTCCCTACCTCCGGTTCAGCCAATCACAAGCTTCCACTGCCGATACCGGGATGCTGTTTTGATACACGCCCCTGTGCTCCAGTGACAGGCCCCGGTGGGCCACACCTCAGGACCCCTTGGCCTGGACAAGGTGTCCTGCTGGGGGCCTTTTGGAGCAGGCCGCGGGGCGGCGGGGGGCTCAGGGTACGGGGACAATGGGAGGACAGTAGAGGGACGGTAGGGGAGCAGGGAATTAGCTGCCAATTAGGTCCAGTTTGAGTGAGCAGTGATGGGTGTCGGCCTGTCGGAATCTGAAGAGCAGGCAGGATCAGTGGGATAAGAACCGTGTTATCCTCAGATTACACCCAGGGGCGTCACCAGGGGGGAGGAAAGTGGGACTGAGTTACCAGGGCCCAAGGTGGTGGAGGGGGCCCTAGTAACTTTAGCTATTGAAAAATAGCAGATATACAAGCTCACAGCGCGGCACCGAGTGCCGCGCTGTGAGCTTGTAGATCTGCTATTTTTGAAAGGTCGTGAAAATGTGCGCAAATCTTTGAATATGTGTATTTTTTAAGTGAACATTTGTAACTCAAATTTTGCTTCTGGGGGGTCCCTGGAACTAAATATTTTGAGATGGGGGGTCCTTCACATGAAAAAGTTTGAGCATCACTGACATGGAAACATACGGTAGGTTTCTTGGCACACATTTTCACGATTTAAAAAAAATAGCAGATCTACAAGCTCGCAGCGCGGCACTCGGTGAGCTTGTATATCTGCTATTTTTCAATAGTTAACATTCATGGGGGGCCCGCACTGAATCCTTGTACCCAGGGCCCAGAATTTGGTGTGACGCCCCTGATTACACCCTCCTCCGCCGAGATCACACAAACGCACAGACAAACATGCATGCACGTGTGATACCCTCACAGATGTGAAGTAACCTTTTATTTTGTAAGAAAACGGTCATGCACTTTCCTTGTTAAAGTAAGGTCCAGTATGTTTATTTCTATTATTCTAATGGTCACAAACCAAGTAATATCAGTAGTGGTTCAGTTAATGAGATAATTAGCATATTTGAGTCAATATGCTAATTATCTCGTTAATTATGCACAATATAAAAATGTACATGGCAAAAATGGATTCTACAGGAAGAAATACATTAGAATCAACTGAGAAAAGTTTGGTACACCCTTTTATCGAAAGATTATAGGATTAGACCTGTCTATTCCCCTGACACATCCCTGTGCCATCAAAGGGGATATCACAGGTGACATCACCTATATGTAAAAGTCCATATATGGGTATTCCCCAGAATCCCTTTTATGCCCATATATGAAGATCCCTGATGTCATGGATATACATCACTGGCCAGATGGCCAAGACATGGCCCATATCTGTGTGCAGGATAGTGAATATGTCTATGGTTTCACACTTGTTATTTTATATTGTTAAATGTAGCAACAGTAAAAACAGCACATTATAGGTAAATAGTGCTCTTATTTTACATTCCACAGACCAGAAGACACAGCACACTGGCCACCTTCAGGTGTTTAGACAGATATCTCGTGTTGTGTTTATAGACATTTGTGTCCCCTCTCAAATGAGTACTTGCCCTGTCGGGCAACCTGAAAGCCAACTTCACCTGCCCTGATGTTTTATTTACCTGCCAGGGGCAGGTGGGCAAGCCTTAATGTCAATGCCTGGTGTGGCTGGTTCAGATAGGGATCTCCATGTATGGGCATAAAAGGGATTGTGTGTGTGTGTGTGTGTGTGTGTGTGTGTGTGTGTGTGTGTGTGCGTGCGTGCGTGCGTGCGTGCGTGCGTGCACAGGTAATCTTCAGTCCAGACTAGGCCAATCAGCATTTCATTTCTCGTGCACGCTGGCAGCAGGCCAAGGACCACAGTTCTCAAATATTTTCCATGAGAGCACAAACTCAACTCAACCAATTGAGTCTTTAGCACCTTTCACACAGTTTAGAGTGATGTTCGCCAACATACGCACCAATACTAATCTACATGTTTTCATACTGACAGAAAGATGAGACCAAAGCCAAAGCCACTTGAACACTAGCATCCCTATTCCAAGGGGGAGGGAATTCACAGAAATGCACCTTTTTTGTCAAAAAGATTTGGTGTAGAGTGTGGAAAAAAACTGATCCCATCTTCCTGGTCAACTAAATAGTAGTTTATTAAGTAGGGGAGAACAGGGTAGATGAACCTGTGGGTAAGATGAACCACCCCCTTTATCTTTAAAACTATACACATGAGTTGTCATTTGAACACAACACAACACAACACAAAACAACACAACACAACACAACACAACACAACACAACACAACACAACACAACACAACACAACAATATTTTTTTATTAGGTCTTTGCTACTCAAATTATGCTGAATGATCTTTCATTTTGACAAATACACTCATTTAAGAGAAGTTTTCAATATTATATTAATAATTGCAAATATTAAAAGGTTCTGAATAACACATTTTATTTAATTGGTTTTAATATTTTTTTCTTACGCTTTAAATAACCGTAAGAAAACAAATAAGACTTTCCAAAAGGGAAATGTGTTATTAAAATATTTCTGATAAGTAAATACATTATTTGTTCAAGTGAAAACTGTTTAAGTTAAGACTATCTTGTGGGTCAACTTACCCCTAACCTGGGGCAAGTTGAGCTACTTGACCACTGTTTTAGTCATATTTTTTCTGGCCCCTTGTCATAGATGCTAACTCATAATCTTGTCATAGATGCTAACTCATAATCTTGTCATAGATGCTAACTCATAATCTTGTCATAGATGCTAACTCATAATCTTGTCATAGATGCTAACTCATAATCTTGTCATAGATGCTAACTCATAATCTTGTCATAGATGCTAACTCATAATCTTGTCATAGATGCTAACTCATAATCTTGTCATAGATGCTAACTCATAATCTTGTCATAGATGCTAACTCATAACCTTGTCATAGATGCTAACTCATAATCTTGTCATAGATGCTAACTCATAATCTGGCCCCTTGTCATAGATGCTAACTCATAATCTTGTCATAGATGCTAACTCATAATCTTGTCATAGATGCTAACTCATAATCTGGCCCCTTGTCATAGATGCTAACTCATAACCTTGTCATAGATGCTAACTCATAATCTTGTCATAGATGCTAACTCATAATCTGGCCCCTTGTCATAGATGCTAACTCATAATCTTGTCATAGATGCTAACTCATAAACTTGTCATAGATGCTAACTCATAATTAAGTGTGCCTGCCATGCAATGGCAAAACACTTATTGTAATCCGCCATACTTAAGTAATTAAGTTCCTTGCAAATTTCGGCACGTAATAAGTGCCGCACGATTTACACCACCGCCGCAATATATACATCAAAACGTGCGCCTCAGCCGGGAATGGGGTGCTATTACTTTTCTAAGAGAAAAGTTGTATCGTTTAATTGATATTAATTTATTAGTGAATTAATTTTACCCATTGACTTATAATGGGAATCGCAAAAACTCACATTCAATATTTTTTTTCTCGCAAACCATAGGGGCTACAGTTTCAAAACTTGGAGAGGAGATTTATAATGATATCAAGGATTAAATAAAAAATAATTTCGTCAGTTGGCCTCATGGTGGCGCTATAACAGTCCACTTTACCTTTCGGCCTGTAACTCTTGAACCGTGGGTTGGAAAATTAAAATTCCCTTTTCCCTGGATTCCTTGAGTCATGACGCATCTCCTCATATAGGCCACGCCCATTTGCATCAGGATAGATTTTCCGCCATTTTGAATTTTCTTCAAAACACACTTTTTGCTCCTTTTCCTACATATTTTCTCCAAATGTCACAAAAATCGATACACACGATCTATGGACTCATGCGATAAACATATTTAAACAATATTTTGATAGTCCATACCGTTCTTCCGTAACAGGGTTCCAAAGTTAGCGGGAGGAGCCCGTTTTGTAAGAAGTAGCCATAAATCACAAACGAAACATAACAGTCCACTTTACCTTTCGGCCTGTAACTCTTGAACCGTGGGTTGGAAAATTAAAATTCCCTTTTCCCTGGATTCCTTGGGTCATGACGCATCTCCTCATATAGGCCACGCCCATTTGCGTCAGGATAGATTTTCCGCCATTTTGAATTTTCTTCAAAACACACTTTTTGCTCCTTTTCCTACATATTTTCTCGAAATGTCACAAAAATCGATACACACGATCTATGGACTCATGCGATAAACATATTTAAACAATATTTTGATAGTCCATACCGTTCTTCCGTAACAGGGTTCCAAAGTTAGCGGGAGGAGCCCGTTTTGTAAGAAGTAGCCATAAATCACAAACGAAACATCCAGTCAACACCAAATTTTAACCACAAGTGGGGGGCGCTATACTGAACATATACCCAAAAAGCATTTCCACTTCGACAGGGGGCACCACAAACGCGCAAAACGTAACCGTTTCATGCCAAAACGTGTTTTTCAGGGGGAACGACCCTCTCTAAACGAAACACTAACACCAACCGCTACACAAGGTTGCACAGACTTAGCGAGCTGCAGGCACACTTAAAATTTCTTAGAAATTTTCTTTTCTAGTCTCAAATGATATCAGACATCCTGAAATATGTCTAGATGTTTTGATTTTTCTTGCTTCCAGGGCAACTTAAACAAAAAGTGGTTCATCTTACCCTGTTCTCCCCTAGGAGGTGGTTACATAGTCTGCACAACTTATGAATAAACTCTTACATTATTCAGTTACTGGCATTTTCTTGATGTTAGGAACATGGATGAAGGTATATCTAAAGAAGGTAGGATATTCTTCTCTCATCTAATAATCAATGCAAGAATAACAATATACAGTAACTGCCAGTAATGCAAAGTGCTGGACTGTGCTGGTCATGTGTTTTCTTTAATTAACAAAATAAATATACAAAGAAATTACTGACAATATCTGATCCCAATCATCAAAATAAAATATGCCCTATGGCTAAAATATACCAGATGTAGCCTAATGCTTTTATATTCACAGTTTGTTAACAAATAGTGGAAATAGCAGCACTTCAAGCATCGTGACCTTCCGCCAATTCCACTATTTTTGAAAATGTGGAACAACATGGAAATTATTTTTACATAAATTGTGATGATCACTAATAATTGGATGAGGCTATTATGTAATACTAGACAGGCCTAGCAGGTCATTATGCTCGCCAGTGGCGTCAGTTCAGAAAAAGCTAAGGTATGGCAACATAGTTAATTCAATGGGACTCCAACTTCCATCAGCTGTAACTGATTATTTTAGGGAAACTGAATTTCAGTCTTTGTGGGATGTGTTACTAGACACCTTTACAAACATATTGGTGAAGACATTTTTTTGGTAAGGAATTTATTCCAGGATATGACACTATTTCTGACAACTTTCCTTCTTACCAGTAGACCTTTCCTTTTTCTTTTACCTGTATTGACATCAACGACGAGTCAACTATGATGTACCAATGTTACCTGTTGTCATGAGACCCGTTTTGACCATTATGTTTGCCTGTGTCCATATGCCCATATATGGAGATATTTGTATCTGTCGGTCTGCGTCCATTTTATGCCCATATATGGAGATCTCTGTATATGTCTGTCTGTTTCCCTTTCATGCCCATATATGGAGATCTCTGTATCTGTCTGTATGTGTCCTTTTATGCCCATATATGTTCTGTCACTTTTTGTTTGTTTCTTCTTTAAGCAGAATACGCAGATGTCAGCAGCTAGATCTGTGACATCAGAACACGTCATACTGATGACATTCAATACGTAACCATGGCATTTTTTTGTTGACTCATGTGGTGTACGTGATGTCAGAGTCTTTTAAGTGATGTCACAATGAGTGACATCACCGAGTGCCGCGCAGTGAGCTTGTAGATCTGCAATTTTTGAAAAGTCGTGAGAATGTGTGCACATTTATTTTTTATTTTTAAAGATTTTTCAATAGTTAACACACAAAAGAATGCGTAATAATGCGCTCCCAGTCAAAATGGGTTAACCCCCTGGCCCTATGAAGAACATTCAGGGGGGCCCGCAGTGAATCCTTGTACTCAGGGCCCAGAATTTGGCGTGACGCCCCTGCTCCTGGAGGTTGCTCAGGATAGGGAACTCCATCTGGAAATGGTTGAAGATGTGCCAAGTGACTGAGCGGTGCTCACTTCCTGACACACCTGCATATCTCCTTGTATGGGCTGTTCTTTTTTGAGGTTCATCCCTTTTTGAATTGCAAAACAGAAAATGGAGTTCCCATGGTTGATCGAAAATCTGTCAGTTCAGTGTAAAACATGGCCCTGGGTCAGACAGCGGGTGCAGAGTTATCCCCAGCGTGTGCAGAGTTATCCCACCGTCCTGGCTGTCGCTGTGAGCGTGGGGCGATCTGTGCCTCCTCTCCCTGTCCCTCCTCTTGCTCTTGTCCTTCTTGTGCTGCCTGTGTTTCTCCTTCTTGTGCCTCTGCTTGTCCTTGTGCTTCCTGTGTTTGTCCTTGCTCTCGTGCTTCTTGTGTTTGTCCTTGCTCTCGTGCTTCTTGTGTCTCTCCTTTGTAGACGTGTCTTTGCTGTCATGTTTGTGCCTCTGTTTCTTCTCCTTTCGTGTATCAGCGTCCTTAATGATTGGTTGACAGTCCTCCTCCCCCTTGGCCTTAATGATTGGTTGACAGTCCTCCTCCCCCTTGGCCTTAATGATTGGTTGACAGTCCTCCTCCCCCTTGGCCTTAATGATTGGTTGACGGTCCTTCTCCTCCTTGGAGCTGTTGATTGGAAAGATGTACTTAATGGAGCCGTTGATGTTATCTACCCATGACACGAGCCAGTTCGCTTTGTTGTTGTGGCAAACTTCCTTCCAGTGTGTGCCTGGGGGAGGCTTGGGGAACTTGGAGTCTGCGCTGCAGTTAATGGTGCAGTCCTCGGGCTTGATCCTGTGCTTCAGCATGCCCATCTTGGGGTGATTTCTCAGGCCCTTGAAAAGACCAGGCGGCTCAGTGCGACAGTTATAGATGCACTCCTTCTGTTTGTCGATGGTACAGAAGCCATACTCCTGCTGGAGGCGCTCGTCTTCGTCCTTCTTCTTCTGCTTCTCTTTCCACGACTCTTTCTTCCTGGCCTTCGCTTTAGCCTTGAAGTGGTTGCTCATTCCTCTGAAGTCACACTTTGCCAGGTCTTTGATTTTATCCCTTTCCTCCGCCGTCATTTCCTTCTGCCAGTCTTTGAAGAAGTTCTCCTTGAAGATGTCCTTCGTGGCCCAGACTTTGTCCAGCATTCTTGCGTAGAAGGTGGCCACTTCCTCAGCTGCCGGGCTGAGCTTCATATGCTCCCCATCATAGGAAAACATGACCTTGTCTGGAAGAGGTTCATACTCTGGTGTGAACACGGGCCCTTTGTGTTCCAGAAACGTCCACTTGGTGACTTTCCCACTTTCTCCCACTTTTATCTCCCTGGTCGCTTTCTTCTCAACAAAGTCTTCTCGTTCTAGTTCTTTTGCCTTCAAGGGCTTGACGGCATTGTCCACATACACGTCTCTGTCCTCCTCCAGCCTCTCGTTCTTACGTTTCTTCTTCCTGGCAGTATAAATCTTGTTGTCCTGCTTGTCCTCATGCTTGCGCTTGTCCGTGCGCCTGTCTTCATCCTCCGCCTTCTTGCCCTCCTGAGGGTGTTTGTCTCTGTCTGTCATGCCTGTGCTGTTGTTGTCCTCCTTTACGGCGTGTGTATCGCCGTCCTCCTCGCCCCCACGCTTCTCCTTGTCCCCGTGAGCGTGTTTGTCTTTCTCCTTCCTCACAGCATACATGTCGCCGTCCTCCTCGCCCCCACGCTTCTCCTTGTCCCCGTGAGCGTGTTTGTCTTTCTCCTTCCTCACAGCATACATGTCGCCGTCCTCCTCGCCCCGACGCTTCTCCTTGTCCCCGTGAGCGTGTTTGTCTTTCTCCTTCCTCACAGCATACATGTCGCTGTCCTCCCCGCGAGTGTGTTTGTCTAACTCCTTCCTCACAGCATACATGTCGCTGTCCTCCCCACGAGCGTGTTTGTCTAACTCCTTCCTCACAGCATACATGTCACTGTACTCCCCGCGAGCGTGTTTGTCTAACTCCTTCCTCACAGCATACATGTCGCTGTACTCCCCGCGAGTGTGTTTGTCTAACTCCTTCCTCACAGCATACATGTCGCTGTCCTCCCCGCGAGTGTGTTTGTCTAACTCCTTCCTCACAGCATACATGTCGCTGTCCTCCCCGCGAGCGTGTTTGTCTAACTCCTTCCTCACAGCATACATGTCACTGTACTCCCCGCGAGCGTGTTTGTCTAACTCCTTCCTCACAGCATACATGTCGCTGTACTCCCCGCGAGCGTGTTTGTCTAACTCCTTCCTCACAGCATACATGTCGCTGTCCTCCCCGCGAGCGTGTTTGTCTAACTCCTTCCTCACAGCATACATGTCGCTGTCCTCCCCGCGAGCGTGTTTGTCTAACTCCTTCCTCACAGCATACATGTCACTGTCCTCCTCGCGATTGTGTTTGTCCATATTCCTGTCTCTGTGTTCCTTCTTCTTGCCGTCACTCTTGTGCTTGTCCTTCTTTACAGTTTGAATCTCGCTGTCCTCCGTGATCTCATGCTTGGCTGCATCCTTACGCCTCTCTCCGTCTCTCTCCTTCTTCCTCTTATGCTTGACTGTGTCCTTACGCCTCTCTCCGTCTCTCTCCTGAAGAGGTTCATATTCTGGTGTGAACACAGGCCCTTTGTGTTCCAGAAACGTCCACTTGATGCCATCTGTCACTTTCTTTCCATCAAAGTCTCCCACTTTTATCTCCCTGGTCGCTTTCTTCTCAACAAAGTCTTCTTGTTCTAGTTTTTTTGCCTTCAAGGGCTTGACGGCATTGTCACAGTCGTCTTGCTTCCTTTTCCTGGCCCTAAGGTGGCAAGGTTCATTATCAGGCTCATACTTCACACGCGGAGGACTGGCAAAGACATCCCCTTTCTCCTTGGCCTTGTCATCCCTCTTCCTCTCTTTGTGCTTGTCCTTGTCCATGTCCATGCTGCCATGCGTTGTCTTGTCCCTGTCCTCCTTGCTCTGGTGAAGGTGCTTGTCTTTCTCCTTAGACCTGTCTCTGTCCCCCTTTTCTTTTCTCTCCTTCTTGTGCTTATGTTGCCTCTTCTTACTCCTGTCTCTGTCCTCTTTCTTGTGTTTCTCCTTATACACGTCTCTGTCCTCCTCCAGCCTCTCGTTCTTACGTTTCTTCTTCCTGGCAGTATAAATCTTGTCGTCCTGCTTGCCCTCATGCTTGCGCTTGTCCGTGCGCCTGTCTTCATCCTTTGCCTTCTTGCCCTCCTGAGGGTGTTTGTCTCTGTCTGTCATGCCTGTGCTGTTGTTGTCCTTCTTTACGGCGTGAATCTCGCTGTCCTCCGTGATCTCATGCTTGTCTGCATCCTTACGCCTCTCTCCATCTCTCTCGTTCGTCCTCTTATGCTTGACTTTGTCCTTACGCCTCTCTCCGTCTCTCTCCTTCTTGTGTTTGGGTTTCTCCTTCTTTACAGTATGTATCTCCCTCTCCTCCTTGCTCTCACGCTTGCATTCCTCCTTAAGATTACCCCCCTCTGTGTCGTCCTCTTTGCTCGCCTTTGCTCGCCTTTGCTCACCTGGCAACGACTCCTGCAGGTCGAGGTGGTCAGAAACATCAGAGTTAGTGAACATGATGTCGTAGTGTCTTCCTTCTCTGCTTTGGTCTCGCTGCCTGCTGGTTAGAGTGGCTCCGGAGGATGGTCCAACCTTTATATAGGCCAGGACAGGAGTGCTTAGTTGGATTTTCGTGATGTCACGATGAGTCAGACATATATGGAGTTTTACCTATCATGAGCTGCATTTATATCTCTATGTATAGATCAACCATGCCCAAATATGGGGTTTGTGATGTCAGACTTGGATACCGGTATTGGAGTATCAACATTCAATATAGGTAACCATGGCAACAATGAGTTACAGCAGCATATCTCTGGCCTACTCGGGAAGGATGTAAATAGGGAATGAATGCCCCGCCCTTTAATTCAAACCCTATTATACCTGCTGTCATAGGACCTGTTTTAACCATCCGTTTGCCTGTGTCCATTTATGCCCAATTGCCCATATATGGAGATATCTGTATCGGTCTGTCTGCGTCTATTTTATGCCCCCCCCCCAAAAAAAAAACGTTTTCACCAGCACTGGTCACATAGATGGAGAGATCTGTCTGTCTGTCCATTTTATGCCCATATCTGGAGATCTCTGTATCTGCCTGACAGGTGGCGGCTAGTCGGGACCGGCCCACCCTTTAATGCAAACCCCATTATATCTGTTGTCATAGGACCCGTTTTGACATGTTTGCCTGTGTCCATTTATGCCCATATGGAGATTTCTGTCTGTCTGCGTCCATTTTAAGCCCATATATGGAGATTTCTGTATCTGCCTGACGGGCAGCCGAGCGTCTAGTCGGGGACCGGCCTACTCGGGAACAATGTAAATTGGGAATGAATGCCTCTTTAATGCAAACCCCATTATACCTGTTGTCATAGGACCCGTTTTGACCATCTGTTTGCCTGTGTTTGCCTGCCCAATTGCCCATATATTGAGATATCTGTCTGCATCCATGTTATGCCCATATATGGAGATCTCTACTATGTTGCAGACACAGTCCCAGATTCAGAAAACCCTAATGTCAGACATCAGTTCCGCATACGGAGATTCCGAACATTTCGCGCCGTTTCCGGAAAAACGCGTGTCGGGTCGGGTCGAGGCCGGGCACTGCACTCCCCGCTGCGGCGGGGAACGCGTGTGCTGAATTTGAGGCCGGTGGGACGAACGGTCCCATTAGACCTGTTGTCATAGGACCCGTTTTGACCATCTGTTTACCTGTGTCCATTTATGCCCATATTTGGAGATATCTGTCTGTCTGCGTCCATTTTATGCCCATATATGGAGATTTCTGTATCTGCCTGACGGGCTGCTGAGCGTCTAGTCGGGGACCGGCCTACTCGGGAACGATGTAAATTAGGAATTAATGCCCCACCCTTTAATGCAAACCCCATTATACCTGTTGTCATAGGACCCGTTTTGACCATCTGTTTGCCTGTGTCCATTTATGCCCAATTGCCCATATATGGAGATATCTGTATCGGTCTGTCTGCATCTATTTTATGCCCATATATGGAGATCTCTACTATGTTGCAGACGGGGACAAACCTCCATTCCGACAACCCACCTTTTCGAAACCCCCCCACTTCGACACACCGCCACTTCGACACGGCCCCTTTTCGACACTCGCCAGTCCGACCCGTCGGAAAACCCCCATGGACCCCCGCCCGCACCCCACCCCCCGCCGCCAATTCCGCTCTCTGTCTACATGACTACATTAAATAAAAGTTTACGTCTCCTTTTATATAAAACTAGACTCTAGTCGGCGACCTGGCCAACTCGGGAACGATGTAAATAGGGAATTAATGCCCCGCCCTTTAATGCAAACCTCATTATACTGCTGTTGTCATAGGACCCGTTTTGACCATCTGTTTGCCTGTGTCCATTTATGCCCATATATGGAGATATCTGTATCTGTCTGTCTGTCGGCGTCCATTTTATGTCCATATATGGAGATCACTGCAGATATAGTTCTGGGTCCATTTTATGCCCATATATGCCCATATGCTGAATTAAATTTTAATACACACATTAATCATGTCACGAAGATTGCCTTCTTTCACCTTAGAAATATTGCGCGAATTAGAGCCTATCTGTCGCTGAACGATGCAAAAACGCTGATCCACGCTTTTGTTTTCTCTCGGCTTGATTACTGCAACGCACTTCTCTCTGGTCTGCCAAAGAAAACAACTGACAGATTACAACTTGTTCAAAATGCAGCAGCCAGAGTTTTAACAAAAACTAAGATAAGAGAACATATTACTCCAGTTTTAGCGTCGCTACACTGGCTCCCGGTTGTTTTTAGGATTGATTTTAAAATTCTTTTACTTGTTTATAAAGCTCTAAATGGTCTGGCACCTTCGTACCTCTATAACTGCCTGCATAGATATGTTCCAACCCGCCCACTCAGGTCCTCTAGTGCAGACCTACTTGAGGTGCCAACAATGACATATAAAAAATATGGTGAAGCAGCTTTCTGCTTCTATGGACCGACAGCTTGGAATAAACTACCACTACACCTAAGACAGGCAGCCTCGGTGGATAGCTTTAAAGCACAGCTCAAGACCTATTTCTTTACTCTTGCTTTTAGCTAAATTTTTTAATCCCTATGCTGCTATTGACGTCCGCACGGCTCTGAAATTGTTCTTCAATGTTCTATGCTTTTATTTTTTCTTGCTTTATTGTAATCATTTTACTTATCTCTTTTTTATGTATTTTTTATTTCTATTTTACTTTTTCTCTGTTAAGCACGTGTGCTTCATTTTATGCTCTGTAAAGCACTTTGAGCTGCATTTCATGTCATGAAAGGTGCTATACAAATAAAGTTTTATTATTATTATTATTATATATGGAGATATCTGTCTATCTGCGTCCATTTTATGCCCATATATGGAGATCTCTGTATCTGTCTGCCTGTGTCCCTTTTATGCCCGTATATGGAGATCTTTGTGATTCTGCATCCATTGTATGCCCATATATGCCCATATATGGAGATATCTGTTTATCTGCGTCCATTTTATGCCCATATATGAGATCTCTGTCGCTTTTTGTTTGTTTCCTCTTTAAGCAGAATACGCAGCCTGCTTAAATCTGCATCATTCCCTCGCTTTGTTGCTTGTCTTATGTTTGTCTTTGTCTCTTTTATTTTCTTTTTCTTTTTTGGAGCGGGAGAGTGAATTCAGCTTGAGTTTTTTTGGAGAACTTGTTTTTTGTCATTCTTGTGCTGTTGATTTAGCTTGTCTTATGTTTGACTCCTCCATCTGCACCTCAGCCAACCCAGATCTCGACTACTGATCCTTGTTCTCTTCAGCAAAAGCTGTAAAGTAATTTAAATCTGAATCATCGATGTCCTCCCAGTCACACTCTTTGTTGCTTGTCTTATGTTTGTCTCCTCCTCCATCTGTTTGTCTGTGTTGCAGACACAGTGCTGGTTCCCCCTTTAATGTAAACCCCATTATACCTGTTGTCATAGGACCCGTTTTGACCATCTGTTTGCCTGTGTCCATTTATGCCCATATATGGAGTATCTGTCTGTGCCTCCGACTGTGTTGCAGACACAGTGCCGGTTCCCCCTTTAATGCAAACCCCATTATACCTGTTGCCATAGGACCCGTTTTGACCATCTGTTTGCCTGTGTCCATTTATGCCCATATATGGAGATATCTGTATCTGTCTGTCTGCGTCCACTTTATGCCCATATATGGAGATCTTTGACCATCTGTTTACCTGTGTCCATTTATGTCCATATATGGAGATTTCTGTATCTGTCTGTCTGCATCCATTTTATGCCCATATATGGAAATCTATGCAGACACAGTGCCAGTTCCGGAAAATCCTGATGTCAGACATCAGAATCCGAACCTTTCGTGCTGGTTCCAGAAAATCGTGTATCGGGTCGGGTAGAGGCCGAGCACTGCACTACCTGCTGTGGTGGTCAACGCCCGTGCCGAATTTGAAATAGGGAATGAATGCCCCACCCTTCAATGCAAACCCCATGAATGCCCCACCCTTTAATGCAAACCCCAATATACCTGTTGTCATAGGACCCGTTTTGACCATCTGTTTGCCTTTGTCCACTTATGCCCATATATGGAGATCTCTGCACACACAGTACCGGTTGTGGAAAACTCTGATGTCAGACATCAGCTCCACATATGGGCATTCATTTTATGCCCATATATGGAGAACGCGCATGCCGGTGGGACGAACGGTTCTCGAGCTACGCGGATTACATACATACATACACACTCACAGAGATTTTTTGTTGATTCATGTGGCGTACGTGATGTCAGAGCCTTTTATGAAGTGATGTCACAATGAGTCAGCGATTGCGCCGATTTCCTCCGGAACAGCTAGCCTGATGTCAACAATCAGCTCCGCATAAGGAGATTCCGAACGTTTCGCGGCGCTTCGGGAAAACCGCGCGTGGGAATATGCTTGATTGTTTGGAGTATGCTTTGAATTTTACTGTATGCTTATGTTTGATTTTTATTGTTTAACGTTTAATTTTGATTTTGAAACTTTGGATTTTAAGACTTTGTATGTTTTGAGTATGTTTGTGTTGTGTGCATTAATCATTCTGTTGTGCCGCACAAGCCCAACGATCACAAACAGACTATCAGAATGGCTTGCCGTTGCGTATGACGCACAAGAGACGTTGTCCAACTGGCCACTCAACAACTATCCATGACAACACCACAGCGGAGACAAAAATACAGAGGGCGGAGCGTGAAAGAGGCACCACCAGCCGACGTGGGCCACCAGTGCATGAGCCAATCAACCGCAGGACCAGAGCTATATATACTCTGGTTGTCGGTGAGTAACGGAAATGCACCGTGAAGAAAAACATTTAGGTGGAGAAATTGCGATTGTAAATTGTTGAAATACAAGTGACCTGCCGCCAAGCCTTGTCATCCTCTAGGCCCGACGGACTACAGGCGGTGCAGAGGAACCACCAGAGGCCAGAGGGCAGTGCGAACGCGCTATCATCACAGCGGGCCTGTGAGTATTCTGAATTTGCACTGTTGAATAATTATGCCGCTATAATTATGACTGAAGAATCCATTGTATCGATATTAGTGAACTGCCGCAAGCTTCTGTCCGTCCTAGGAGCTGTCTGCTGAACCCCACCTAAAGAACCCCACTTCCACTCTCCGACCCGTCTCCGCCCATCTCCAACAAGACCTCAACTCGATCCTTGGACTTTG
The DNA here is from genome assembly GCF_963921795.1 of Nannobrachium achirus. NCBI lineage: Eukaryota > Metazoa > Chordata > Actinopteri > Myctophiformes > Myctophidae > Nannobrachium > Nannobrachium achirus. Next base: position 52,820,307 of record NC_137829.1, on the reverse strand, counting down.
CTCTGTCTCCAGCCCTCATCATATCGAGGCTTGGACTTATGGACCCCTTATATTCTTCTATTTGTTTTCTTCTAAATAGGTTGCAGGGGAATACTGATCAACTAATCTTGTGACTTATCAATCTGATTACAAGGGGTTATTTAATTTATGTGTAAACATGATAACATTTTGGTCATTAATGTCATGCTTTTCATGTCAACTCTAACCCTAACGATAATTACAGTCCTTTTGCTATTGAAGAAGTGCTTTAACCATAACCCTAACCATTTTTCATCCCACTGTTAAAAAAAAAGATCAATATTAACCAGCCGGTGGATTGTTAGGTATTTTGTTGTGGTTTATATCATCTTTTTATCAATTCATATTGATGACAAACTGACCACCTGACCCTAAGGCACAGCTTGTGACTGTGTCATGCTTTAATTTCATGTACAGTACCCACAAGGTCTCTGTCTGGTAGAAATGAGGCCTTATCTACTGCCTTGGAGCCTGTACCAAAAACAATGAGAATTGTTTTGGTTTATAAGGCTCAGCCTGGAAGGACATCCCTTCAGGAACCTATGAACTCTTTGCCACGTATATGGAACCCACTTGTGGACAAGAAACATCCTATGAACTGTTGAAACGTCATCCATTGACTGACCAAATGACCATACTTAAACTCATATCAAAACATAATTTGTCAGAGAGAGCACGAACCATTGAACCATTATTTCTGTACTGTACCTGTCTTGAATTCTCTCTCTCTCCAGTAAACATTCCATTCTCACTCTGAATCACTCTCCTGTCTTATTTCTTTGTGATGGATTAATGTATCTCATAGGGGAATAATTGTTGTTGTCTTACAAATTTATATTTATCAGTGATGTCAGTGAGTCAGTGATGTGGTACAGAATGACTCATATATGGGCATAAAAAGTATGTTACGTGACATCACTTCCTATACTGACAGTCAGACAAGCTACGAGATTTCTCAGGGTATAAAAGTCCATTATGGTCATTCCCAGAAAAAGAAAAAAACCTTTTATGCCCATACATGGAGATTTCGGATGTCATAAATCCCAGGCCGAAAATGAGAACGTTAGGGTACCTACCCCCTTATGCCCATATGGAGATCCACAGGTATCAAACGAAGGCCCTAACTCACCATGGCCCTGCTTGGCATTACTTACGTACGTTTTATGCCCATATATGGAGATTCCTATATTGTCAATATTAAGGACATTATTAAGGATATTATGTTATCAATATTAAGGACATATATGGGCGGCGTGTTCCTCCCTCCGCGTCATCAGCGCCCACACCCTAGGTGGGGTTGGCGATAGGGCCTTTCTGTGTGGAGTTTGCATGTTCTCCCCGTGTCTCCTAGGGTTGATACCCTCACAAAAACATGAACAAACTCCCCCCAGACTGACAACAACTAGAATCGTCAGAGAAACGCTGTGGTTGGCCAGACTATCACCCTGAGGTCGCAAGTCACCCTGAGGTGTCTTATTGTTTACTATGAAAACGGTCACAGCTTGTCTGTCATGCCTGACACTGTGGTTCTATGGCTTTGTCACTCTGACATCATGCTCTGATGTCACTGTGATGTCAGGGGAACCACTCTTAACAGAATGGGTTTGCCACTCTGACATCACGCTCTGGCTTGATGTCCCTTTTATTGCGACCGTCAGGGAGCAGTTTACTATGAAAACCTCCACCGGCCGTCCGTCCGTCACACGTCACACGTCACACCTTTGCCCTGCTCATATCTCCGCATCAGTATGACATCACACCACATGTGTACACAAACCTTTGTGTACGTTGCTGTGGCAACAGTCTGTTGATGCTGGTCTGTTAGTGTACGTTAGCAACCACCTTAGCAACCATGGTTTTACCCTAGCAACCAACTGTTTACCCTAGCAACCAACTGTTTACCATAGCAACCATGTTTTTTTACCCTAGCAACCAACTGTTTACCATAGCAACCAGATACGCAGAGCAGGGATCTCCATATATGGGCATAAACAGGTGACATCACACTGATGTCAGATACTCAGAGCAGGGATTTCTCCATAATATATGGGCATAAAAGGGATTCTGTTAGGGATCTCCATATATGGGCATAAAGGGGATTCTGTTAGGGATCTCCATATATGGGCATACAAGGGATTCTGTTAGGGATCTCCATATATGGACATAAAAGGGATTCTGTTAGGGATCTCCATATATGGACATAAAAGGGATTCTGTTAGATTCTGTTAGGGATCTCCATATATGGGCATAAAAGGGATTCTGTTAGCTGTTAGTGATCTCCATATATGGGCATAAAAGGGATGCTGTTAGGGATCTCCATATATGGGCATAAAAGGGATTCTGTTAGGGATCTCCATATATGGGCATGAAAGGGATTCTGTTAGGGATCTCCATATATGGGCATAAAAGGGTTTGTATCCCAGATGATGCCCTGTTAGGAGATCCACACTAACAGAATCCATATATGGTCCTACCGACAGCTGCTATAAGCCAACCCTGGCGATAAGGTCTGAGTCGAAGAAATGCTTCTTTCCTGGCAAGAATTGCCCCTTTATACTGTAGGGCTCGTTTGTGTATTGTATGACATCACGCCACATCATCGGCTGAGGACTGTGTGATGTCATCATATCTCCATATATGGAGACATAAGTTGCTCATGCCCAAATATGGGCTGGTGAGGTCAGACTTAGTGTGATGCGTAGGTTATCTCCATATATGGAGATTCAACTTCAATGAGTAACCATGGCAAACTGTCAACTGCCCGTATGTCTTGATAATTGGTAAAACAAACTTTTGGCCTATTTGTGGAGATAAGCGACCAACGGTCGCTTATCTCCCGATTAGGGAGTCTTACTGGTGCCCATATATGGAGATCGCTGTCATCACAAGTCACACTTTCGTATATTTGGTAATGCCCATATATGGGCACATTGTTGACTATCATGCGGGGGTCTGGTGCAACTGGTCATCACTTGCCAGATGGCCAAGAATTGGCGTGACCTCCCCTAAAGCATGTCGCCCTGAGGTGTCAGTATTAAATAATACAGTATAGTATTATTTATTACTGAGGTGTCAGTGTTAAATAATACAGTATAGTATTATTTAATACTGAGGTGTCAGTGTTAAATAATACAGTATAGTATTATTTATTACTGAGGTGTCAGTGTTAAATAATACAGTATAGTATTATTTAATACTGAGGTGTCAGTGTTAAATAATACAGTATAGTATTATTTATTACTGAGGTGTCAGTGTTAAATAATACAGTATAGTATTATTTATTACTGAGGTGTCAGTATTAAATAATACAGTATAGTATTATTTATTACTGAGGTGTCAGTATTAAATAATACAGTATAGTATTATTTATTATTGAGGTGTCAGTATTAAATAATACAGTATAAATAATACAGTATAGTATTATTTATTACTGAGGTGTCAGTGTTAAATAATACAGTATAGTATTATTTATTACTGAGGTGTCAGTATTAAATAATACAGTATAGTATTATTTATTACTGAGGTGTCAGTGTTAAATAATACAGTATAGTATTATTTATTACTGAGGTGTCAGTATTAGTATTATTTATTACTGAGGTGTCAGTATTAAATAATACAGTATAGTATTATTTATTACTGAGGTGTCAGTATTAAATAATACAGTATAGTATTATTTATTACTGAGGTGTCAGTGTTAAATAATACAGTATAGTATTATTTATTACTGAGGTGTCAGTATTAAATAATACAGTATAGTATTATTTATTACTGAGGTGTCAGTATTAAATAATACAGTATAGTATTATTTATTACTGAGGTGTCAGTGTTAAATAATACAGTATAGTATTATTTATTACTGAGGTGTCAGTGTTAAATAATACAGTATAGTATTATTTATTACTGAGGTGTCAGTGTTAAATAATACAGTAGTATTATCCCCCCTTCCTGTAGGTCAGTGGCTCTCAAGGACTTCCAAATGTATTTGGCTACAGACCCCAGGGTTAGGGTTAAGGTTAGACCCCAGGGTTAGGGTTAAGGTTAGACCCCAGGGTTAGGGTTAGGGTTAGACCCCAGGGTTAGGGTTAAAGTTAGACCCCAGGGTTAGGGTTAAGGTTAGACCCCAGGGTTAGGGTTAAAGTTAGACCCCAGGGTTAGGGTTAAGGTTAGACCCCAGGGTTAGGGTTAGGGTTAGACCCCAGGGTTAGGGTTAAAGTTAGACACCAGGGTTAGGGTTAAAGTTAGACCCCAGGGTTAGGGTTAGGGTTAGACCCCAGGGTTAGGGTTAAGGTTAGACCCCAGGGTTAGGGTTAAGGTTAGACCCCAGGGATCCCCATGGGGATTTGTGTTGAAAAGTTTCAAAACGACTCAAAACGTTAAAGACTATAAAACTGGGTGAAAGTGGTTAAACCGATTTGGACAAATTAACCAATTTAGCGGGGGACCTCCTGGAAACACCCCCGATGTCTGTGATTCCTGCCCACTCCTTTATATTCTCATTAAGCATAGAGACGTATCTCTCTACCATCTGTGGACCTCCTACTACACTATCTGTCCTGGGTGTCCTGTAACTGAGGTCTGCTATGACCACTGCATTTCCCCTGGAGGATCCATCCATCCATCCCTATATCCTTCTGTCTGTCTGTCTGTCTGTCTGTCTGTCTGTCTGTCTGTCTGTCTGTCTGTCTGTCTGTCTGTCTGTCTGTCTGTCTGTCTGTCTGTCTATCTAAGTACATACCACATGCCCTCCTGTCAAAAGTGACAAGGCTATTGTCTTGTCACTATACTTTCCCCTTGCAAACTGATAGTTTTTCTGTCAATGGGAAAATGGATCAATGAAGGGCTGAAAGGGTCGGCGGTCCTGTAGAGGTTGGTATGTGTGGCATGGTGACTATGGGACAGTATAGGCCTCAGCACTGGCCTGAATGAAAGACAAGCAGCTGGCAGAGCACGGGACAACCCCAAATATGTTGTGTGGACATTGTGTGTGTGCGCGCGCATGTGTGTGTGTGTGTGTGTGTGTGTGCGCGCGCGCGCGCGCGCGTGTGTGTGTGCGTGCGTGCATGAGTATGTGTGTTTCGATGATTTGTTAGTGATTATACCACACACAAATGTACAAAGTCAACGAGAAACTCTTATAAACTACTCATATAAACTCATATTTTATCATCGTTATATTTATTATTTTGTCTACAGTCTGTACAGTATTCATTCATTACTATCCACAGACTGTACTCTGAGCTTTTAAACTCCGTTTATCTGCACTACATGTTGTACTGTATGTCAATAAATGTCACACTTTCACAGGATCAGAGACATACGATATGTCATGTCAGAAATATTGGTAATCTGATGTTCACAATACAGATTGTGATATTTAGTCATCAGGAAATATCAACTTTGTTGTGCTGAAAAATAACAACCATTTGTGAAATGTTCCAGTGGCAAACGTTTATTCTAGACAGCGTTAATTAATAGGCATATTAATGTGCCAGTAAACTAATTAACCTGATGACAGAACAGTGACAGATCACTTCCTCTATCAACTCACACTGCTTTAACGCAGTTACACTAACTCATTTAAAACACAAAGCCGGCGGGGTGTGTGTGTGTGTGTGTGTGTGTGTGTGTGTGTGCGCGTGTGTGCGTGCGTGCGTGCGTGCGTGCGTGTGAGACAGAGAGAGCGAGCAGCAGGGGCGTCAATTGGGTATGGCAGGGGTATGCAGCTGGCATACCTTGGGTCCAGGGGGGAAAATAAAAGTTACTTTTAAATATAAATCCATGAATGTCTCTTTGTCTATCTGTGCTGGTTATTAGGCTATGTTGTTAAATTACAGTAAAATAACTACAAATACAACATTTTACAAAATGGTCACTTTAACAACGTATTATGTTCTCCACACTGTATTCTCCCCATCTTGACAGAATGGTATATTCCCAGGTTCCGCAGGTCAGCTGCACAGGTGCAATGCAGTATTGTTAATCGTGGCACTTTTACTATGTTGTGCCTAGATTAGCCCTATTCACGGCCCGCCCACTCAGCAAATTTCTCAGCATCCCCCGGGTGCTGACTTCAATTTAGAAGGGGAAACAGAAATAGCTGGACTTAAAGCCAACAAATCATTATTTCTAACGGTAAAGTAAATTATAATGCTTTGTGCCTTTTACTATCTTGTGTTCTTGATCATGCTAGCCGTATTTTATACTTTACTATTCGGAAATTGCATTAAATTTGCGATTTCTGTGTTAACCCTATAGGCTTATAGTAGGATTTTCCCCTTCAAAACGGGACTTCAGCACCCGGGGGATGCTGAGTGGGCGGGTCGTGAATAGGGCTCATTAGCTGCACGTGAAAAACCGAAAAAATTAAAATGAAATAAAATGTACTTCTTAAATAAATGTATCATGCCTGTTGCTAAGGTATGGCAACATGACTGGTATATTGACTTGCACGTGCAAAGGCACGCGTGCAAGACACCAGTCATGTTGCCATACCTTAGCTTTTTCTGAACTGACGCTACTGGCGAGCATAATGACCTGCTAGGCCTGTCACGAGTATTTACATAATAGCCTCATCCAATTATTAGTGATCATCACAATTTATGTAAAAATAATTTCCATGTTGTTCCACATTTTCAAAAATAGTGGAATTGGCGGAAGGTCACGATGCTTGAAGTGCTGCTATTTCCACTATTTGTTAACAAACTGTGAATATAAAAGCATTACATCTGGTATATTTTAGCCATAGGGCATATTTTATTTTGATGATTGGGATCAGATATTAATTTCTTTGTATATTTATTTTGTTAATTAAAGAAAACACATGACCAGCACAGTCCAGCACTTTGCATTACTGGCAGTTACTGTATATTGTTATTCTTGCATTGATTATTAGATGAGAGAAGAATATCCTACCTTCTTTAGATATACCTTCATCCATGTTCCTAACATCAAGAAAATGCCAGTCACTGAATAATGTAAGAGTTTATTCATAAGTTGTGCAGACTATGTAACCACCTCCTAGGGGAGAACAGGGTAAGATGAACCACTTTTTGTTTAAGTTGCCCTGGAAGCAAGAAAAATCAATCAGGATGTCTGATATCATTTGAGATTATGAGTTAGCATCTATGACAAGATTATGAGTTAGCATCTATGACAAGATTATGAGTTAGCATCTATGACAAGATTATGAGTTAGCATCTATGACAAGATTATGAGTTAGCATCTATGACAAGATTATGAGTTAGCATCTATGACAAGATTATGAGTTAGCATCTATGACAAGATTATGAGTTAGCATCTATGACAAGATTATGAGTTAGCATCTATGACAAGATTATGAGTTATGATTATGAGTTAGCATCTATGACAAGATTATGAGTTATGATTATGAGTTAGCATCTATGACAAGATTATGAGTTAGCATCTATGACAAGATTATGAGTTAGCATCTATGACAAGATTATGAGTTAGCATCTATGACAAGATTATGAGTTAGCATCTATGACAAGATTATGAGTTAGCATCTATGACAAGATTATGAGTTAGCATCTATGACAAGATTATGAGTTAGCATCTATGACAAGATTATGAGTTAGCATCTATGACAAGATTATGAGTTAGCATCTATGACAAGGTTATGAGTTAGCATCTATGACAAGGTTATGAGTTAGCATCTATGACAAGATTTAGATTATGAGTTAGCATCTATGACAAGATTATGAGTTAGCATCTATGACAAGGTTATGAGTTAGCATCTATGACAAGATTATGAGTTAGCATCTATGACAAGATTATGAGTTAGCATCTATGACAAGATTATGAGTTAGCATCTATGACAAGATTATGAGTTAGCATCTAAGACAAGATTATGAGTTAGCATCTATGACAAGATTATGAGTTAGCATCTATGACAAGATTATGAGTTAGCATCTATGACAAGATTATGAGTTAGCATCTATGACAAGATTATGAGTTAGCATCTATGACAAGGTTATGAGTTAGCATCTATGAAAAGGTTATGAGTTAGCATCTATGACAAGATTATGAGTTAGCATCTATGACAAGATTATGAGTTAGCATCTATGACAAGATTATGAGTTAGCATCTATGACAAGATTATGAGTTAGCATCTATGACAAGATTATGAGTTAGCATCTATGACAAGATTATGAGTTAGCATCTATGACAAGATTATGAGTTAGCATCTATGACAAGATTATGAGTTATGACAAGATTATGAGTTAGCATCTATGACAAGGTTATGAGTTAGCATCTATGACAAGGTTATGAGTTAGCATCTATGACAAGGTTATGAGTTAGCATCTATGACAAGGTTATGAGTTAGCATCTATGACAAGGTTATGAGTTAGCATCTATGACAAGATTATGAGTTAGCATCTATGACAAGATTATGAGTTAGCATCTATGACAATATCATGAGTTAGCATCAATGACAAGATTATGAGTTAGCATCTATGACAAGATTATGAGTTAGCATATATGACAAGGAGATTATGAGTTAGCATCTATGACAAGATTATGAGTTAGCATCTATGACAAGATTATGAGTTAGCATCTATGACAAGATTATGAGTTAGCATCTATGACAAGATTATGAGTTAGCATCTATGACAAGATTATGAGTTAGCATCTATGACAAGATTATGAGTTAGCATCTATGACAAGGGGCCAGAAAAATATGACTTATAAAAAAAAAGTGGTCAAGTAGCTCAACTTGCAGTTTACACTTGAACAAATAATGTATTTACTTATCAGAAAAAGCATAAGAAAAAATATTAAAACCAATTAAATAAAATGTGTTATTCAGAACCTTTTAATATTTGCAATTATAATATAATAATAATATAATATAATATTGAAAACTTCTCTTACATGAGTGTATTCATCAACATGAAAGATATTCTGCATAATCAGATTGAGCATAATTTGAGTAGCAGAGACCTAATAAAAAATACTGTTGTGTTCTTATTTAAGGTCAAATGACAACTCATGTGTATAGTTTTAAAGATAAAGGGTTCATCTACCCTGTTCTCCCCTACTTAATAAACTACTATTTAGTTGACCAGGAAGATGGAATCAGTTTTTTTCCACACTCTACACCAAATCTTTTTGCCAAAAAAAGCGCATTTCTGTGAATTCCCTCCCCCTTGGAATAGGGATGCTAGTGTTCAAGTGGCTTTGGTGCATCTTCAACTAGAAAGGTGTGCTCTGTAGAGTGCAAATCTCCATCAGGAGGCATGCCCTATAACCTCTCTCATCTTTCCGTCAGTATGAAAACATGTAGATTAGTATTGGTGCGTATGTTGGCGAACATCAGCACTCTAAACTGTGTGAAAGGTGCTAAAGACTCAATTGGTTGAGTTGAGTTTGTGCTCTCATGGAAAATATTTGAGAACTGTGGTCCTTGGCCTGCTGCCAGCGTGCACGAGAAATGAAATGCTGATTGGCCTAGTGACTAGTCTGGAGATTACATGTGCACATACACACACACACGCACGCACGCACGCACGCACGCACGCACGCACGCACGCACACAGACACACATTAATAACTAGTAAGACGCCTCAGGGCGACATGCGACCTCGCCCCTAAAGGGCGAGGCCAATTCTTGGCCATCTGGCCAGTGAAGTATATCGGACCAGTTACCCATACAGTATATGGAGAACCCTGCTTCCCATCTATGTGGTGCATCCCTTTTATGCCCATACATGGAGATCACTGTCTGAACCAGCCACACATATATGGCATTCCCATATGAAGTTAGATGTGGGCTTAATATTGATGACATCAGGGATCTCCATGTATGGCAGTATGGGCATAAAAGGGATTCTGTTAGAGTGGTTCCCATGACATCACAACATACAATCCCTTTTATACCCATACATGGAGATCCCTATCTGAACCAGCCACACAGATATGGGCCATTTCTTTGCCATCTGGCCAGTGATGTATATCGATGACATCAGGGACCTTCATATATGGGCATAAAAGGGATTCTGGGGAATAACCATATATGGAGTTTTACATAGGTGATGTCACCTGTGATATCACCTGTGATGTCACAGTGATGTGTCAAGGGAACAGTGTCAGGTGTGACCTTCAGAGATACACGGATACGTGGACAAGATGTGCCAGATGTGTCATCACAGTGACATCAGAGAATGATGTCAGAGCAGCAAACTCATAGACCGTAAATAATTGTACACACACACACACACACACACACACACACACACACACACACACACACACACACACACACACACACACACACACACACACACAGACTGTGACATTTCTCATGGTAAACTGTGACCTTCGGTCACAATTAGTGTTGCATTTTCAGTTGTCCATTTACAAAACAATGTAATTAGTCACATCCTCCTGTAAATCTGGATATCTTAGATCATACATGGGCAACTGGCGGCCCGGGGGCCACATGTGGCCCTCACCCTTACTTAATGCGGCCCGCAGGTTGATACCAGAATACTGATATGTTATTGATTTCAGCTGTTACAACCAGTAAGACTCCCGAATCGGGAGATATGCGACCGTCAGGTCACAGCGTGACCGTCAGGTCACGCTGTGGACCTGACGGTGATGTCAGCGAGTTGTGACATCACTTCCTGTACAGGGCGGCTACACGAAATGTGGATAACACTATATATGGAGTGTGACGATTCAAGGCATCTCGGTTAAGTTCTTACCGGACACCACTGCATCGGTTATCTCCATATATGGAGGGATGTGTTGGTTATCTCCATATCTGGAGATTCAACCTTCAACGATTTTGACATCTTGTTACTAATCTGTCGGTAGATAATGCTGGTCTTATATCACAGCCTCCACCTCTCACGTCATACGGGCAGCCATAGTTACACCTGGAATGTTGAATCTCCATATATGGAGATAACCTACGCATCACACAAAGTCTGACCTCACCAGCCCATACTTGGGCATGGACGACTTATATCTCCATATACGGAGATGGCCATATATGGAGATACGATGACATCACAGAGTCCACAGCTGATGATGTGGCGTGATGTCATACAATACACAAACAAGCCCTATATAAAGGGGCAATTCTCAGCAGGGAAGAGAGCATTCCCCACTAGCTGAGTATCTTATCACATCTTGGATGTGATGATAAGCTATAAGCTTAGTTGATCCTGGCGATAAGGTCTGAGTCGAGGAATGCTCTCTTCCCTGGTGAGAATTGCCCCTTTATATAGGGCTTGTTTGTGTATTGTATGACATCACGCCACATCATCAGCTGTGGACTCTGTGGCTCAGAGTGATATCAGCTGTGGACTCTGACGTCACACGTGTGACTCAGGGACGGACTCAGGGACGGACGGACGGACGGCCGGTGGAGGTTTTCATACTAAACTGCGACCTGACGGTCGCAATTACAACCATGATCTGCTTTAATTCCATCAGTCTATATTAGTAGCTTAATGACTACTATAGTAGTATTAAAATGTATTTTTGTATGTCCATTGTTTTTGTATTTAGGTTCATTCAGTTCAGTTAACATTCATAACTAAATGCGTTTGAAATTAAATCAAAATGTTACATTTCAGGATTCCAATTAAAAAATAACAACAAATAATTCAGGATTCCAATTCAAAAGAAGCAAAAATAGCCGATCTACAAGCTCAAATGTTGGCTCAAAACGCATTGCTGCGCGATGAGTTTTGAGCTTATAGTTCGGCTATTTTGCTTCTTTTGTATGAGATACTAGAATGACAAAGGAGGACGTAACAATATGCAATGTGGCCCTCTGGAGTGAAGGTGGAAATATGGTGGCCCTCGCCATCATCAAAGTTGCCCACTCCTGATTTAGAGGTTCTGGGATGAGTAGCACATCGGTATGTGAGCTGATGGTAGGCCTTGCGCTCCACCTCAACAATCCATTGATTGATTGATTGAATAATTTATTGGAAGTTTGCAATAGAAAAAAGTACAGTTTCATGACAGTACAAATCACTGGTACAAGGTCAACTAAAAGAAGATCCTAGAAAGCCGAGGCTTATTTCCACAGGAACCACACAAGTATCTCATATAACATTGAAAGACAGACGGATAGAACATAGTACTTTATCTAGGATAACAAAGGCAGAAAAAAAAGGTGTGGGGGGGAGCATGGTGGCTTAGTCTATTTACAAGTCATGGGTAGCAGCCGCCTGAAGGTGACTTTTCATCTCCGAGGATCTAGTTCTACTGCATTGAAAAGGTGATAGACATCTTCATGCCTGGCCAATACTGACAGCAGGGACGTGCTGGCCATTGGGAAAAGCGGGACAACTCCCGAACGGCCGGTTCATTACCAGCCGGTCCAGGCCGGCCATTAGGAAAGAAATTAAAATAAAATTTGTTCCATTTTGGGGGCTGGGCGGCCAACAAAGTAAATCGTCACTGTCGGGCAGAAACCTTGTATTTCCAAGTTTCAAATGTGTACATTTTTTCGCAAAGCAAAGCCCTGCTTCATCATACAAGGCCGTCGCACAAAAGTAGTGAAAACAGCAGATCTACAAGCACACAACGCCTCGCGGTGCGAGGCGTTGTGTGCTTGTAGATCGGCTGTTTTCACTAGTTTAAATACATTTTTAAATGATAAATACAAAACAAACGGTTTTGGACATACAAGGTTTCCACCCGACAACGACGAAATATAACTCATGTAATTGGCCCGCTGGCTTGTCACTTGTCATGATCTGAAATGGCAAATCTTTGAGTAGCAGCAGTGCTATAGAGAGAGATCTCTCTCTATAGCACGCAATGAGGGCCTCTCCAACTGTTTTTCCCAGGCTGAATCAGGGGCCCAGCACGTCCCTGACTGATAGTAACCCACTCTGACCTACTTACTTACTTGGCACACTTCCTCAATACCCCTTAACACACTTCTAAAGGTGAGGGGGAAAAAAACGGGTCCGAACATCTGTTGTTTAAAGGAGCATTACAACGTCCTCACAAGGGAACCAAATGACAGCTAGAGGGAAAACAATAACATTACAGGAACAGCTTCTGCTGGATACCAACAGTATGTGACAGAATCCATTCTGCTGGATACCAACAGTATGAGACAGAATCCAGCCCGTGGCTGCCTGGCTAATTCTAACATCAGCAAGCATGGAACAGAGCAGTAGCGAGCAGAGCCATACAGTATATCGTCGTTGTCGGGTGGAAACCTTGTATGTCCAAAACCGTTCGTTTTGCATTTATCATTTTAAAAATGATTTAAACTAGTGAAAACAGCCGATCTACAAGCACACAACGCCTCGCACCGTGAGGCGTTGTGTGCTTGTAGATCCGCTGTTTTCACTACTTTTGTGCGACGGCCTTGTATGATGAAGCAGGGCTTTACTTTGCGAAAGAACATACAAATTTGAAACTTGGAGATACGAGGTTTCCACCCGACAACGACGATATATGTCATTTATGTTCCATCATACCATAGTCTCGCGTAGCCAGACAACTATTCCACAATCTCCAAATGCTATACAGAGCCTGGAACCGCAGCTCCCGAACGGCGAGTATCGGAAGTAGCTGCTGCTGGACTGAACTGTAGTCCCACTGGAAACATAACAGAAACACATTAGCTCAGACAAAGTCATTCGAGCTGCCTATTATGAGTGTCTAGTTTAAGAAAACATTTGAAAACATCATGGAGGTAACACCAATAACACCAGAGAAAGATGAAATAACGCCCCCAGAAATATTGAAAGGAGACATAACGCTTCTAGTATAGGACATGTTATTGTTACTGCACCAAGGGAGCGGTTGCGTCACATCTGCTTCATCTCGCACTCATCGTTTCTATTTCCGTTTGCCAGACTGTATGCTGGGAGCATTTGTCTAAATCGTGGAGGCAACAGTCTGGCCACGCGAGACTAATCATACCATGACGCCGCACACTGAAAATAGCCGGTCTGTCGCTGCCGTAGCACATTGTCAGATTGTCCATCGGCTATTTTCGGTGCACGACACCGGCGGACGACAAAGTGTGATTCAGAGCCATGGCAGCGTAGGCCCAGAACAGGTGTTGGCTCCCTCAGCTAATCTGCTCTCAGTGTGGAGAGGAATGCTCTGTGGTTGCTGCCACATTACCCCCAGAGCAGAGGAATGCCAGCTATGTGCAGGGCTCTGTGGTTGCTGCCACATTACCCAGAGAGCAGAGGGAGTCCACCGGGACGCTGCTGCTGCAGACGGCTCTCTGCTTCTTTTTTTATGAATGAATGGAGATGCAGGAGAGATTGGGATTTAGCTATAATGCTCTCAGATGCCAAGAATGTCTATCCAGCGATCGACTGCCCGCTCGTCCGTCCGACAGACAGACAGACAGACAGACAGACAGACAGACAGACAGACAGACAGACAGACAGACAGACCGACAGACCGACAGACAGACCGACAGAATTCATATGGTTTCAGTCTTTGCCTTTGGTGTTTTTATCCATCCATTCAGTTTCAGCCTAGCTCTATATCAGAGGTTCTCAACCTTTTCAGGCCGCGACCCCCAAAATAATCATATTTTAACTGGGGACCCCCCACCCTGATGAGCACTAAGAGTTGAGGCATTACATTTTGTATAACACGGTTCTATTGTGAAAATAGCAGATCTACATGCTCACAACGGCGTTGTGAACATGTAGATCTGCTATTTTCACAATTTCAAACTCTAATATTTGACAAGTTGGTTGTCCTGACCCACAGGTTGAGAACCACTGCTCTATAGGGTGTGCCAAATGTAGTTCTAAGAGCGGCCATTTCTTGGGTAAACACAGCCTTACACAGGTGTTCTGATTAGACTATAGCATTAGTTCTAGAACTTCTATGCAATCAAACAATTGAAACACCTGTGTTTTGACCCAAGAAATGGCCGTTAAGGACTACAATGACGTAGCCGCTGGCACACACTATATGAGCCGATCTCTCTTCCCAACCCCCCTCCAAACACCCTCCCTCTGCATGGGTGCTGCCTCTCCTTTTGAGTGTCGATGACAGGACGTGTAAACCATGGGTTAGTAGTCAGAGAGGCGGACCGGGGTTTGGGGGCAGGAGGTGTAAACCATGGGTTAGTAGTCAGAGAGGCGGACCGGGGTTTGGGGGCAGGAGGACGGAGGAAATTGGCTAGAGAGAGAGAAAGGAAAAAGTTCCAAGACAATGAATGGACGGTACAGTGAGTGGTGCAGCACTGTGTGTGGGCATGCATGTTGGAATCTGACCGGGCCCGTTGCTTCGGGGTGGATATTCTTACCGTACTCTCTAAACAGGCACATTAGCGTTGATCTGGGCCTGCGGTCTCCACTGTGTATCCAACTTTGATTTAACAACTGGGATTCAACTGGGCTGCTTGGTTCCAACAGACCGCATGCATGCCACGCAGCCCCCGTGCCATACGGGATCGGTGCGTATAAACATCAGCCGCTGTGGTTGAAACAGAGACGGGCACATTTCTAACACTGAGCCCTAATTAAACATCCTGAAGTGATATTCCCAGCCCCGAGTCAGTCGGTGCATTCCGTTGCTGTGAGGGAATAAAGCCGGAGCGGCGCTTTTGTGTACAACATCGGCGGCGATGCCACTGCAGCGGCTGTCAAGTCGTGTATTGTGTAAAAATGGAAGCCATTGGGTTTGATTAGAAGGATGGCAGAGATCTGAAACTGCCCCCGCGCATCGCAGCTGCACGGTCAACTTCAATTTCTTTCACAATCAGGCTTAATTCTCCTTTTTAAATGATGTTTTCATGATGGGGGGTTGCACCATTTGGACTCCCGTCTTTTCCCCTGCAGCCTGTTTCCGGTCTCTCTCTACACGTCCAAATGAAGCAATAATGCTTCATTGCATATAATGCATACGAACGAATTATACACAAGAAAAGCAGAACCTTTTTTCATATGTTTATCCGAAAATATGAAAAACGATAATTTTTTAAATGATTTTCTGTATAATTTAAGAAGCACTGTTTGACCACTGGGCTTAATCCCCCTTGTATTGTCCCCCCTTACCAGCCATCAGGGTGTCCTGCACTTGCTCCTTAATGAGAGATCAAGTGACACTTAAAACCAGAAAACTGACCAATCAGACTAATGTGAGGGACAAGTGTCCTCAATAGCATCATTAGGTGTTGACACAGGCCGGATGGTGAGGACTGAGCCACTCGCTAACACCCCTAACACCCATAATACTTCTAATACTTGCACAAGGCAGGCAAATTGGCTCCAATTACCCCAGTTCTGGTTCAGACAGCTGGCATTGTGTTGGTGATTGTTAGACTAATCATCCGCTCAATTACCCTGGAATGCAGCTGAGGACGGGGCTGTGTTTTGACAGATCACCACTCTGACTCTCTGTACCCCCCCCCCCACCACCACCACCCTCCACCCAACCCAATCGCTCAGCATCCCCCTTCTCTCTCTCTCTCTCTCTCTCTCTCTCTCTCTCTCTCTCTCTCTCTCTCTCTCTCTCTCTCTCTCTCTCTCTCTCTCTCAATTTTCAATTCAATTCAATTCAAAGGGCTGATGAGAAAACATACGTTTACATTGCCAAAGCAGAAGTGTACACAATACAATACAATCAGAACAAAATAAGTACAGGTGAAAACAGTTTTCATGCATCACGGTAACGTGCAGGCAGAGCAGTGATATATACATATCACTGCTCTTTTTAAGGTGGTTGGGTTCCATTTGATATCCTTCTCTTATCACAGCAGCTCACGAATCTTGGAGAGACAGCCGCTGATACGAACGACCTACGGCCTGGTCGCGACCTAGGCCACGACCTGGAGGTCGTAGGTCCCGGTTCTGGAGGTCGTAGTTCGCGGTACATACTTGTTAGGTCGCGGCCGGTCTAGTTTCGCGACCCCCGGCCGTGGTTGCGCCACCTCGGTCGTCCCCGGGCCGTTGTTAAAGGTCTTTTTGCAGAATATTCTAGAGCAGCAGCGCTATTCAACCTTTTGAAGCTTGTGATTGGCTGAACCGGAGGTAGGAAGCGCTCCATTGTAGTCACTTGGACCGCGCGAGGTGCACCAAAACCTATCCTTAACCCTAACCCCAACTCTAACTCTAACCCTAACCTTAACCCTAACCCCAACTCTAACCCTAACCCTAACCCTAACCCTAACCCTAACCCTAACCCTAACCTGCCGACACTGAGTAGCTAACCTGCCGACGCTGTTGAAAACGAGCGCTCCTTCCCTTAGCAAGCGTAGAGTTTCTAAACTCGCGTCCCTTCCCTTAGCAAGCGTAGAGTTTCGATCGCGGCGCTCCTTCCCTTAGCAAGCGTAGAGTTTCTAAACTCGCGTCCCTTCCCTTAGCAAGCGTAGAGTTTCGATCGCGGCGCTCCTTCCCTTAGCAAGCGTAGAGTTTCTAAACTCGCGTCCCTTCCCTTAGCAAGCGTAGAGTTTCGATCGCGGACTTCCCAGGTCGCTGAATTACGACCGAGATCGCGCAAAACCTCCAGAACCGGGACCTACGACCTCCAAGTCGTGGCCTAAGTCGCGACCAGGCCGTAGGTCGTTTGTATCAGCGGCTCTTGCTGGAATCTTGCTGCTGTGTTTGCACATTGTTTTACTTCACCCAGCAGGTATGGGAGTTTTTCATCATTGGTCATGTTTTCAAACTCTCCTTGTGTGGTTATGATCTGTGGGAAGTATGTGTCTGTGATGTCTTGGTACAGTGGGCAGGTGGTCATTATGTGTCTCTGATGTCTTGGTACAGTGGACAGGTGGTCAGTATGTGTCTCTGATGTCTTGGTACAGTGGACAGGTGGTCAGTATGTGTCTCTGATGTCTTGGTATAGTGGACAGGTGGTTAGAAAGTGTAGCTATGGTATGGGAGTTTTTCATCATTGGTCATGTTTTCAAACTCTCCTTGTGTGGTTATGATCTGTGGGAAGTATGTGTCTGTGATGTCTTGGTACAGTGGGCAGGTGGTCAGTATTTGTCTGTGATGTCTTGGTACAGTGGACAGGCGGTCAGTATGTGTCTCTGATGTCTTGGTACAGTGGACAGGCGGTCAGTATGTGTCTCTGATGTCTTGGTACAGTGGACAGGCGGTCAGTATGTGTCTCTGATGTCTTGGTACAGTGGACAGGTGGTCAGTATGTGTCTCTGATGTCTTGGTACAGTGGGCAGGTGGTCAGTATGTGTCTCTGATGTCTTGGTACAGTGGACAGGTGGTCAGTATGTGTCTCTGATGTCTTGGTACAGTGGACAGGTGGTCAGTATGTGTCTCTGATGTCTTGGTACAGTGGACAGGTGGTCAGTATGTGTCTCTGATGTCTTGGTATAGTGGACAGGTGGTTAGAAAGTAGCTCAGTTTACACTTCATTTTGTCTCTCCTTCTGTCTCTCAACGGTTCTCTTATTCTCTGTCCTTCTTGGTCTCTCGGGGGTTTCTGTGTTCCTGTCTTTCTTGTTCTCCTTTCAATGACCAGTGTGTCTCTCATGATGTCACTGCTCCGGTGCCCATTCTGCCCGGTCAGAGTCTCTGATCTGACACACACACACACACACACACACACACACACACACACACACACACACACACACACACACACACACACACACACACACACACACACACACACACACACACACACACACATTGTTGTATTGTATGGTGGAATTCAGATCAATCAGAGAAAAAAGGCCTCTACTCCTAACTAACAAGTATTAGTATCATCATACAGACCTAGATATTAACTCTTTCTCAGCCTGAACGCACTATTACGCAATTTTGCGCAAGAGCCTCCCAGCCGACACGCACTTTTACGCACTTTTTTTTTTTTTTTTTTTTTGAAACTTCAAAGCCTTCCCCAACTTCTGACATTGTTTGGAGTGAACCACATCAAAGGAAAGCCTCAAATCACCAGCCCAAACACAAACCAGCTGTCTCAGATCAGAGAAAATCACATCACATTACCACAACAATCACCAGACACAAGAGCTGTGGGAACCGTCTTGGCATTCTAGCCGAGTGAGAGCAATTGAGATGGCTGATTGATAAAAAGAGAGAGAGAGAGAGAGAGAGACACTGAGAGACACTGTGTGTGTGTGTGTGTGTGTGTGTGTGTGTGTGTGTGTGTGTGTGTGTGTGTGTGTGTGTGTGTGTGTGTGTGTGTGTGTGTGTGTTTGAGGAGAGGAAAAAAGAGAAAGAGCTAGTATTTTTTTTTTCAACTTCAAAGCCTTCCCCAACAGCTGACATTGTTTGAGGTGATCATCACAGTAAAGTCTCAAATCACCAGCCCAAACACAACAAACTGTCTCAGATCACAGAAAAACACATCATAATTATATTTACCTTTTGTATAGTCCATCCATAGTTTGTAGTAGTAACAGACAGTAGTAAAAGTAAGATCCAGTGTTGTTGTTGGTAGTGTGAGCCAGGTCTCACAAGCCAAGCTAAAAGAGAGGCGTCAATTGGGTATGGCAAGCTATGGCAGCTCACATACCTTGGCTACAGGGGGAATATAATAAAATGTACTGTAATCGTGCCTGTTGGAAAGGTATGGCAACATGACTGGTGTCTTGCACGCCGGGCCTCGCGCGCGTGAAAGACAGCTTTTTTTTTTTTTTTTTTGCCATACCTTTTTTTTGCCATACCTTTTTTTTCGCTGAGCTAAACGCCCTGCTCGATCGGCCGTGGTCCGCGGACCACCGCCGATCGAGCAGGGCGTTTAGCTCAGCGGCGTCAGTTCAGAAAAAGCTAAGGTTGACGCCAGAATGTCTTTACAAGATTAGGAGCATATGTATCACTGACGCTTGGATTCAGCCGTCCTGGGCCCTGGAATGACTAAAATCACCATGGTTACCATTGTGTGGCCAATCAGCTTGTGTTACCTTGTGTTACCATGGTGATTTGGTACATGACCGTCCTCCCCAGACCTGGGATTGCTGGATGGACGGCATTCACGTAGCAGCAGCCATGTGTATGGTGGGGGGGGTTTAGTTTAGTGCTTTACTATACTACTGAGGACTTGCTGGATGGACGGCAATCACGGCAAGCACAGCCATGTGTTTTGGGGGGGGGTTTAGTTTAGTGCTTTACTATACTACTGAGGACTATACTTCTACAGCCGTTACGTGATCTGAAAAGTTTTACTGGATCGTCATGGTTCATCGACCAGGCCACCAGGGACCACCGAGCCGCGGCGTCGCAGCGAAAAGAACTGCTATATAAAGTAAGTGGTTGTTGCTAGATTGATTGATTGATACATACAGTGGTGTATTGGCGTGTTTGGTGAGTCGCCGACGTCGCTCCAAGAGCAAGCATGAGATGAGAGATGATTATGCTCATCTCGGATCACAACAGGTGGTCCGCGCGCGGACCACCGATCGAGCAGGGCGTTTAGCTCAGCGGCGTCAGTTCAGAAAAAGCTAAGGTATGTTCCAACAGGCACGATTACAGTACATTTTATTATATTCCCCCTGTAGCCAAGCCAAGGTATGGGAGCTGCAATAGCTTGCCATACCCAATTGACGCCTCTTGTTTAGCTTTTAGCTTGGTGCGACTGCATATCATCCCAGCAAAACAGACGTCGCAGTTTGACCAATCCAGCGAGATGGAGATCGAAAAGTAATCCTTTTAGCTTGTTGAATGTGGACCCCCTGATTCCCCCTCCATTAGTGGATCATCGCAGCAAAACATCCACCATTGTTTGGTGACTCTCAAGCCTGCTTGGAAGCCAGCTTGGATTTCCTCTCTCTCAAAGTGATGTCTCTCACCGTGTCTATATGTCTCTCTACCTCTCGCGGAAAAAAAAGGGAGAGAGAGTGTGTAGCAGACTCTCTATGTCTCTCGACCCACTCGCTCTGTTACACTGCTCTCTCTCTCTTGCTCTAATTTCTCTCTCTCTCTCTCTCTCTCTCTCTCTCTCTCTCTCTCTCTCTCTCTCTCTCTTTTTCCGCTCGACCCAAATTTATTAGAATAAACCTTACAGCCGTGATACAAGAGAGAAAGTTGGGGAGAGAGAGATTGATTGATTGATTGATTGATTGATTGATTGATTGATTGAAGACTTTATTAGAAGTTTGCATAGGAAAAGGTACAGTTTCATTCACTGGTACAAGGTCTACTAAAAGGAGATCCATGAAAATACTAGGCTTATTTCCATAGTAAACCATATATCTCATATAACATTGAATGACAGACAAATAGAACACAGTACTATGCAGTAGATATGTAAAGAAAAACAAAAAAGAAGACAAAGACATGCATCAGACTGCATTCTGAGATAGACAGCGCCGCCGTGTGGATGACAGGCGTGCCTGTCATCCACATATATATATATGTATGTGGATATATAGGTCTATAGGTCTATTGTCCACATAACTTGAGGGATTGAGCTGAAATGTGCCTTTATACTTGAAAAGTCTGTAAAACACGTATTTGTTTACCCATTTGTTTGAAAACATACTGCCTGATGCATCATTGAAGCCAAAAATAGAAGGCTGAAAAGAGTTATGTTTGATAGCATCCTTTCGAAAACATGTATTCAGAAAGCTGTTTTGGTGATTACATCGCCTACAAACAGCCCTATTTCTAAACAATAGAAAATGATAGCAACTTACTACTTGGCGGATTTGTAAAGAGGGCGAATTGATCTTTCCATACGTATATGGAAGTTGGTATATTCACAGTAGAATGAATAGATATTCTATTTATTATACTAAAAAGTCGTTTATCTCAAAATGTCTATGCAAAAAGGCTGTTTTGATAGCAAAACAATCTTTATAAAGTTGCCATTTACTAGACTATAGAACAAGATACAGATTTTTTTTTTGATGTATCGGAAAGAGCGCGAGCAGGCCTTTCCAGTCATATGGGTGTGGTGTGCAATACACTCTACAGACGATGCGTAATCGTCCCCCAAAATGAGTGAAAAATCCGGCAGTAGAGACTTAGAGCCAGATTTAAGGGGGCTGAGAAAGAGTTAATATAATTAATGAATACATGATCTACTCTATAACGTCACACATAATCAATCATGATAACCTCTAATCTACGGCAATTGTAAAACAAAAACCACACAAAAGGTATCGTTTTTTTCTTCATCCAAACCCATCACAGTCAGTTTGATTTCAAAGTCACTGCATTTGTTTTGTTTTTTTAAACTTCAGTGTATTCTCCAAAGCGATCCCGGTGCAGTTGATTCACGGATTTAATAGCAGAGTAGATGCTGATGTTATACTGTATATGTTAATGCAATATACTGTAAAAGAACAATAAAGAACACATATCCACCAGAGTTGATTTCGTCGACTAAAACCATGGCGAAAAACGTTGTTGTCTGCGTTTTTTTTCACTGATGAAAACTAAATAAAAACTAAGCTGTGATGACTAAAACTAAGACTAAATATATTGACAATTTTGTCAACAAAATAAAAACTAGACTAAAAACGTTAGGAAGGGACTAGTGGAGAAGAGAGTCATTTTATGTTTGGTTGCTCTCAGGTGTTGCGTGCTGAAAATAGCCAATCTACAAGCTCACTAGATTGGCTACTTTCAGCAAGCAACCAAGTGTAAAATCAGTCATTACGATGCCATCAAGGCCTGCCAAAAATACATTTTAGTTGACTAAATCAACTTTATTTAGTCACCTAAAAAAACGTATGATATTTAGTCGACTAAAATTAGACTATTAACTCATTGCATGCCAGGCCCGATAGTCCCGAGATTTTTTCAATGTCTTTCCCTGCCAGGCCCGATAGTCCCGAGAATTTCCGCCATTTTGAAAAAAAAAAAAAAAAAAAAAAAAAATTTTTGGACCCCAAAAAATGTAGTAGGCATGATAGAAATCGCGAAATTGCATGTTTAACCCCCATAGCAACCCCATCTATCAAACATGGCAGCCATCTTTGTTTACATTTTAGGAAAACATAATGGCTTGTATCTCATGAATGCCTGAACGGATTTCCATTCGGATTTTTTTGTTTGAAAGCTGTGAGCAATGTGGACACACATGGTGCCCTAAAGCGAGCGGGTTGCAGAACGTTGTGAAGATAGTAAATCATGTTTGGGGGCGCAGCGTTTGTCCCGGGGTGAGCGCTTGCCAACTGTCACTCAAAGTGCCTCAAAGTGTGACTGTACTGGCCAATCACAGGGCGGCCTTTTTGGTTCAATCCAGTTGCATTTCACTATTGTTGAGTGGAGTCCCTCAAGGCTCAACATTAAATATCTCTGCTTAGAATTATAGCCGATCGATATATTTTTCGCGAGATTTAGGATGCCCGTCCAACAGTGCACTGTTCATCGTCTCCTCGCCTCGTTTGTAATTATGATGGAGAGCATCATGTGTGTTCCAAGAAAACGAATTAGAGAAAAATAACCTCTTTTAAAGTCCACATTTCCCTTCAGAATTCAATGTACTTCAGCTTCACAAAGGGAAAATGAACCTGGATACAAAATGTCCAATCAGGAGGGGGGGGGGGGGGGGGGGGGGGGTGAAGAGCTTGCGGACGAACTCCATTGAGGACCTGCCCGTCTGAGCGGATACGGGTCAGATGGGCACTATAGGGACATCTGGGCGCCTCGAAGTAAAATATTTTTTTTTGTACAAAATGTTAAAAGATTTAATATTTGAAAAATGGTCTCAAGTTAATGAAAGTATAGGCCTACATGATGATTACATGCTTAAACATTCGACAATTAAGGTCTAATATTTGTACAATTGCTACAAATTGCTACAAAACCTGTATATCTTTCATTTTGAGGCATAAAAAAGAAAAATTGCATGATAAAAGGAAGTCTAATATGTACCTCTAGTACATGTTACATACATAATATTTATGTATTACATAAACCATTTTTCAAATATTTACTTTTGGACAGAATAGTTTGTAATAATTTTACATGGAGGTGCCCAGATGTCCCTAGTGCCCACCTGACCTGTTCCTGTCTGATACTATAATTAGCTGTTTGATGGAGTCGCACAAAAATAGATGATCTACAAGCTCACATTAGGTTACGACGTGACGCGTTGTGAGCTTGTACATCGCCTGTTCGGTGCACAGTAGGCCTACGCCAGAGAGTTCCATGGAGCAGTGGCATCAGTTCAGAAAAAACTAAGGTATGGCAACATGACTGGTGTCTTGCACGCGCGAAGGCGCGCGTGCAAGACACCAGTCATGTTGCCATACCTTAGCAACAGGCATGATACATTTATTTTAAGGGTTATTTCTACGGTTTCTTGGGCTGGATATGGCAGCCTGGGTTGTTCAAGTGCAGCTAAACTTGGCATGTACTTGCAGTAAACATGTCACAATTAACAATAATGCATTGCACCTGTGCAGCTGACCTGCGGAACCTGGGAATATGCCATTCTGTCAAGATAGGGAGAATACAAGTGTGGAGAATATAATTATAATTCCTTGTTAAAGTGACCATTTTGTTACATTTTGCATTTGTAGTTATTTTACAGTCATTTAACAACATAATAACCAGCGCAGATAGACAAAGAGACATTCATGGATTTATATTTAAAAGTAACTTTTATTCTCCCCCCTGGACCCATGGGTATGGCAGCTGCATACCCCTGCCATACCCAATTGACGCCCCTGCCAGGGAGCTCCTTGGACTTGGACCCCAAGAGCAGACCCTCGCAAAACCAATGAGCGAAAAAGAACCTCTCGTAAAACCATATTTCCTCTTTCTTTGTCAGAATTAATGTACTTCTGTGTCACAAAGGAGAAATGAATGAATGTGGAATTGGCAAAAGAGAGCCAAAGAGCAAGTGAAGAGCCTGCTGATGAACTCCTCCGTCCTGAGGGAGATTGGCTTTGGGTTCTGCTCAGTGTGTTCTCATTAAAGTCCCGTCTTAAGTGTGTGTGTGTGTGTGTGTGTGTGTGTGTGTGTGTGTGTGTGTGTGTGTGTGTGTGTGTGTGTGTGTGTGTGTGTGTGTGTGTGTGTGTGTGTGTGTGTGTGTGTGTGTGTGTGTAAGAGAGAGAGATTGAGATCATCTGTGTGCAGTGCACTTCATTCACATGAATTAGTGTGGGAGGAGAGCTTGCTGTGCACGTGCATGTACATGTGCACGTGCATGTACATGTGCACGTGCATGTACATGTGTGTATTGGATCAATTAACACAAATCAAAGCAGGAATCAAGTGACTTGACTACAAAACCCAGAAACATAATCATCTTAAACAGTTGAGAACAGAAACATTAATTCTAGATGTCCTACCAGAGGACCTGTCCTCCAGAGGACAGGTTATACTGTGTAAGTATAATTAAAGCTATACTTACACAGTATAGCTTTAATTATCGGTAATTTCTATAGGTTCCCAGCCGCACCAGTGGACTCTATTAAAGAAATAGTATCCACAATTAACTCTTTGAACTGTCACTCAGAACGGATCAATCTTGGGGACTTTAATGTTAGCTGGCTTGCTCGCTCTTCTTCAAATGATAAAAAACTATTTGAGAATACACATTTAACTCAACTGATCACTGAGCCTACCAGAGTCACTGAAACAACATCGACTCTTTTAGATCTAATATTTGTTTCTCATCCAGATAGGATTATTAAATCTGGGGTACTTTCTGACTGCTTTAGCGATCATTCTGTAATTTTTTGTGTATGGAAGATAAAAATTCACAGTCTTCCTCCAAAATGTATAAATATGAGACAATGTAAAAAATTAAATGTTGACAATTTCATTCAAGATGTTGTTTCTATCGACTGGGATAGGTTTCAGTTGATACTGTAAGAGAGTTCGTTCGATGAGGGCTGGGTGAACAGAACAGTCAAACAAAAAGATTGCAATTAAGATGATTTCTTTCTTTCTGGCCAGGCATGTTCAAAAAGATGTTCAAAAGATTATTTCACAAAAATAATGTTTCAAAAAAAAAATCATTCAAAAAAAACGTAACTTCTCAAAAAATGGAAAACAACAAACTTACATGCTTAAACGCATTAACAGCCCCGAGATGATCAGCCTCGGCCGGCTGCAGTACTAGGCCACAGAGCTCCCTGTGCCTAACCTCCTTCCCCTTTGTCTCAATACAGACTGACTTAAATACCACTTCAACCTGAGCTCCTAATTGGTGGCGCCACCCAACTAAAGGCATAGGTTACCTGAACTCACTCACTTACTAACTAGTGAGACATCCACATAGAAAACTCTTCACAAAACCCCTTAGACATGTTTAAGGTAAGCATAAACCATTTTTCTTATAATCACAATTCTTTTCATACCAGCAAAACTTTAAACTGGAAAAAGTAACACTCCTGGCCAGTGGTACGACCCAATTACCTCCTCCACCCCATATAAAGAGCAGAGCAGGCAGGTGTGACTCTTTTAGCATACACAGGCTGTAACAGGTGATGGCAAGAAGGTGTGTTTGTTTGGGCCATTGTTGCAAGGAGATTAAAGAATTTTACCAATTGCATTGTGTTTTGTGACTTGACCAAATGTTGTTGGGTAATGAAATAATGAGCAATGCTACAAACAGTTACATGATTAGGCAGTGCACATACCCAACATGCAAATGTTTGTTTTAATGGTCATGCTGCAACCTGAAATGGGTATGAGTTAAATACGAAAGGACCAGGTAACCAGAAAATAATAAATATATTCAGGAAACACATTTGAACAGTTGGCTGAAAATAGTGGGAAAGATTGTCTTTATCACAGATACCCTTTGTTGAAGATGCTTGGAGTTTTCTTTTGAATGAGTTCACCAAAGTTATTGATAAACATGCCCCTTAGAAATCTGTAAGAGTTAAGGGTAGACACCTTCCATGGGTCAGCTCTGAGTTAATAAATCAATTTAAACGTAGAGATAAGGCTTGGGCTAAATATAGAGCGAGCAGAGATCCAGCGGACTGGGATGTTTACAAAAGATTGAGAAATGACTGTAAAACCCAAACAAGGAATGCTGAGGCGGATTATTATAGACAGGGTCTTGCTCAAGATTTTCAAAACCCTAAACGGTTTTGGAAAAGATTGAACATTATTCTGAGTCCCAAAAAAAGTTCTGTGTCACAAATTCGTAGTAATGATGAGGTTGTCCACGATCCTGCGCTCTTCTCGAATATTTTTAATTTTCATTTTGCTTCCGTCGGTAACATGCATTCTAATGAGTCACCGTACTTAAACACATACGATAATAATCCTACTATCCCTGGGTCCTTTAAATTTAGACCTATTTTACCCATTGAAATTTTACAAGTAATTGCTGACCTAAAGGATGGCTGTGCTGTTGGTCCAGATGGCTTAGATGCCAAATTTATAAAACTAGCAGCTCACATACTTATTTATCCTCTAGCTGATTAATTTAATTTGTCATTGTCTACTTGTCAGTTTCCATCAGTCTGGAAATGTGCAAAGGTCATCCCACTCCATAAGAGTGGTGACCCACTTGATGTTAACAACTACAGGCCAATATCTATTATTTGCACTACTGCTAAAATATTTGAAAAAATATTTTTTAAGCAACTATCTCAATACATAAATGATTTCAATATATTATCTCCATTTCAATCTGGCTTTCGTTCAAAATTTTCCACCACTACAGCGCTCACAAAATTTACCAATGATGTGTTCTCTTCTTTTGGCAATGGACAATTAACAGGTGCTATTTTTATTGACCTAACCAAGGCTTTTGATTTAGTGGATCATTATTCACTCCTTGATAAATTACATGCAATTGGTGTTTCTTGACAAGCTTTATTTTGGTTTAACAGCTATCTACATAACCGTCGTCAATGTGTTATTAATGATCTCCCCAAAATAATGTCACTTTGTTCCATGCATCTATTTGCAGATGACACGGTCATTCACTCATCTCACTCTGATGTAGCTCAGATACAGAGACATCTGCAGTCTGATTTTTCCCTGGTCCAGGATTGGTTATCAAATAACAATCTCATACTGAATAAACAGAAGTCCTGTAGCATGCTGTTTGGCACTAGAACCTCAATCATTTATCCACTGATTTGTCAATTTATTTTCTTGATCACTCTCCCCTTAAATTGGTTGAGTCTTTCAAGTACCTGGGACTCTGGTTGGATTCTGAGCTTTCTTTTAAGCCTCACATTGAATTCATTCGAACTAAAATAAACATTAGTCTTAAAGTTATGTACAGATCAATCAATTGTTTTAGCTTTAAAATAAGAAAGCAAATTTCCCAGCAGCTGTTATTTCCAATACTGGACTATGGTGATGTAATTTACCAGAACACCTCTGAAACGCTCCATTCATTAACTGTTGCTTATAATAGTATTTGTAGATTTGTTTTGAGATGTCCTTATCTTACTCATCATTGTGTTATGTACGAATCATTGAACTGGTTATCACCCCAGGCTAGGAGAAAATTTCATTGGCTACTTTTTGTTTTCAAATGTTTTTATTTCAATTTTCCATCATACTTAAAACAGTATTTACAGCCATTTACGTCATCATATTCCCTAAGACATACACAGCATCTTTTTTTCATAGTGCCCATCATGAACACTGACATTGGGAGACGTGCCTTCAAGTTTAAAGCACCAGCTGACTTTAATATCCTGCCTTTGTCCCTCAGAGCAATTTCTAATTTTAATGCATTCAAATCTTCTCTGTTGGCCCATTTTACAACTAGCTGCTCTTGTTTCTGACTGGAATTATGTTTAATTAAGTTATTATTATTTATTTTTTCATGCTGATCTGTAATTTGTATGATCTGTGCATCTGCAAAGTTTTGTTATTTTTATTTTTATGCTTTCATTTGTATTCATTTTTATTCATCTTTATCACTAAGGATACTAGTATACTGTAGGAGTGGGGGGTGTAGTGGGGGTTGAAATGTTGGAGGAGCCTTATATGTATGTCTTTGTTTTGTTGTTCTGTGTTGTTTATTGTTGTTGTTGTTGTTTGTTGTACTTGAGGAAAACCTCGAAAACGAGTTGCTGCAACTCAATGGTTGATCCTCTAACGAAATTTCAAAATAAAACCACTTTGCCGATCACAACGCCTCGCGCGAGGCGTTGTGAGCTTGTAGATTTTTTTTTTTTGGCTACAGTTCTTAGAACATGGACACTATAGGGTTCAAGTTGTTAATGGTTAAAAATATTGGAAGATTTGGAGGACCCCCTGTAGTAACTCTGAGGAACCCCTAGGGATCCCGGACCCCCTGTTGAAGACCCCTGCTCTACCAGATCATTATGGATGGTGTTTTCTAAATGCTGGTGTCTTAAGACTTTCTGAACTACTTTAACTCTTGTCACCCTTGTTTACAGTAGAACGTTTTCTTATTTCTATTTCTTATTTTTAATTTGAGTCCCAGAGGGTTTTTAGACGATCATTTTTTCCTCTTTTTCTCCCCAATTTAGTCGTTATACCAATCGATTCCTCCCCAGCCCGTAGGAATACATGCAATGACCAGTATCACCCTCCCCATCCGGCTTCCCTCCCCCGGAACACGGACCAATTGTGTTGGCACAGACGGCCGACATGGCCGCTTGACCACAGGGTTAGAGTTAGGGTTAACTAACTAACCCTAACTCTAACCCGACATGGCCGCTTGCACCACAGGGGATTCAAACGTAGAAAGGTTTTCATCCCGTGTGGGTGTGCAGGTGTCTCTTCAGACTGCCTGAGTCATTGAAACTCTTGCCACACCACCTACAAATGTAAGGTTTTTCTCCCGTGTGGATGCGCAGGTGTCTCTTCAGATTGCCTAATTCATTGAAACTCTTGTCACACCACCTACAAATGTAAGGTTTCTCTCCTGTGTGGATGCGCTGGTGTGTCTTCAGTTTATCCAACTGACTGAAACTCTTGTTGCATAGTTTACAGTGGTAAGGTTTTTCTCCCGTGTGGACGTGCTGGTGTCTTTTCAGATTACCTGCCTGACTGAAACTCTTGTCACACACTGTACACTGGAAAGGTTTTTCTCCTGTGTGGACACGCAGGTGTGTCTGCAGGGCATGTGACCCATTGAAACCTTTGTCACAATGTTCACAGATGTGAGTTTTCATTCCTGTGTAAGTCATCTGATGTTTCTTTGCATCTCCTGTTGACTCTTGACGACTTTGAGATTTCGGCGGGTCCGTGCCTCCTCCGTCTTGTCTCCGGCTGGTTCCAGGGCTGACCATTCGCCTTTGTCCGTTCCTCAGCATTTGGCAGCAG
Source organism: Nannobrachium achirus (assembly GCF_963921795.1). NCBI lineage: Eukaryota > Metazoa > Chordata > Actinopteri > Myctophiformes > Myctophidae > Nannobrachium > Nannobrachium achirus. Next base: position 52,790,150 of record NC_137829.1, on the reverse strand, counting down.
CAGTCATACTGGCTTGGATGAGACGTAGAGGTACACTTCCAACAGGAGAGCTTAGCCTGGGAAGATCCGGAGGAGACTCCTTCCAGGAGTGGCGGTTCGTGGTACATGGACCGTGACGGGGACAGAGCTGTAGGTTCAGTTGAGGTCATCTCCAGCTCCATGATGTTCATTACTACTAAGGAAGGACTGTTATTCAAAGGTTGGAACTAGGACCCACCACAGTGGTGTCCGACTAGACTTAAACCGGGATATCTAACGATATGGTCACGGTAGTCAAAGGTTTGTGTGGTACAAAGATATCTGGGTTGTAAGGCCAAATATCTTGGGAACTGAATATGAGTTGGTTGAGGTTGGAGTGTCCTTGAAGATCCGTGGATAGTCTTGCTGGTAGAGTTGGAGATTCTCTGGTGCGATGGTTGATTCTGAATCTACCGTGGGAATGCAACTGCTTTTATACCCGCAGTGGTTGAGTCATTCTTGGTGATGTCATGATGACGAGTCAGGGTGGTTGAGTCATTCTTGGTGATGTCATATCCTTTTATACCCATATATGGAGATACAGAGATCTCCATATATGGGCATATTAGAAAGCCCATATATGGGCATATACGGATGACATCAGGGATATCCATATATGGGCATAAAAGGGACAAGGGCTTACAGTTAAGAGATCTCCATATATGGGCATATCAGAAAGCCCATATATGTTCATATGATGACATCAGGAATATCCATATATGGGCATAAAAGGGACAAGGACTTACAGTTAAGAGATCTCCGGGCATAAAGGGACAAGGACTGTTACAGTAGATATAGAGATGTCCATATATGGGCATAAATGAACAAGGACTGACAAACACTGAGATCTCCATATAACCTATGGGAATATAAGGGACGAGGACAATGCGTAGCATTGTGAGCTTGTAGACCTATTTTCTAAATATTGTTGTACATTAAAAACTTGAAATGGGTCGTTCTGCATAGTACTTGGGATTTGTTGATGTAAATGTTCACATAGAGTGTAATAATTGGTAAAACAAACTTTTGGCCTATTTGTGGAGATAAGCAACCAACGGTCGCTTATCTCCCGATTAGGGAGTCTTACTGGTTAATATTAATGTTAATGTTTGTTTAACACATTGAACGCCATCATAGGGTTAATGGAAGTCACCGAGGCGCGATGATTGGCGTCGATGAAGGCCCCGCATCGTAACGTTAACGGGGTCTTCTTGTATAATCCATTTCAATGTGTAACCGTGTAGCACCATGGAGCTAGCATTGCTAGCAGCTCCCGTCCACATAACACGGAGCAGAACGACGCTCTGTTTCCCAGAGCTCTGTGCGCGGCCTGCGTGTCACCAGCGCGCGTCATCAGCGAGCGCCGCTGAGGCGTATGGGTAATGTAGTGTTTTTGCTAATCTGGCGACAAAATCCCTTTTATTGCCATATATGGAGATCCCTGTGATGCCAAGGGAACGAAATCCCTTTTATGCCCATATATGGAGATATGGAGATCCCTGCGATGCCAGGGGAACCAAATCCCGTTTATGCCCATATATGGAGATATGGAGATCCCTGTGATGCCAGGGGAACCAAATCCCTTTTATGCCCATATATGGAGATATGGAGATCCCTGTGATGCCAAGGGAACCAAATCCTGTTTATGCCCATATATGGAGATATGGAGATCCCTGTGGTGTCAGGGGGAACACATCCCTTTTATGCCCATATATGGAGATATGGAGATCCCTGTGATGCCAGGGGAACCAAATCCCCTTTATGCCCTTATATGGAGATATGGAGATCCCTGTGATGCCAGGGGAACCAAATCCCTTTTATGCCCTTATATGGAGATATGGAGATCCCTGTGATGCCAGGGGAACCAAATCCCTTTTATGCCCTTATATGGAGATCCCTGTGATGCCAGGGGGACCAAATCCCTTTTATGCCCATATATGGAGATATGGAGATCCCTGTGATGCCAGGGGGACCAAATCCCTTTTATGCCCATATATGGAGATCCCTGATCTGTGAATGTCAATGTATAATCACTGTGATGTCAGGTGAACCAAATCCTTTTTATGCCCATATATAAAACCCCCATTGACTTTGAATGGGGGACTCTGAAAAAAAAAAAACAGAAACTTTGGTCCCACATTACTCTGACATACTTTTGCCTAGCAACGTCACTTAAACTTTAAAATGGATACACAACTTTGGTCTTTTTCCGGCCAATAGGGATGAGCTGTAATTGATTAAGCCCCGCCCCCTCTGTAACAGGAAGTGCCCTTCGCCAAACAGGAAGTGCCTCTAAATCTCATGAACCGTTTGTCGTACAGACGCGTGGAGGCGTCAAATGACTTGATTAAGAGTCCTTAGCCTAAATTGGGGCCTATTTCGCCAAACAGGAAGTGCCCCTCACCAAACAGGAAGTGACCCTTGATCTTGTGAACCGTTTGTCGTACAGACGCGTGGGTTGCGTCAAATGACATGATTAAGAGTCCTTAGCCTAAATTGGGGCCTATTTCGCCAAACAGGAAGTGCCCCTCACCAAACAGGAAGTGACCCTATATCTCGTGAACCGTTTGTCGTACAGATACGTGGGTGGCGCCATATGACTTGATTAAGAGTCCTTAACCTTAATTGGGGCCTATTTTGCCAAACAGGAAGTGCCTCTCACAAACAGGAAGTGACCCTTTATCTCGTGAACCGTTTGTCGTACAGACATGTGGGTGGTGTCATATGAAAAACGATAATGTTAAAGCTTATGCAAAAAATGCTAATGTTAATAAATGTAACGCTAATGCTAACACCAACTGCTACACAAGGTTGCACAGACTTAGCGAGCTGCAGGCACACTTAAAATTTCTTAGAAATTTTCTTTTCTAGTCTACTATTATAATTATACTAGGAGGAAGATTTTTTCCAAAAAAGTATACAGAAAGAGTTAAAATGATGTTTTCTATGTGGCCACACCCACCAGTTCATTGGTTGTAATTCGTTGTCATGGTGGGTGGTGACCCAGCTGAAGTTAGCCACACCCACGTATGTTGGGTGAATGGTAATTAGGGGAGGGGTTGATTCTGTGATGTAATAAGTATCTGTGTTTTTGGACCGGCACGTTTGACCCCACAAGGTGGCAGCCTACAGCTAAAACCCAAATAGAAAGGCAATACATAATTGCTCATAACAACCACACCAGGGGGTCTAATGAAGTACTGTCAACCTCCTAGACACATGAAAACCAGAAAAAGTACAAAACTATGGCACCGCCTCTTTAAAGCTCTGTTAAAAATCATTGTTATCGTAGTGTCGAGTAACAGAAGTCTCCCAGTCTCTCCATGTCTTTTGAGAATAAATGTTCAGGTCAAGTATTTTATCCAGACGAGAGAGAACTTCAGACTTTAAGTGTAATAATAATATAATAATAATAATAAATAATATCAAAATTGCGTCTGTTTATTTGTTTGTTTAATCACTTCCAATGTCATTGTTTAAATCCTGTATCCTGTGTAAGTGTTCTCTCCTCCTCATCATCAATCAATCAATCAATCAATCAGGTTATAGTTAGCAAAAGATTGAACTCCATGTGATATTTCCCGGTCAAGGTGCAGTTTATATCATGTCCTCAGTCAGGAGGTTTAAGAGGTACTGTAGGTCATGGGTCTTCAACAGGGGGTCCGGGACCCCTAGGGGGTCCTCAGAGTTACTACAGGGGGTCCTCCAAATCTTAGAGTGATATAAACTTTTTTTTCTCCTTTTTTATATTAACAACTTGAACCCTAGCGCTGCAAGGCGTTGTGAGCTTGTAGATCGGCTATGTTCGGCAAAGAGCTTTTGGTGAAGAGGGGAAAAAGGTGAAAGGTCAAGTTCATTAAGTGTTGACGGTTCAAGTGGTTAAATATCTGAAAACACAAATTGACATGAATCCAAAATACGCTGATGATTGTGCTGTCAAACGATGAAGCTATATGGAATCTATGAACAGGTCGTGGGGGTCCCTGCCCTGCCTCCCTCAACTAAGGGGTCCTTGGCCTGAAAACCTTGAACACCCCTGCTGACTGTAGGTTATCTGAGGTGAAATGTATGATGATTTCAGAGAGGCTGAGCAGTTTGGAAAGTTTTTACTACAGCTCAGTCTGAGCTTGTATTGGCAGGAAGCAGAGCTGCTACACAGACTGCTGTGTGTTAGCCACTTAGTGCTACACAGACTGCTGTATGTTAGCCACTTAGTGCTACACAGACTGCTGTATGTTAGCCACTTAGTGCTACACAGACTGCTGTATGTTAGCCACTTAGCGCATTAACGAAAAAGTTGACAAGTCGACTGAGTCGACTTCATTCTAGAGATGCAACGTTCGCGAACGAATCGAATCTTTTGAACGGCTCTTTGAAGTGAACGATGGGATCCGGTTCGCGGAGTAGGGAGCCGTTCATTTGGCTGAATTGACTCGCGACGCGGTGCGCGGTGCGGCGCGGCAATGTGCAGCTATCTAGGAAGCAAATTAAGACTCTACGATTTCTATAATTAAAACGTCTCCATATTGCTTGGGAAGTCAACTTCCATGACAAATGACTGTATTATGTCCCTGTAAATATTTAAATGTTTACTATTTTAAAATAGCCGATGTACAAGCTCACATTGTGCCAGGCCTAGCCAGTTGGTAAATCCTGGCTATACGCCGCTAGGGAGGAGCGAGTTCATTGTTGCCTGCTTGTTTTTTTTAAGGTGTTGCATGAATAACATTAGTCAAGGTAGCTTAATTTACACACACATGTTTTATAAAAAGGGTGAATACAAAATTGTGATCTCAACTGTCAGCAGAGGAATGTGGTGCCAGACCGTGCCACCTTGTGGATTCATGTTTCAACGAAAACATTTTAAATATGCAATGAGCCAAAAGAGCCAAATGAGCCAGTCTTTTGAACGGCTCTTTTAAGTGAGCCAGAGCCATGGCTCTGGCTCACTTCAAAGAGCCATAAATTGCATCTCTACTTCATTCCACAAGTCGACTCCCACCAGAGAAAGTCGAAAGTCGAAGTTGAAAAAAAAAAATTCTATTGTGAAAATAGTAGATCTACATGCTCACGCCTTTTTTCACAATTTCTGCCTCTATATTTGACTATTTGGACAATGTTTAATTTGTCATTTTAGAGGTATTAAAACGTCCTTAAATTGTCACTTTAGAAATGTGAAGATACCCTCTATACACTTAAACTTTATGTTGGTTTGTTTACAGTTGAGTGAGAAAACAATGTTTCACATTGAGTTAATCATCTGGGGACCCCCCAAAATAATTGGGGGGTCGTGTGTGATGTGATGCCGTTGTCAAACGATAAAGTCGACTTCAACTCAACTTTTTACGGAGTCGAGTCGACTTGCAAAAACCACAAGTCGTTAAAACTCATTTGCTGCCAAAAACGAGGAACCCGAGAATTTCGCGATGTACCACCCTGCCACGCCCGAGGAACCCGAGAATTTTTGAAAAAAAAAAAAAAATCAAAAAATTTTTTTTTGACCCCAAAACATTTAGTAGGCATGATAGCGATCGCGAAATTGCATGTTTAACCCCCATAGCAACCCCATCTTTCAAACATGGCAGCCATCTTTGTTTACATTTTAGGAAAACATAATGGCTGCTATCTCATGAATGCCTGAACGGATTTCCATTCTGATTTTTTTGTTTGAAAGCTGTGAGCAATGTGGACACACGTGGTGCATTATCTAGGCATGGGTGTGCATGATCCGTGCACTATGAATTACATGGAAGTCTATGGAGACAGTTTGGCAGAATTAGAGTACGAAGGTATTGTTAAATGGCAGCAGATGAGTTAATGCCCTAGAGTATGTCTTATCTGGCCTCATGCCGCTTCATATGAATTGTGCAGCGAATGTTGACAGGTTCCTTTCCTCTGTAGTTTCATGTTCTCTATAAAGTTGCAATGTGGGCACTTATCTAAATGTATGCTGCTTAAAATATGTGGGTGAAGCAGATAAATGTGGTAACAGTGTATGGAAGCTAGTGTATAAAGTGAATAAATGTCATTTTCAGTGACCATACTGAAACAGCACAACTAATTGACATGGAAATCTCTAAATAAATATACAGTATCAACCCATAAGTGAGATAAAAAAAAAGAAAAAAAAAGATGCATTGAAGTTATATAACCAAATAACCGAGTCTTTGAATATATCAGGCTATGAGAAATTGCAGAAAATTGTCTGTTTTATTTAATTTTTTCATGGGAAGGACCCTGATGCCCCCAACTAATAAATTATGTTTTTAAGTTGAGTGTCTACTGTAACTGCAGGCTTTGTACTGTATGCATGTTTGTGTGTGTGTGTGTGTGTGTGTGTGTGTGTGTGTGTGTGTGTGTGTGTGTGTGTGTGTGTGTGTGTGTGTGTGTGTGTGTGTGTAGTGTAGGTACCGGTATGTGTAGGTCTGCCTTTTGAGGGATGCATGAAAACATGTGTGTGTGTGTGTGTGTGTGTGTGTGTGTGTGTGTGTGTGTGTGTGTGTGTGTGTGTGTGTGTGCGTGTGTGCGTGCGTGCGTGCGTGCGTGCGTGCGTGTGTGCACATGTGCATGTATCTGTTGCCCCTCTTTGGTGAACTTCCTGTCCAGACAGGAAATGCATTCCTCAGTGGTGTGTGTGTGTGTGTGTGTGTGTGTGTGTGTGTGTGTGTGTGTGTGTGTGTGTGTGTGTGTGTGTGTGTGTGTGTGTGGGGACAGACAGGCAACAGGCATGTCATGGTATCTTACAATAACTGTCTGTGGAATGCGCTCCATGGCCCAGCCTTGGCTAGCCTGGCCTCAGGGCTTACATCAGGCACACGTTACACATAGAAGCCAGCAAGAGCCGTTGACGCCCGCGGCTGTCTCTCCATAGAAGACCCCATTAAACAGAAGTCGGTTGGTTAGAAACCATATGAATGAACAATCATCAAATGTTTGTGGAAATGGATTGTGGTTTGGAAAGTTATAAGGCCTCAGTCCAGGGCTGTTCAATCTGGAATGACCTACCTCTATTAATAAGAGACTGTCTGTTTGTCATTTCCATCCTCCAAGTTTAACTAAATGGTTACTTGACAATCAATGTACCATGTAGACCATGTATAGTCTTAATAGTCTTAATAGTATTTAATCGTCCTTTTGCGAATGTAGGGTTCTTACTGTTGGAATAGTATAGTACTTGTATGTATGTGTTTTACTGTAGGTGTCTTCTCTTGATTTAAGTTTGTTGTTGTTGGTATATGTTTTGTTTTGTGTTTCATGTGGGGACTACGGATTGAATTTAGCATTCTTGCTAAGTCCGGTATATTTACATTGCTTTATGTAGTGTCCATTAATATACACTGTCCCATCCAAATAAATAAATAAAGTAAAGTAAAGTAATAAATAATAAGGCATGTAGTACTGTAATAATTAACTGTATTCAAGGCCAATTTGACTTGAGTAAAAGTACAAAAGAATTGTCCTCAAAATATATTCACACAGTGCCAAAGTGTATTTTTTGTAATATTTATCTAAACCTGCGTCAAATCTGCATCTCTCTATGAGATGTAGTAACATATCAAACACTAAGCTATTCCCTCCTCCATGGCTTGCCAAGTTTGCCAACTTGGAACATGCGCTTGTGGCGAGTTGCGGGCAGCCTATCACGGGCACTCGCTCGCCCTCGAGGCCTCACTGTCGGCATCCTGGCTTGTTTATTTGGACACAGCCGTTGACAGTCACATTCACACGTTGCATCTGGCAGAGAAGAGCTTCTCAACATCATTAACCACTTAAGCCCTATGTTATGCTTCATCATACGATGGTGCCAGGTGGCTAAAATAGCTGATCGACAAGGTCACACGTGTGTCGACTCGCAATGCATTCTGAGCTTGATAGATCTGCTATTTTTGAACATTTTCGCCTACAATGACATGCCCAGAAATGTGGAAACCAGGATTGATGTTGTAAAACCAGGAGCTAAATACAATACAGTATACTAAAGGACAACTTTGGCCGGCTTATTGTGTCTAAAAATACATATTTAGCCACTTGTACGCATGCCCCCAACCACTGAAATTAGTTATAACAATAAAAAGCAGTAAATGAAAACATTTTAACACTCATCCTTTCTTTTCTCTAATTACAATCTAAAATATGAACCCTTGTTGTAAAAAAACAAAGTTGTCCTTTAAGAAAGAAACAAACTCAAGAAACATAGTAGGATATATATCTATATATCTATCTATATCTATATATATATATATATATATATATATATATATATATATATATATATATATATATATATATATATATATATGTGCAATTAAATGTGTGATATAATCGTGTCTGGCCCACTGGTTGAGTAGGGACGATCTGTGACTAGACTAGAACAGAGAATAATAGAATAATAGAAGATGTATTTGAATCATGTTTTGTTTTTAATGAGAACCAGTTTCTGCCAATAGAACTTAGCAATGTATTATTTACAGGTACCCATACTGTATTTACACTACACAGTCTCTCCCCAAAATGGCAAAATAGCAAAGGTGGCATTTGAGTGGCAATTAGCGATCACAGCTAGCAAACAACAACTTGTTACAACACAATATTGTACAAAACATAATTAACAGTCAAATGACAAACGTTCACTGTACAAAACAAAGCGTGTGGATCCTCAAAATTAGGTTCTTGAAACAGAACCTTAGCCTAGGGGTCCCTTGTTAGTTGAAACAGAACCTTAGCCTAGGGGTCCCTAGGGGTCCCTTGTTAGTTGAAGAAGTAAAAGCATGTTGTACTACAGTATATGTACTGTATCAGACATTCCAGACGTGTTTAGTCTCTTCCTACATCTCTTAAAGGTATATTCAGTGATTGTATTTCATTCAAATAAAAATATAATTGGTACATTTTCCATTCATTCTCCTCACTAGAATGTGTGTTGACCATATAAGGACTTCCACCATGGCCTGTGTTACGAGCATATAGCTAGATTTGGTTTTCAGAGGTGGCCAGCCAGTCCTCGACCAATCAGGGTAGAGTATGGCCGTAGTTATGTTATGATGTTTAGTTATGATGGTCAAAATAAAAGTTTTGAGAACCACAGTCGCTCTGAATTAAGAACGTCTGCTAAATGCCTAGATTGTAAACTACTGAACTCATAAAATGCCACAGTCTCGTAGTAAATCAGTATCATACATATCCTGAAGCTGGAGACGTAGGCCTACCGATTTTCAGTGACTGGATCTAATGATCAAAACGAGAACATTATAATGGTGTAAAATATCTATAAAAAATTGAACATTTCCACACTGTAATGCCTCATTCACACTACAGATATATAGTTGAACGTTTTGCTTGGTAATTCAATGTAATCTCAATGGAAACCAGCTTTAAAGCTTTCAAAGCTTTGTCCTGAGCGTCTCCTCTATCTTTAAAGCTGGTTTCCATTGAGATTACATTGAATTACCAAGCAAAACGTTCAACTATATATCTGTAGTGTGAATGAGGCATAAGGCCAGTAAGGGACAAGATGACCCCCAGCCACTTTCATTATCACTGAATACACCTTTAAAGGAACCACATTTGAGGCCAAAGCGTTAAACCGTTCTCTTCAAATCCATGCCTGGATTCTTCTCCAGAAGGTGGTCAGTGCTGTGGTCAGAGTCCCATCAGCTACAATCGGAATGCATCTCCATTTTACTGAGTATATTTTGTTTTTGTTTTTTTCAGTGCTGGTGTTGCAGCCACGAGCTTTTACAAAAACGATGTCCCAGGAAAACGTGTCAAGCAGTCCAGGAGGAAGGAGCAGGCTGTCTGCTAGAACCAAGCCGTGGCTTTTGTCTTGTCCTGGTCCACAGCTGCAAAGGAAAAACAGACATTATTTAATGTCATTGTCACCAGTCATTTTGGTCAAATGAAACTAGTCAAGAGTGATTTATACAATATGACGCTTGTTTTGGTTCCCTTTAACAACTTTCCTTGATGTGAATTACAAGGTGTGTGTGAGTGGGTGAGGAGGGAGTGAGAGAGAGACAGAGACACAGAGAGAGAGAGAGAGAGAGAGAGAGAGAGAGAGAGAGAGAGAGAGAGAGAGAGAGAGAGAGAGAGAGAGAGAGAGAGAGTAAGTACAGTACAGTACAGTACAGTATATCGTCGTTGGCGGGTGGAAACCTTGTATCTCCAAGTTTCAAATTTACCTTTTTTCGCAAAGTAAAGCCCTGCTTCATCATACAAGGCTGTCGCACAAAAGTAGTGAAAACAGCCGATCTACAAGCACACAACGCCTCGCACCGCGAGGCGTTGTGTGCTTGTAGATCGGCTGTTTTCACTAGTTTAAATCATTTTTAAAATGATAAATGCAAAACGAACGGTTTTGGACATATAAGGTTTTCACCCGACAACAACGATATGTATATCATATTGTACATGCCAGTGTATGCTATGACTTACCCGAATCATAGACCTCCAGGGGTCCATGGAGGGGCCCGGGGGGCCAGGCGGTGGAGGTGCCCCCGATGGGGCTGCTGCCGCTGGGTTCCATCTCCGTCTTGATCCCCTCGCTGTGGGGGGAGCCTGGGCTGGGGGCCGCCGGCTGGCTCTGGCTCCTCACGCCGGGCAACAGCAGAGGACTGAACCTGGGGTCCAGGGGGGCGTGGCCCCCGTGGTGGGCCGGGTAGGAATGCAACATGGTGGGGTGGGCGTTGTGGCGGGCGGGCACGGCGTGCGCGCGCCGGTGCGAGTGAGGGTACACGTCGTGGACGTGGGGGTAACCTCCCGTGCCCTGGCCGTACGCCCAGGCGTCGGGGAGGGACGCGGAAGGAGGGGCCAGGCCGTGGCCCGCCCACAGGGCCCCGTCGGGGGCGTGGAAGGGCACGGGGCTGGGGGGGAAGGAGACAGCCGGGAGGCAGGGGCTGCTCTGGGACTGAAAGGCTCCGTTCCAAACAGATCCACTCTGGCTCTCAGAGAGAGACACACCATCTGAAGCACAAAGACAGAGTGTCAGGGTTCACACACATTTCTACCAATTCATTTCCAAAACATTTCCAAAACTTTTACAGAATATTTAACCCAGTTTCCAGGACTATATAACAATAATTCAGCTCAATATCAGGTCGCTTACTCCTATGCGCAATGCCCAAAGACAGGAAGTGTATGCCAGTGGTTCTCAACCTTTTCAGGCCGTGACCCCCGAAATAATCATATTTTAACTGGGGACCCCCCACCCTGATGAGCACCAAGAGTTGAGGAATTTTGTATAACACGTTTCTATTGTGAAAATAGCCGATCTACATGCTCACAACGTTGCGAGGCGTTGTGAGCATGTAGATCGGCTATTTTCACAATTTCTGCCACTAATATTTGACAATTTGGCCAATGTTTAATGTGTCATTTCAGAGGTATTAACAAAATCAATAACCAAAGACAATGCATAGCTATTTTGTCCAGGACCTTCCAGGACCCTTGATCAATTCCAAAACATTTCCAGTACTGGAAAAATATTTTTCTAATTTCAAAATATTTCCAGGAATTTCATGACCGTGGGAACCCTGGATGGTTTCCAGATCAATTCAGATGCAGTCATGTGCCTTTCAAATCATAAGTGATATCCCGTTTCCCCCCCTATCTGCAGTGGTTACAATGGGGTGGGCAACATCTCTCTCCAGGGGGCCATACTGACTTTGATAAAGTGAGTGAAGGGCCACACGTTGGACAATTGAAACGTGAAACACATGCATGCGTGGTGTCTTTAAGGCCTATGAATTATTTGGGATAATATGGATCCATGGCAGACTATTTCACTGTTACATTACAAACATTTAACATTTGAGAACACACAGATGGAATATGGAATGCAGTATAGACTACTCAAATGGTACATAGGCCTACATATTACTAATAATTAATTGTTACGTTAAATTGATTTCCCTAAAAAAACATATTGCTGCCCTTTAACATGTAGATATTATAGGCGTAATTTAGTTTTTCTTGAGGACTTTCGAGGGCCTTATTGAGATGTTGGAAGGGCCGGGTCCGGACCCCGGGCCTTATGTTGCCCATGTGTGGGTTACATTATCCAAATATGTGCATTTTTGACTTGGAGGCTATCACCAGGTTGTTTGTCCCTCTCACCTTTCCATACGCCAGTGGCAGGGGGCGAGGCGTGTGGTTGGTTGGTTCCTCGGAACGGCTTGCTGTCGCCGCCGAAGGCTTGGCTGAGAGCCCGGGAAAAGTGCTGGTCCACCACGTCGCCGATGTCGCCTTGGAAATAGGTGAACAGGACACACCTGGAGCTCAGGTACTCGGCCTCGGCCGGCAGGTTGCTGTCCTTAGCGGAGGAGGAGGAGTCTCCACCTCCAGACTGAGAGCCCAGTAGTTCTGGAGCCCGGGGCCTGAGGCCCTGCTCACCCGGGAGCAGCACCCCTCCTCGCTGCTCGCCCGGGAGCAGCACCCCTCCTCGCTGCTGCTGCTGCTGCTGCTGCTGCTGCATCTTACTGTACACACTCAGCTTCCTCTGAGAGAGAGAGAGAGAGAGAGAGAGAGAGAGAGAGAGAGAGAGAGAGAGAGAGAGAGAGAGAGAGACAGAGAGAGAGAGAGAGAGAGAGAGACAGAGACAGAGACAGAGACAGAGACAGAGACAGAGACAGGGTTCCCACGGTCATGACATTTCTGGAAATATTTAGAAATTAGAAAAATATGTTTTTCCAGTACTGGAAAAGTTTTGGAATTGATCAAGGGTCCTGGACGGTCCTGGGGAAAATAACTATGCATTGTCTTTGGGTATTGATTTTGTTACTACCTCTGAAATGACAAATTAAACATTGGCCAAATGTTCAAATATTAGAGGCAGAAATTGTTGCGAGGCGTTGTGAGCATGTAGATCTGCTATTTTCACAATAGAAACGTGTTATGCAAAATTCCTCAACTCTTAGTGCTCGTCAGGGTGCCGGGGTCCCCAGTTAAAATGTGATTATTTCGGGGGTCACGGCCTGAAAAGGTTGAGAACCACTGGCATACACTGCCTGTCTTTTGGCATTGCGCATAGGAGTACGTGACCTGTTATTGAGCTGAATTATTGTTATATAGTCCTGGAAATTGGGTTAAATATTCTGGAAATGAATTGGTAAAAATGTGTGGGAACCCTGGAGAGAGACAGATACGTTAACTCAGTGTTTCTCAAACTTTTACATTTCAAGGTTTAATTTAGACCCCCCCATAAAGGAACCCACAGAATCCCTGGAATCCACCAAGAGAACCAGCGGATCCACTGATAGAACAAGTGTATTTGCTAAGCCTCGAGCAATATAGTGTGTGAATATGATAGAATAGAATACATAGTATTTATTTCAGTGCAAAACTGCTCTACTAAACCCTAGTCTGGGATCACTTCACTTTTCGGGGTTGTAACCGGTCTGGAGCGGAAACCACAACACATCATAATTGTAGTTCTCAAAGGACTACAATTTGCCGGAAAGATCAAACCGGATTCAGTTTTAACCCCAAAGATTCCCCTGCGCTCAAGGACATACTTTTAGGGCCTACCTAATAAACTCCTTGATGCGGAGTAGCTTTGCTTTTGAAAAAACGTGTTTGGTATATCCATCTTTCAGTCCAACTATTAGCGACCGGCAAGACTACACTAGGCTACTGGAGCATTTTAATAGGGATTGGGGAAACAAACGGGGGGGAACTAAATCAAAGCGACGCCGCTTCTTCTAGTGGCCAAAGTGGTCAAACGGCCTAAAGCGAGGTTAACTAAACCCCACCTAAGATACATAACGTAAACATTCATCTAATCAACATGTAATGGCTATATTTCTGTCCCTCATAGTAGCTATCTGAGAATGACATGTCTTGGCAAACCACAGAGAGTAGAAATGACATTCCCAGCACTCAGTGGTCCGCACAGAAAGGCCTGGTCTAACATTCCGGGGTGACTGGCCGGCTGTCATTACATCACTATCTGACAGAGGAGTAAAAGCTCCGTGTCATTACGCATGACCTGAAGGCAATACGAAGCGTCACACAGGAATTCCATCTTGACGAAATTATAAATTAAGGGGGGGGGGGGGGGGGGGGGGGACTGAGACTAGTTACTAGGGCCCAAGTTGGAGGGGCTCGCAGAGCGGCACCGAATGCCTCGCTGCGAGCTTGTAGATCTGCTATTTTTGAAAAGTCCTGGAAATGTGTGCAAATCTTTTAATATATATATTTTTAAGCAAACATTTGTAACCCTGGAACTAAATGTTTTGAGATGGGGGTCCGTGGCCAAATACATATCATCTTGGGGGTCCTTGACATGAAAAAGTTTGAGCACCACTGAGATAGAAACATAGGTTTCTTGCACACATTTTCACAATGTTTCAAAAATAGCAGATCTACAAGCTCACAGCGCGGCACCGAGTGCCGCGCTGTGAGCTTGTATATCTGCTATTTTTCAATAGTTAACATTCAGGGGGGCCCGCAGTGAATCCTTGTACCCAGGGCCCAGAATCTGGTGTGACGCCCCTGCTCTCTGAACAGAAACAATCATGTCAAAAACTGACAATGATTTGCCTGAACCTAAACCTAAACCTAAACCCTAACCCTAAACCTTTCCGAGGTCCCAGAAGTCAGAGTGAGAAAATCACTTGCAGTGGTGTGAAGTAACTAAGTACATTTACTTAAGTAGTTTTGAGGTATTTTTACTTAACTGGAATATTTAAAGACATCAATACTTTTACTTCTACTCCACTACATCACAGAGGAAAATATTGTGCTTTTTACTCCACTTTTTATCTCCAAAGTAACTAGTAACTAAAGTTTTCAAATAATTGTAGTCTACAATTATTTGAAAACTTTAGTTAATACTTACTTTGGAGGTATAAATTATAATATTACAAAACATACATTAACCACTTTAGCCCTATTTTATATCCAGGCTATTTGAAAATAACTGATCCTTTAGACGTGTTGTGAGCTTGTAGATCTGCTATTTTCAAAAGACTTTTATAGGCTACATTATTTGTATACATTTGAAAACTTTTGAAATGGGACATTTTGCATAATGAGTAGCCTATACTTTCTACGTTTGGCAGGCTATAAGTAGCCATTGCAGATACTTTTATACTTTCACTCAAGTCAATTCTGAATGCCAGACTTCTACTTGTAACAGAGTATTTCTGCATTGCAGTGTAGTGTCCTGATACTTTTACTTAAGTAACAACATGTGTTAATCATAGTAACAAATAGTATAGTACAACAGTAGAGTAGCAACTTGTTCCACCAGTGAACTCACCTGCTGTTGGTGGTGATGATAGTAGGCCGCCTTGTAGGCTGCAGGGAGGCAGTGCGCTCCATAGCTCTGGTGGTGGTACATGACATCCAGGCAGCTCATAGCGACATGGGACACGCACACACACACTGGTCCGGGAGGGAGGAATGAGCGGCCGAAAGCAGGTCTCCTCAGACGGTCTCAGTCCGAGGTTCTGTCTGTGGGATCCTGGTGGTTGCCTCCATATATGCGGGACACACAATAGCCATCCCGTCCGGTGAAAAGCGGACAGTTTGCATAGAGACAAAGCGGCCCCGCTGTGAGTGAGTCGCACCACCTGCGGCCCCGAAGCCAAACGTTCGTTCGCTGCTCGACCAACTCTGGCTTTGAGAAGTTTTTCAGCGCTGCTGCTGATTGGGTGGAAGTTTTTCTTTTTTTTTTTCGGGGACGCGCAGTGCGTAATGGAGAGGAGAGGAGAGGGATGGAGCTTCTTTGCGCGCACGGTGCACGCGCACTTGGAGAGGTCTCATAACCTCCTGAGTCCTGACTCCCCTTTTTGATTCGCCGAAATGAGTCTAAAAAGCAATAATTGATAATATTAATAATACGCTAATAATAATATCCTTTTAATAAATGTGAAGGGCCCTAGCTGTTCTGAATAGAACCCCAGCCTATCAACTATTGATTGATTGATTGATCGATTGAATACTTTATTACAAGTTTGCATAGGATGGTGAAACGTAGGCCTACAGGACACTGAGGACAGTAGGCCTACACAGTTCACTGATACAAAGTTAGGCTACTGTATTAGTAGGCCTATATAACTAAAAGCATAACGACCACAATAAAGCTTTTAATTGGGCTTGTTTAAATTGGGGTCCGTCCTTTTGTAGGCCTACTCAATTCATAATACAATACGACAATCATAATACATTGATGGTCAACCCCCCGGTTTCATTAACCTGCAGTTGTCTTATGGTGAACTGCAGCTCATGGTCGACTGTTGATATAGGCCAGGGGTCTTCAACAGGGGGCCCGGGACCCCCAGGGGGTCCTCAGAGTCACTACAGGGGGTCCTCCAAATCTTTGTGTGGATAGAAACCTTTTTTTCTCCTTTTTTATATTAACCCTAGCGTCCACTGAGAACTTTAGCCAAAAATAGCCGATCTACAAGCTCGCAGCGTCTGCTATTTTTGGCAAAGAGTTTTTGTAGAGGGGGAAAAGAGCAGTCCAAGTACAGAGTGAAAGGTCAATTTTATTAAGTATTGACGGTTCAAGTGGTTAAATATCTGAAAACACACATTGACATGAATCCAAAATACACTGATGATTGTGCTGTCAAACAATGAAACTATATGGAATCTATGAACATGTTTGCGGGGGTCCCTGCTTCATCTCTCTCAACTAAGGGGTCCTTGGCCTGAGACCCTGATATAGGCTGCTAATAAGCTGAACGATCTACTGGCATATTTACTGCCATGTCAGTTCGTTCGCCCGGTTGTAGCTCTCTGGTCCATAGTGTTAGTGGAGTTCTCTTTAACACTATGACCAGAGCCCGGTTAGCTCTCTGGTCCATAGTGTTAGTGGAGTTCTCTTTAACACTATGACCAGAGCCCGGTTAGCTCTCTGGTCCATAGTGTTAGTGGAGTTCTCTTTAACACTATGACCAGAGCCCGGTTAGCTCTCTGGTCCATAGTGTTAGTGGAGTTCTCTTTAACACTATGACCAGAGCCCGGTTAGCTCTCTGGTCCATAGTGTTAGTGGAGTTCTCTTTAACACTATGACCAGAGCCCGGTTAGCTCTCTGGTCCATAGTGTTAGTGGAGTTCTCTCTAACCCAGTGGACCAGAGCCCAGTTGGTGCTCCTCCCTGAGGATGTCGTCCCTGATGGATCAAACACACTGCAGCCGGGATTGTCCCTCCCTGGCCTGATAGGTGAGAAAACCAGGGAATGATTTGCGATTTGATTTGAGTGATTTGCTGCCACCTGTTGGCCAATGACTTGAAACACTAATGGGGATTTCATTGACTGACGTAAGCGTAGAGTGGTTATCATTGATTGATTGATTGATTGAAGGCTTTATTAGAAGTTTGCATAGGAAAAGGTACAGTTTCATGACGGTACAGTTCACTGGTACAAGGTCTACTAAAAGGAGATCCTGAAAAGACTAAGCTTATTTCAACAGGAAACCATTAAAGTATCTCATATAACATTGAATGACAGACGAATAGAACACAGTACTATGCAGTAGATATGTAAATAAAAGAAAATGAGAGAGAAAAAAAAAGAGAAAACAGTAAGTCTAAACAAACAGTAAGTATATACAAAGAAGGGGCAGGGGAAATTAAGTCACCCAGAGGCGGCACAGCAGTTAAGGTTACAGGTCAGTAAGAAAAAGAAAAAGGACTGTTGTGTACAGCCGAGCGACAAAAACAAACAAGAAAGAAGAAACAACAATACAGGAGAATCAACCATACAGAGCAATTAGTTAAGTTAATATATATATATATATACACAACACAACAAAAGAATAGTAGTGCTTAACGTTTCTATAATGGATTGCAATTTTAAGTGACTTTTCTAAGCATATTGCAAACTCAAAGAACTTACAATGGTCCATTCATCCAAACATTAGGAACTACTTATCAACACAGTGCCAAAAATATATATACACAAATATACAGTAGGTCTATACATAGGCGTCTGCACCAAGACAATAATGATAATGCTTAGCCTAAAAAAATAAAAAAGTGCAGAACCAAAAAAAAGTGTCCAAAAGTCTGTGCAAAAAAAAGAAGTGACCAGTGTCGAGACTCGAGTCACAACAAAGAAAAAGAAAAACGCAGATGGATGCCCCTCTCCGCAATTCCAAGAAGCATGGGGGAAAGTCATTTGGATGGCACGGGATGGTACAATATTTTAATATTGTGCGCGCGTTGCAATCGTCAGTTCCGAGCCTCGGTACAGCGGCTCCTCCGCCGTCTTGGCCCACGTACACCACGGGCCACCACAGCGTCAGCGCCCCCGGTCAATGAAACAAGTTTCCACGGCCAGGGCGCCTCCGCCCACGTAACTCCGCCGCCGTTACCCGGACCCAGAGCTCTGCCCGGACCTCCACAGCGACCGCACCTCCGATCCATGTCACGAGCCTCCACGGCGAGGGCTCCTCCGGTCCAAGTTACGGGCTTTCACGGCGACAGTGCGTCTGGGCCTCCTCTCCTGCGTCGAGCTTCGCGCAACTCTGGATGTGACTCCCGCCGCCATGTTTGCATGCAACCAAACAAGGTCCATGTACACGTCTCCATGGCTACGGCACCAACAGACTAGTTCTCCATTAAAAACACCCAGGCAATGAGCCAGTCGCGTTACCCAGGGCCACACGCTTAAGACAGGCTAGACGGATAAAGGTAGGCCGCTGTTTCGTATGCTTTGTATGCTTTGTTCTACGCAAGGAACAAAGGCCCTTCCCCCAATTTTCCGCCAGCCGATCAGAAAAAAACACGAAAAAAATACTAAACTACTATATACACGAATAAAACAAAGTTCCTCAAGACATGCCCAGCTTGGCCAATGTGATGAGTCACCGCAAGAAAAAAAGAAGACAGGAAAAAAAGCAAGAAAAAGAGAAAGTAGGAAAAAACTGCAGAGCCGAAACTGAGATGCGACTGCTTCCCTCAAGGGGCGCGCCGATCAATCAAACATTTTCTTTCTTGACAAGGACCCCTAAATGAATGTGTACTTGGCTGCGGACCCCCATCTGATTTTTTTTTAAATAGCTGTCAGTTGGGGTCCCCGGACCCCACTTTGAGAACCCTTGCATTAGACCACGGACCAACATACAAATGGAACCAAATTGACCTGTAAGGGTCCATTTGGTTTCATTTGTGAAGTACACTCTCAGAGTTACAGCCACATAAGGGTCCATTTGGTAAGTAACTATATCATCAGTTATCTGGGGACCCCCTGGAACCACCTCAAGGACCCCTGGGGGTCCCCGGACCCCACTTTGAGAACCACTGCTGTAGACTATCCTGATCCTATCCCCCCCCCCCCCCCCCCCCCCCTGACACCAAACCTGCCCTGATCTGGCTGCAGGGACGTGCTGGGCCCCTGATTCAGCCCAGGAAAAAGAGTTGGAGAGGCCCTCATTGCCCCACTGCTGCTACTCAATGATTTGTGACAAAGTGACAAGCCAGTGGGCCAAATACTGTACATGAGTTATATTTCGTCGTTGACGGGTGGAAACCTTGTATGTCCAAAACAGTTTGTTTTGTATTTATCATTTTAGAAATGATTTAAACTAGTGAAAACAGCCGATCTACAAGCACACAACGCCGCGAGGCGTTGTGTGCTTGTAGATCTGCTGTTTTCACTACTTTTGTGCAACGGCCTTGTATGATGAAGCAGGGCTTTGCTTTGCGAAAAAATGTATACATTTGAAACTTGGACATACAAGGACATTTTATTTTTATTTTTTTCCTAACGGCCGGGCCTGGACCGGCTGGGAATGAACCGGCCGTTCGGGAGTTGTCCCACTTTTCCCAATGGCCAGCACGTCCCTGTCTGGTTCAGACACGGTGTTAGCCTACTGTCTGGTTCAGACACGGTGTTAGCCTACGGTGTTAGCCTACTGTCTGGCTCAGACACGGTGTTAGCCTACGGTGTTAGCCTACGGTGTTAGCCTACTCCTACTCATTTAAAACACATCCCTGCATCTGCTGATTGCACAAGGAGACCGTCATTTTCCAATTGGTTAATGTATTTTCTATAATGTAATGTTGCATCAAGTCCTTGCATGAAATCAATGAAATTCATGCATGAAATAACTAAAACAATATCAGCCACCAGAATCAGGCCTGTGAGTCTATATACAGTAGTTTGTTGTTTCTCAGATGGGGGCCGTACTGCAGGGGGTCCTCAAAACGCCTCCAAAAAAGAAAAAGAAAATAGTGTGTGTGTGTGTGTGTGTGTGTGTGTGTGTGTGTGTGTGTGTGTGTGTGCGTGCGTGCGTGCGTGCGTGCGTGCGTGCGTGCGTGCGTGCATGCGTGCATGTGTTGAGGAGCTGGAATAATGATTCTGTGAAAGTGCAGGTGTCCCATGTAACGCGGTGAAAACATAATCTCCAGCCCCACCCCAGACAGCAAAACTCAGGAATATGTCTCTGTACCGCCGTGTGACCAAAGGAAGGTTTCTCCTTGATCCTCTGGAACAGGATGCATCACCTCACTGACAACTCAATAAGGAGAACAGTGTCCCATACTGGAACAGGATGCATCACCTCACTGACAACTCAATAAGGAGAACAGTGTCCCATACTGGAACAGGATGCATCGCCTCACTGACAACTCAATAAGGAGAACAGTGTCCCATACTGGAACAGGATGCATCGCCTCACTGACAACTCAATAAGGAGAACAGTGTCCCATACTGGAACAGGATGCATCGCCTCACTGACAACTCAATAAGGAGAAGGAGAACAGTGTCCCATACTGGAACAGGATGCATCACCTCACTGACAACTCAATAAGGAGAACAGTGTCCCATACTGGAACAGGATGCATCGCCTCACTGACAACTCAATAAGGAGAACAGTGTCCCATACTGGAACAGGATGCATCGCCTCACTGACAACTCAATAAGGAGAACAGTGTCCCATACTGGAACAGGATGCATCGCCTCACTGACAACTCAATAAGGAGAACAGTGTCCCATACTGGAACAGGATGCATCACCTCACTGACAACTCAATAAGGAGAACAGTGTCCCATACTGGAACAGGATGCATCGCCTCACTGACAACTCAATAAGGAGAACAGTGTCCCATACTGGAACAGGATGCATCACCTCACTGACAATTCAATAAGGAGAACAGTGTCCCATACTGGAACAGGATGCATCACCTCACTGACAACTCAATAAGGAGAACAGTGTCCCATACTGGAACAGGATGCATCACCTCACTGACAACTCAATAAGGAGAACAGTGTCCCATACTGGAACAGGATGCATCACCTCACTGACAACTCAATAAGGAGAACAGTGTCCCATACTGGAACAGGATGCATCACCTCACTGACAACTCAATAAGGAGAACAGTGTCCCATACTGGAACAGGATGCATCACCTCACTGACAACTCAATAAGGAGAACAGTGTCCCATACTGGAACAGGATGCATCACCTCACTGACAACTCAATAAGGAGAACAGTGTCCCATACTGGAACAGGATGCATCACCTCACTGACAACTCAATAAGGAGAACAGTGTCCCATACTGTAGGTGAATCAGAGAAATCCAGTAGTTGGATAGATAACAAGGACAATAGGTTCCTACTTGTCACACATAGGGGAGAGAAGTTGAACTGTGGGTTCATTTTGTTTAGAAAAAAAAAGGAGTACTATGATGTAGTCTATATGTTATATTCTATGATGTAGTCTATATGTTATATTCTATGATGTAGTCTATATGTTATATTCTATGATGTAGTCTATACCGGTATGTTATATTCTGCACTGGCTCTCTCTCAGACTATTGTATGTAAATATTTCCCTAGCAGATTCAAAGTCATTTGACCATTATTTTGAAAATCCTTTTCACACAATCCTTAGGTCTGTTGTCCTTGAAACAGTTGACAGAGTGTAGTATTTCATAAAAATTAATTCTTTGTTATTGAACAGAGTTGAAAACAATGGAGAATAAAGCTTTCGATTGAACTTTTGATTGGTTGGTCTTTTGGGAATGTAGCCCAAGATCGGATTTTACAAATAGCCTCGCTTAAGAAAAAAGAAGAAATGGCTGGATGATGAATTATATTTACTGTATTTTGAAGTTGTGTGAATCTCAAGAATGGATCACTTTCAAACACATCAGCGATAAGCCTAAGTTCTTTAGAATATCAGTCATCAAACACCCTCCACCAGGGGGTAGGGGGTTTGGGTTGAGGGCTGTGTAAATGCTGATGGAAACCTCTCCTCCTGCTGACTTGTTTATTAATATCTCACCAGATCTTAAGTGTGCTAATTATAATAGCATTGCTTTTGACCTCTACAGAACGTGCACCCAGATCAGTTGAAACTAGTCCTCAGAGCCCAGGTCTGTGCCAGGCCGGGTTGCCTACCCTGGGCCTGAAGACGTTAGAAAGCAGTCATAGCCATTTGGAATCTAAAAAATATATATATATACATTTGGTTCACATGACCCCAGATGCCTTGATGTAAGGAATATTCGAACCTGTCTGATGTCTGTACAATTCTAAATTAAAACGACGAATACTTTATATTAGAATGACTTGTGAAATGTACTAAATAATTTAATTAGTAGTCAAAGTTTTGTCTTCACAGTAACTCTCTCTGTCTGATCCTTTCTTTCTTTCTTTCTTTCTTTCTTTCTTTCTTTCTTTCTTTCTTTCTTTCTTTCTCTCTCCAATTTGTATCTATTCATTCATTTACATAATATTCACGTTGTGATCCAGTGTGACAAGTGAATGTTTACAGTGACAACAGTGGGTAGTTTTATTAATGTCCGTGGATGCTCTTCTCTTGCTCTTAGTTGCTGCCAGATGTGATATCCAGGTTGCCAGATATACAGTATTATAAGACCTCAGGGCAGGGGCGTCACACCAAATTCTGGGCCCTGGGTACAAGGATTCACTGCGGGCCCCCCATGAATGTTAACTATTGAAAAATAGCAGATATACAAGCTCACAGCGCGGCACCGAGTGCCGCGCTGCGAGCTTGTAGATCTGCTATTTTAGAAAAATCGTGAAAATGTGTGCAAGAAACTTATGTTTCTATGTCAGTGGTGCTCAAACGTTTTCATGTGAAGGACCCCCAAGATGATATGTATTTGGCCACAGCTAGACCGCCATCTCAAAATATTTAGTTCCAGGGACCCCTCCCCGGAAGCAAAATTTGAGTTACAAATGTTCGCTTAAAAAATACATATTCAAAGATTTACGCACATTTTTACGACTTCAAAAATAGCAGATCTACAAGCTCGCAGCGCGGCACTCGGTGCCGCGCTGTGAGCTTGTATATCTGCTATTTTTCAATAGCTAAAGTTATAGGGCCCCTCCACCTTGGGCCCTGGTAACTCAGTCCCACTTTCCTCCCCCTTGTGACGCCCCTGCCTCAGGGTGTAGGCCAAGCAGGAAATGGGCTCATTGCTGCATGCATGCATGTTTCATTCCCTTTGATGACGCTGCACACCACTGAGAGAGTTTGAATTATTCACTCCTGCAACAATGACAGGACCAGGCAGCTGCCACGGAAGTGGGGCAGAGCTTTTGGCCTATTCTCATTGTTGATGGTGTCAGGAGCTACATTTAAGCCTGTGAAAGACTAATAGTTCTGTTTGTATAGTTTTGAATGGCACTCTTTAGTATGGCAGTCCAGAAACTGTATCTGATCATTTGAAATATAGGTAGCATGTTTTGCTAAAACAAACCCGTAGCCCAATCAGGGACCAGCGTTTCTGGCAACGTCGTCATTATTAACAGCCAATGAGGGACCAGCATTCCTGGTTGTTACGACCCTAAAGGTGTTGTTACGACCCTAAAGGTGTTGTTACGACCCTAAAGGTGTCTCCACACCCTAAAGGTGTTGTTACGACCCTAAAGGTGTTGTTACGACCCTAAAGGTGTCTCCACACCCTAAAGGTGTCTCCACACCCTAAAGGTGTTGTTACGACCCTAAAGGTGTTGTTACGACCCTAAAGGTGTCTCCACACCAAACAGCCTACAAGAAACTCTTTCCAACTCCTGGCAGACTGGCAGTCGGTGGCATTTAGTGGCACAAACTCTAGTCGGCAGAAATAACATTGTTTTTGCATTGATCTCTGTCTGCCAGTCTGTTGCCAGGTCTGCTCATTATAAGAGACTTTAGGTCTTCCTGTAAAGTCGCTTGTAAATATTCATAGTCGCGGATTGCTTTTGTTAATGTTTATTTTCCTTAGTGTAGTTGATTATTTGGGTCTTGCCTTCAAGATTATTAAAATAAAAAGCTGAATAGGGCTAAAGTGGTAAAAATGGTTGCTTCTTTTGGGTTTGTTTTCATAAACCAGTTTGCTTGTTTCACTCACAACCACAAAAGAGTGTGACACGAGTTTCAGTCTGTCATATCGCCTAAAGACACACCTGCGTATCCACACAGGAGAAAAACCTTTTCACTGTAAACAACCCTGAATTCATCCTCGTCCTCTCCACAGACAAAACTCTGATGCGATATTCACGTTGAGGGTGCATCAGAAGCATAAATCATGCAAAGACAATCAATTTAAAAATAATTAATATCATATTGTTTGTGTCCCATAAAACGTTTTTCAAAAGGTTTGAGGCTAAATTACCACTCCTGAATACAGAGCCCCTGTCATTTCTGCCTGGCTTTCAGAGCATTTTCAGCTGCAGCTCCTTGTCCTGAGTGGGAGGACTGCGCTATTGAGCCCCACCCTCATCCCAGCTCCTCCCCTCCTCCTGCTTAGGCCGCGACCGCGGTTTTCCCGGTCACCCTGAGCGCAACGGTGGGGGCCGATGGGCAAGGAGGGTCGCGAGCTTGACGTATTTTTTAGAAGCATTCCATAGGAAATGGTACATGACATGATGACATCATGACAGTAAACTAATATTATTGATTCACTTGATTAATAGTGTAATATGTACACGTTAGGAAGCATATTTGGAAAAGTAAACGTATATCATGTATTTTAGGAATAGCTATTTAAATGCTGTAGTAGCCTAGTGTAGTCTTGCCAGTCACTACTATATACTGCATATACCAAACACATTTTCCGAAAGCAAAACTATGCCGTATCAAGGGGTTTATTAGGTAGGCCCTAAAAGTATGTCCTTGAGCGCAGGGGAATATTTTGGGTTAAAACTGAATCCGGTTTGATCTTTCCGGCCAAAGTGTAGTCCGTCCAGGACTACAAATGACGTAAAGTGGTTTCCGCTCCCGACCGGATCAAACCCCGAAAAGGCCAATGCCAAGCTTTACGGAAAAACCAAATGTAGGAGCGGTTAGCACCACTCAAGAAATAAGAGGAATGTGGAGCCCTCTGAGTACTAGGCAGTTTTCTGTAATGGTGGCCACTCATTTGCATATTTAGGAGTAGGCTTAGCACTTATTCCATAAAACATGCCTTAATCACATTGTCTGACACTCAGAAGATAGAGATATAAACTCTTTTGCTTGCCTTGTTTCAGAGCTATTGAAGATATAGTTCAACATTGTTATGCAAATTAGAAGGTAAAAAAAAAAGAAAAAACGCTTGGGTACCTTTTGTTCTGTTTCAGCACACTTAAAAATAAAATGTCCTGGTTCCCCACTTTTACCCTAAAATGCCTCTAACCTCCTTATAGAAGGCCTTTTATCTGAAATCCCTCCTGACTATACTATAGTGCTTACGTCCCCAGTCGCTCAGAAATCTCAATCTGCAATCTTGGTTATAGGCTGGAATGGTTTGTGATACCTTTAGGCAATGCAGGACGTTTTCTCTATAATTGTAAAGACAAACCAAACCGTTAAATAGGTGAGATAAATTATTCGTAGAAGCAAGACAAGTGTATTTGTACAGCTCATTTCAAGGCAATTCAAAGTGCTTCACACAACATTAAGCGTTAAGACATTACGACACAGAGCATTAAGACGGCGTAAAAGAAACACATTATAAAAAGACATTTAAGTGTGCAGAAGAAATTATCGACAAAACCACCAGTAAAAGGCAGTGGACGACAGAAAGGTTTTCAATTTGATGTAAAAGAAGAACACAACAACGCAAAATTGCTACTTCTTCACATTTTTTTTTGACTGCAAAAAAAGCGGTCAGGAAGCAGATCTGTGCTGGCCATTGGGAAAAGCGGGACAACTCCCGAACGGCCGGTTCATTCCCGGCTGGTCCAGGCCGGCCATTTAATAGGAAAAAGATTAAAATAAAATGTCGGCCTTCGTTCCATTTTGGGGGCTGGGCGGACAACAAAGTAAATTGTCACTGTCGGGCATAAACCTCGTATCTCCAAGTTTCAAATTTGTACATTTTTTCGCAAAGCAAAGCCCTGCTTCATCATACAAGAAAGAAAACAGCAGATCTACAAGCACACAACGCCTTGCGGTGCGAGGCGTTGTGTGCTTGTAGATCGGCTGTTTTCACTAGTTTAAATCATTTTTTAAATGATAAATACAAAACAAACGGTTTTGGACATACAAGGTTTCCACCCGACAACGACAAAATATAACTCCTGTAATTGGCCCACTGGCTTGTCACTTGTCATGATCTGAAATGGCAAATCTTTGAGTAGCAGCAGCGCTATAGAGAGAGATCTCTCTCTATAGCGCGCAATGAGGGCCTCTGCAACTCTTTTTCCCGGGCTGAATCAGGGGCCCAGCACGTCCCTGATGATACATGACAACAGAAATCTACTGTGTACTTTACAACCAACTGAAGTATTTTTACCATGAGCCAATAAATGCGAATAAATGATGACGTTCTGGTCCATTGTATTAGCATTAGCCCACAAAACAAACCGTCTGAACTCTGTGTGTAAATTCCTCCCGTTTTCACAACGTGCCAGCTCAGCTGTAGCTCTTTACAGACTGCTGTGCAAAGACAACCTCCGACAGAACTTAAAACGAAGATTTGTTCAATTCAAACTCCCAGTATCACGTTCAGTCTCTGTTCTTTTTTTTTTTTTTTTTTTTTTCACGATTCTGCAACCCGTTTTCACCCAGTGCCAATTACCTATGTAATCCCGGGCTCTGCTCTCCCTCTGCCACGTCTGGGGAGACAACGGACTGACCTCATGCTTCCTTCAATGCATGAGTAGTCCAAGTTGCTTCTTTTCACCTGACAGTGGGGATTTCCCCGGGATGCGTTGTCGTAGATTAGAGGTTATCATGATTGATTATGTGTGACGTTATAGAGTAGATCATGTATTCATTGATTATATTAATATCTAGGTCTGTATGATGATACTAATACTTGATAGTTAGGAGTCGAGAGGTCTTTAGTAGGCCTCAGTACTATTGTTGTGGTAAAGCCTATCTTGTTATGGTACAGCTCGTTCCAGAGGCCACAGAACTACTTTACCACTGCACAGTGTAAAACTGTACTTCTGTCCATATCATGTTACATAAACTTGACCACACCACCACCTAATATAATTTTCTTGTCTCCTCATTTTCTGATTATTGATTATTGATTGATCTGAATTCCACCACAGCGTGGAAGGAACACGTTATTCCAACCAGTTCCTTTCCCCTCCATCAAGCGCCCCGGCTGGCCAGAGGGAGGCATTATTGAGACCAGGATCGTTCAGTCTCTGTTTATGTGTTGTTTGTTTGTGTCGCTCTTCTGCGACCTGGCGTTTCCCAAGGACCCTAAGTACAACGGTGGGGGCAAGGAGGCAGGGAGCGCTACACTAATTCGAATGACACCCGCAAATGTGAACAGGCTAAATTCGCTTTGTCTTAATGCGCATTTCTGATAATTCGCTTCCTATTTTCGAATAAGTTTATGGAAATATGACTAGTGTCAAATGCCTGCAAACATACAATACACAAGTTCTCTAATAGACAGACGTGTGCACCGCCGTACACAAACACATAGAGAGAGACACCAGATGCTGATGGTCTTCAGGGGTTTTCACTAGAAGCCCCTTACTTTCCTCCACAACTCCATAATGAGGCACTGGGATAATTAGTGGGATGGGTGAAGGGCAGGAATTTAAATGGAGTTTGAGAACGTTTACATTTTCCATCCTTCCAGAAATTCCAGAGCTTTGGACTGAGATATTCAGAGGCACATTAAGCTCTGCTCAGGGGATTCACACAGAGGCGTCAGTTGGGTATGGCAAGGTATGGCAGCTGTCATACCTTGGCTCCAGGGGGAAAATGAATAATTGCATTTCTTAAAATAAATTCACGAATGGCTCCATGACTATCTGTGTTGATTATTCTGTTATTGAATCACTTTAAACTGACTACGATGCAAACAAAAGTATCGCTTTCAACCAGGTATTATTTTCTCACACACTTGTAAACACTTGTTTGTTTGATTGATTGATTGATTGATTGAAGACTTTATTAGAAGTTTGCATAGAAAAAAGTACAGTTTCATGACGGTACAGTTCACTGGTACAAGGTCAACTAAAAGGAGATCCCAGAAAAGACTAAGCTTATTTCCACAGGAACCCATTTAAGTATCTCATATAACATTGAATGACAGGCGGATAGAACACAGTACTATGCAGTAGATATAGTAAAAAAAATAAAAATAAAAATAAAGTAAATACAAATTAAATAAACACTAAACAGTGCAAAACATATATACAGTAGGTATCCCCCCTATTTGAACAAATAGTTTATTCCCCGGTTCAGTAGGTCAGCACAGGTGCAATGTGTTATTGTTAATACGGTACAATGTGGTCAAATAATACCATCCGTATCCACGTTTAGTAATCATCATCATCATCATCCTCATCATCATCATCATCAGGCCTGTTTTTACTGAACTGATGCCACCGCCCTCTGACCCCACCCCACCCTCTGACGCCACACCACCCCACAGGGTGGCATAGCTCAGGGGTAGAGAAACTGTTATTAGAGCACAAAGGGTTCCCAGTTCAAATCCGGGCTCCCCCTGAGTTAAAGGACAACTCCACCCTAAATCACTTCTAGGCTCATTTTCCTACTTATATTGATCCAAAATGACTGTCCATGGGGTCTATTAGGCACACATGCTCCTGTTGTCCAGTTTCCCCAGCAGAACCCAGCAGCTCTCATAGCATAGAGTGGAGCTTATAAGCCTATCACTATTACGCTATTTGTTGCGTTCAAAAGTGTTTTTATTTTTCATGAATGTTACTAGTTGTCATTACAAACAAATCCATGCCATCGTTGTCCCCACAAAAGCCATCACACTCTGCTAAACAGATGTTATGCTTGTATGTGTTTTACCAAGTCCCGGAAAAGATGCCCTGTGATTGGCCAGTACAGTCCCTTTGATTGGCAGTTGTGCCGAATGCTCACAAAACATTATTTATGAGATTTTGGTGGCTTGTGTGAGACAACCAAGGCATGAATGTGTTTTAGGGATGTGAATCTTGACCACTGAGGCGATACGATACGCATCACGATACACTCCCAGCGATACGATATAATTGCGATACATTGAAATCTTGCCGATACGATACATCACGATACACCCCTGACCCCGATACGATGCGATGCGATATGATTCACGATATTTTGCGATACACCCCTGGTCCTTACGATGCGATACGATTCACGATTCGGTGCGATTCAACACAATGCAAAGGATTTATATTAAAGCCCATGTAAATTTCCCCCAATAAAAATTACTAAAAATGCATTATATTTAATTTCCAAACAATTTATTGTTTCACTGTAGTACTAGGCTCTGTCTAACAATCCAACTTATTGAAATCTGGGAGAACACTCCTTGCTGGCTGGTAAAATTGTTTGATTAATACTATATCATTATTATATATCATTACATCCTCAACAGGTGGTCAGGGACCCCTAGGGTCCTCAGAGTTATGTGAGGCAGCCAAATATTAATAGTTAGTTTTTACAGTAACCAATTGAACCCTAGCAAGTAGCAACCCTATGGGGGAACATTAGCCAATACATTAACACTTATTGAGGGTTTAAGAGATAATAATTCATGGATTATAATGAATAACATAAATCCATCATATTAATAGAAAAGATAATGTGTGAACAAATAAACACAACATAGTAATGTATTAATGTCACTGATGAAATAGTGCTGTCAAACAAGTCTCTGACAAGTTTTAATCTGCAACAGTTTTATATAATAGCCTACAGTAGTCTAAAATAACCTACAGTGGGGGTCCCTGCTTGATCTCTCTCTTCTCAGTTAAGGAGCCTTGACCTGTATTATTATTATATTGTATGAATATAATCTAGGATTTTGCCCTTTCTAGCCAAAATGTTTCAAAACGTAGATATTTGAGTCACAACGCGTTGCGTTGTGAGCTTGTAGGTCTGCTATTTAGGTGCGTGCGCGACACCGTCGAGCTGCCAAGTATAAATCAGGCTCCAGCCTCTCTTTGCAGAGGGAACAGCAGCAGCAGAAGAGTGTTCTGCCTGCTACAGTAACAAGTTGTGAAACAGTGTCAAATACTTTGTTTTAATCGCTAGCTGCACGCCCAGTATCGTTGTTGTAGTTCATACGTGTGTGTAGTTAAAGCGTGGAAGCTTCTGCTTTGTTTAAATCAATTCCGTCGCAGACTCGACAAGAAGAACAAACGGGTGTGGAATGTGGATCATAATATCACGCAGCGTGCTCCAGTCCAGTGACACAACAACGGATCACATCAGCGAACATTGGACAGGGATGTTATAAAGCTAAACGTGGTACTAATCTTGCATGTTTAACCAGTGGGCTCACGAGTGCTGTCTGTCTGTCTCTGCATTCCGTCGGGTCGGGTGTTCACTGCGCTCCGCT
The DNA here is from genome assembly GCF_963921795.1 of Nannobrachium achirus. Classification (NCBI taxonomy): domain Eukaryota; kingdom Metazoa; phylum Chordata; class Actinopteri; order Myctophiformes; family Myctophidae; genus Nannobrachium; species Nannobrachium achirus. The sequence goes on along the minus strand of NC_137829.1, from coordinate 52,759,417 downwards.
GAGTAGAGCAGAGCAGCCAGTGCTGCAGTAAAAGACGCATGTCTTTAGAGTCGCTACAAGTGCTTTTTGGGGGGAGGGCTGATGGGGCATTCAATGCGCCTCGGAAACACAGTATAGAATGAAATACTATTATGCAAAAACCGATCCAACCGTGGAATGTACCGATCCAGGTCACTCACGATACGATACTTCACGATTCCAGCCGTCAATTGTACCGATCCACCCTCAATGAACCGATTCACTCGTATCGCGCACGTTTGTATCGCGATTACGATCCGTACCGGTATATCTTCGCATCCCTAATGTGTTTGTATTGACAAATAGTAACACATTCATGAAAAAATAAATCACTTTTGAACGCAATAAACAGTGTAAAAGCGATAGGCTTATTAGCTCCACTCTATGCTATGAGAGCTGCTGGGTTCTGCTGGGGAAACTGGACAACAGGGGCATTTGTGCCTAATAGACCCCATGGGCATTCATTTTGGATCAATATAAGTAGGAAAATGAGCCTAGAAGTGATTTAGGATGGAGTTGTCCTTTAATGTTGAAGGGTCCTTGAGCAAGACTCTGAACCCCTAGTTGCTCCCGGTGAGCAGGTTGGTGCCTTGCATGGTTTCCTCCGTCACCTGTGCTTGAATGTGTGAATGTAATGCATAATCTATGTAAAGCGCCTTGGATAAAAGCGCTATATAAACGCACCATTTACCATTTTACCCATACCCCTTCACAATACAGCTCACCAAGTGTTGTGTCCCAAATCATTCCCTCCCACACAAACCACACACACAGTCATGAAGTCGTCTCCGAGAAAGACTGACTCCGATCAGAATGAAAGAACTTCAAGCAAAGCAGTCGTCACAGGCACAGCGAATGAGATGTTCCTAATTGAAAGTCTGTCTTTTTTTTTTTACCTTACACTGCACTCCTGATGAGGCAGGTGTATGTGATAACGATCTCCGTGCATGCGTGCGTGTGTGTGTGTGTGTGTGTGTGTGTGTTTGTGTGCGTGTGTGTGTGCGTGCGTGCGTGCGTGTGTGTGGATAATGATGATGTCTCACATTAAGCGGAGTGCAGCATCAGGTATTTTTCAGAGTGCATCCTAGAGGCCACAGTAACACACCTGCATGGGTGTCCTCTCCTGAGGACGTCATGATGATGATGATGATGATGATGATGATGATGATGATGATGATGATGATGATGATTCACACATGCAGGCACACTATTTGCAGATATAAATTATAATATTATAAAACATACATAAACCACTTTAGCCCTATTTGCCAGACCCAGGGGGTCGGCCTACATAAGGCTTTGTCGGTCTGTCGGTCTGTCGGTCGGTCGGTCGGTCGGTCCCTCTTTTCCTCAGTGTCCCTCTTTTCCTCAGTGTGCCTGTGTTTGCCTCTGACTGCTCATCTGCCCCTCCCTTCCCTTGCTCGGCTGATTGCCTTGAGTGCCGTCACCTGTACGGGACCAGCTGAGTTGAGTTGGCTGACGAGCTGCTGAGACTATAAATTCCTGTGTGTTCATGTGTTAGTTCAGTGCTGCAAAACATTTGCCCCACAGCCATACTAGTGAAAACAGCCCATCTACAAGCTCACAAACATTTCCAGCTGCTCAGCCTATAAAATCCTGTGTGTTCATGTGTTAGTTCAGTGCCATACTAGTCAAAACAGCCGATCTACAAGCTCACTACGCTTTGTTGCTGAGACTATAAAATCCTGTGTGTTCATGTGTTAGTTCAGTGCCATACTAGTGAAAACAGCCGATCTACAAGCTCACTACGCTTTGTTGCTGAGACTATAAAATCCTGTGTGTTCATGTGTTAGTTCAGTGCCATACTAGTTTTCATTGCGGGTCTGGCACAACCAGGTGACCTGGTCTAGTTTATACCTAGGCTGTTTGAAAAAAGCCGATCTACAAGCTTACAACATGTTGCGATGCAAAGCGTTGTGAGTTTGTAGATCCGCTATTTTCAAAGATTTTGTACTTTTACTTTTGGCACATTACATTTTGATACATACTTTTGCTCAATACATCTTGAATTCCTGACTTTTGCTTGTAACAGATTATTTCTACATTGCACTATTGATACTTTTGAAGTACTTAAAGGGATATTCCACTTTCAACAGGGAAACAGCATATGGGCTTCTCAAGTTCTCTCCACATACACACCCATTGTAACTTCAAACTTCATTTTAACCATGATAGATTAATTAAAAACACACATTATTTTTTCTGGTGACTCATACTACCCTCCTAATACATGAGCAGGCTGTGTTTTTACAATAACTTTTTTCATTTATTTTTATAATTATCTTTTGTATATTTTTTTTAATTTTCCCAAATAATTATTAAAAATAAATGAAAAAGGTTATCGAAAAAACACGGCCTGCTCACGTATTAGGTGGGTAGTATGAGTCACCCAAAAATTACGTGTGTTTTTAATGAATCTATCATGGTTAAAATGAAGTTTGAAGTTACAATGTGTGTGTATGAGGAGAAAAGCCCATAAGCTTTTTCCCTGTTGAAAGTGGAATATCCCTTTAAGTAAAACATTTGAGTATAGGCTACTTACACACGCACGCACGCACGCACGCACACACACACAGACACACACACACACACACACACACACACCATGCACACCGTGCACGCACGTGCAATCTCTGCCTTCATTTGCTGACACATTCAAAGTGCATAATTACATGCGTCCAGTCGTTGCAGCATGTCTAGCATGTCTGCGCTGTCTCCCAGACCAGTCGTAAGCGCGTGTCTCTTGGTGGATCATACTGGATGTCCACACATTAAAGTGTAATTATGGATCCATTAGTGCATATTCTGGCATCCCCACAGCCAGCTCACTCATATCGTAGTGACACAAACAGATATGTAACACCTGTGTGTGTGTAACTAACTGATTGTTATTCAGTAAGAGTATAATCCTACTTGTTGTCTTTGTATAATGCAGGGGTCTTCAACAGGGGGTCCGGGACCCCTAGGGGTTCCTCAGAGTTACTACAGGGGGTCCTTCAAATCTTTGTGTGATAGAAACCTTTTTCCTCCTTTTTCAGGCCGGGAACACATTTTGCTGTTTGGGAGGGGCTTACAGTACATGTACAGTATGTAGCAACATATTTGTTTTGTAGGCTAATTTCTGATTTAGCCCTATTCTATAGGTTAGGCCTAAATGGGTTAACCACTTGAACGCTAGCATCCATATTCTGAGAACTATAGCCAAAAATAGCTGATCTACAAGCTCACAACGCCTCGCGCTGCAAGGCGTTGTGAGCTTGTAGATCGGCTATTTTCGGCAAAGAGGTTTGGTCTAGAGGGGGAAAAGAGCAGACAGAGTGAAAAGTCAAGTTTGTTAAGTATTGACGGTTCATGGTTAAATATCTGAAAACACAAATTGACATGAATCCAAAATACACTGATGATTGTGCTGTCAAACAATGAAATTATATCGAATATGGGGGTCCCTGCTTCATCTCTCTCTCAGCTATAAGGGGTCCTTGGCCTGAAAACGTTGAAGACCCCTGGTATAATGTATTCAGTGTTCATTTTTTATATCAAAACTCGATTGTGGATAACAACGAATGACACAAAGGGGGGATATAACAACAGGCATGGACCCCCCCCCCCCCCCTGTGTATTTGCAATAAATAACACCTGTCTTGGCAGCTTTTCTTGTTGTTTTTGTCTTGAAAGTTTTGATAGACTTAACTTACTGGGATCATTTGCGCTGTATAGCACCCAGCTAATGCACTTTAGCACCTCGCTAATGTGCTGCAGCACCTCGCTAATGTGCTGCAGGAACCCATTAATGGGGACATCACACACAGCCATTAATAGTTTAATCCTCACAGAAATGGAATTTCCGCATTAAGCCACAAAAATGGTTACGTGGGTTTTCTTTTTCCACAAAAGAGGCAGCCTTCCTCGTCTTCTTCTTATCACAGCAATCTCACATCAATTTGAATTGTCTTTAACCAACACCGCTCTCATTTTGTAAATGGAAATTGGACTGTTAATTGCAAGACCAGACAATGGAGAGTACTCCCTTCAGTGCGTGTGTGTGTGTGTGTGTGTATGTGTGTGTGTGTGTGTGTGTGTGTGTGTGTGTGTGTGTGTGCGTGCGTGCGTGCGTGCGTGCGTGTGTGTGTGTGTGTGTGTGTGTGTGCGTGCGTGTGTGTGTGACAGAGGGTCTTGTTAACAAAGTGACCAGTGAAGGACTCTCTGGAACAGCAGATAATGACTTCTTAAACCCTCCTCAGTTCCATTCCTCACTGTAAGCTCGCTGCATGTGCAACGATAACGGAGACCACCCGGCAGCTGAACGGAAGTTAATGAGAAGACGGAGGCTCAAAGACGTGGGGTCGTTTTGATGACGGCACCCACCGCTTAACAGACGTGGCTTGTTCCCCAGAAAGGTCAAATTGGATGGAAATTAACGGCCGTTTAAAAAACAAGAGTTTGACACGGTTCAAAATTGATACTAGAACATGAAATTGGCAGCACGTGGAAGACAATCCGGTATTAACCTGCGGGCCCCATCAAGTGAGTGGTGGGGGCCGCATGTGGCCCCCGGCCGCCAGTTGCCCATGTATGATTTAGATCAACTATGGTGTTTTTAAATTAAGCTTTAAGAATAAAATTAATTAATTTAATCGACATGACGTGTGTGAAAATGTAGTTTACCTTTTCGGTGTCATTTCATGTTCTACTGTACATTGAACTCAGAGCAAGCACACTTGAGTCCTACAATAAACCAATTCTCATTCTACAAAATCCTCATTCTACATTCTCTCTGGTAGAGGGCTATGCCAAACGGAGAAAACACAAAGCTCGCAACAATTGGCCAAAGTTCTCCCACCATTTTGAATTATATGAAAAACAGTAAAAATCTATGAACTTTGGACCAATATCTAAAGTTTTTTTTAAATGGAAACATTATTTTTTAATAATTCAATGAATATTGCAGTTTCATGCAAATTATTCTTCTGCATCTAAATCATACATATATATATATATATATATATATATATATATATATATATTAAATCACCTAGTGTGAAGTGAATGGTGCTATTTATGAGTTAATTACTTGCACCAGCAAAGTGCGCATGCAAGTACTGCTTTTGGTGTATCTGTGTATCTGTGTGTCCCGTGTGTCCCATGTGGATGTAATACCAGTAAGACTCCCTAATCGGGAGATAAGCGACCGTAGGTCGCTTATCTCCACAAATAGGGCAAAATTTTGTTTTTCCTAAATCTTCCTGATCCATGTTGATGACATGAGTGTAGACATGCTGTGTAGTGAGTTTTGTGATTTTAGGGCAAAATCTGTAGGAGTTACGGCATTTTATGTGAGCTGCAGTGGAGGGGGTCCTCCACTGGGGGCGCCACCACTTTTGCATCCGTTCTGGAGCACCAGGAGTGGGTGGTCCCCAGGAATTCCCCGTGAGCAGCCCCGTTGGGGTGGTCATTTGGTCATTTTTGCACATGTGGTCATTTTTTACACCTGGGGGTCCCCCAGGGACCGGGGGGTCCCTGGAGCTGCGGGGGTCCTTGGAGGTTGTAGTTTGGCAGGTAAGGAGTGTGTGTGCAAAATGTGGCATGGATGGGGGCAACGGTTGTGCAGATAGGAGCAGGGCAAAATTACACCTGGGGGTCCCCCAAGGAGCTGGGGGTCCCTGGAGCTGCGGGGGTCCTTGGAGGTAGTAGTTTGGCAGGTAAGGAGCGTGCGTGTGTGCAAAATGTGGCGTGGATGGGGGCAACGGTTGCGGAGATATGAGCAGGGAAAAAGTGTGACGTGTGACTGACTGACTGACTCACTCACGGACAGCCGGTGGAGGTTTTCATAGTATACTAGTAGAGTCGCCGGAATGAAGGTCGCCGGGAAACGGGGGGGTGCATTCGGAAATGCGCACCGGGTGGAGCAGCGGTGCGCTTTTTCAGTCTGAACTCTGAAGGTAAACGTTCTGAAAAGCAGCAGTTGCTAACCCAACATTGCTCTTGATGTTTATAAACTAGGGTAAATTATAAAATTAATATTAATTCATGTTGATACTGAAGAAGGCTGTAGTTGTGTCATGTTTGTTGTTTCTAGCATTAACATTTGTGATACTGTGAGATTAATACTATCACCATAATTTACCCTAGTTTATAAACATCAATAGCAACGTTACGTTAGCAACTGCTGCTTTTCACAAAGTTTGCCTTCAGAGTTCAGACCCGGTGCGCATTTCCGAACGCACCCCTCATTTCCTGGCGACCTTCATTCCGGCAACATTTACCGGTTAGTGGTTATACCTGTGGATGACACAGTCTTACTGGCTGAACATGAGAGTGATCTGCAGTTAATGCTGAACATTGTTGCAGAACAGTGCTGGAAATGGAGACTAGAGACAAACCAGCTAAACAGAAATAGTACACTTCGAAGTTGGGTTGTGTTTAAAGGTGATACACCATGCATTTAAAAAGTATTTATGTCATATTGTTTATGTCACAAAAACGTTTTTCAAAAGGTTTGAGGCTAAATCTCTCATTTTTGAATGGCTCTGAGCATTTCAGCTGCAGTACCATCTTTGGCCTGATGACGTCACAATCGGCAGATGACATCACAATCGGCAGCAAATCTGGATAGCCTGTTTTGAGAACCCGTGGAATACTTTTAACCTTCTCAAAACCAGAGAAAGACACAACGGTCAGAAATGGGACTTTGTGAGGATAGAAGGTGCTAGTGGGACCCCCAAAAAAGGTTTTAAAATAGGAAAAGTGAAATTTCATGGTGTATCACCTTTAATGTTGGGTCAATAATGGTGTCATATGCTGACCAGTACAAGTGTTTTGGATTGACATTGGATGAGCACATGACATTTAATGATGCCGTTAGTGCCCCAGCTCAGTCAGCAGCCAGGGCACTGGGCTCTGTCATAAACAAAGTTAAAGGAGCTAGTCAACTTTTTGTTGAAAAACGGACGCTAAAATAAAAATAATGTTTAGAAAATATTTTATTAAAAGAATTAAGCTAAATTAATGATAAAATAATCATTTTGGCCATTTGTTTATATCCCTTATCAATCCATATAAAAGAATAGAAGAGGGATTTAAACAAAGTCAGGTATCATCACTGATACAAGGTCAACTAAAAGGATACGCTCAAGTAAGCTCTAGACGATTGAGATCCTTTTTTTAACTCATAAAACATTGAATGACATGCAGAGAAAATAAGGGGGGGGGGGCAGTCGTAAAAACATGATGCAACAATAAATGGTAGCCGATATACAAATAGAAAGGTCACTTTTAGAATTATATATACAAATAGAAATGTCACTTTGAGAAACTCTGCACCAGTAATATACTATACTGTATATTGTGAAGGATTCAAAGGAAATTAGCATGGCAACTAATGAGTCCAGCAGGATATAAATGTCTGTGAAATACCAGGTGACACTACAACATATATTACTGGTGTAACATGAAGGCCTGCTGCTTGTGTTGCAATGGAATTTGTTCATGCACCAGATTGTATTTCGAACAAGGTGTCATTTGTATTGTGGTGTTATTTGTGTGCTATGTTGATGAATTGAATAGAGGCCCTCAATGTAAACAAGAACATATTACACATCATTATAGGCCTATAAACTAGACACAATCTTTCTGTGTGTGTGTGTGTGTGTGTGTGTGTGTGTGTGTGTGTGTGTGTGTGTGTGTGTGTGTGTGTGTGTGTGTGTGTGTGTGTGTGTGGGTGGATGGATGGATGGATGGATGGATGGATGGATGGATGGATGGATTTGACTTTTGGTAGCCTACTCTACGTAGCCTACATTTTCATACCCACAAATTCTGGGCCCTGGGTACTTTAACTAGTGAAAAATAGCAGATATACAAGCTCACAGTGCTGTCAGTCTAACGACAACCAGTGTGGTGGTTGTGACGTCAGTCACACTTGCAAATTATAGGCCGAAGCTCAAAGCTTATTTATATCCTTTCTACATATCAATTACCATTTTCATTTAAAATAAAAGGTTATGAAGTCATAGTCAATGAACACTCAAGCAGCTCAAGTTCTCAGACCACATGACAACAACAGTGAGTAGGCCTACCTGAGATGAAAAACAGTGCAAGTCCATATTTTTAAATGTTGTATACTGTAAACCATAAACTAGTAGTTTTTAATCTGTTAAATTCTTAAAGGTGATACACCATGAAATTTCACTTTTCCTATTTTAAAACCTTTTTTTGGGGTCCCACTAGCACCTTCTATCCTCACAAAGTCCCATTTCAGACCGTTGTGTCTTTCTCTGGTTTTGGGAAGGCGGAGGCGTTCAGGCCAAAGGTGGTACTGCCGCTGAAAATGCTCTGAGAGCCATTCAAAAATGAGAGGCTCTCTATTTAGGAGTGGTAATTTAGCCTCAAACCTTTTGAAAAACGTTGTTGGGACATAAACAATATGACATAAATACTTTTTAAATGCATGGTGTATCACCTTTAATGCACTCCCCCCTCAATAAGAATTTGTATTATTTTTTTCTTTTCTTTTTTGCTTAACTCATACAGTATATATTAGGAATTATAAGACATAATACATATGGAAAGTGGAAAAACAGTATTATGTCCAATAGTTTGTGGAACAACAGTATAAGTCCGTCCAAGCAATATTCAGCAAAGGGAGCAGATAACATTAAAACAGACAATTGAGGAGGGAGTCCATTACAATTTAACCGATTAAAAACGAATAGTTTGTGCAAACTTTGTGGTTTACAGTCTGGTAAATAAAAAAATATATCTATAACAAAATATGTAAAAATATGGACTTAGTGTTTTTCATCTCAGGTACTCTTACTTTCCTGAGGCCAGAGATGGTGCTTTCATCAGTGTCTTCAAGGCAGATGCTACTGATAGAACTGTCAGTTCCCTGGGTGGATCGCATAGAGGAGGCAAACGGAAGGGCAGAGTCCATTGAAGTGGGGTGAAGGGCAGGCACACTGCGGGTCCATTGAAGTGGGGTGTAGAGGCTTTGCTGGAGGCTTTGCAAGGTATACACTCACGCGTGTTGCATCACTAAGAGTGTGTCACTACATTGTCCAATTAAGTAGCTTACAGTGTGGTGTTGTTTGGGGTGATTTTACACTTTACAGAGAAGCTTCATCCTCAACATCTGTCAGTGGTCAGTCTTCTCTCCATGAATTCTCTGGTGTCTTTTGAGATTACCGCTCTGGCTGAACCCTTTACCACACTGCTCACAGTTGTAGGGTTTCTCTCCTGTGTGAATTCTCTGGTGTTCTTTGAGATGACTGCTCCGGTTAAAGCCTTCACCACACTGGTCACAGGTGTAGGACTTCAACCCAGTATGAATTCTCTGGTGTTCTTTGAGAGTACTGCACTGCCTGAACCCTTTACCACACTGTTCACAGGTGTAGGGCTTCAACCCAGTATGAATTCTCTGGTGACTTTTGAGATGACCGTTCCTGCTGAACCTTGCCCCACACTGCTCACAGTGATAGGGTTTCTCTCCTGTGTGAATTCTCTGGTGTCCTTTGAGATGACTGCTCTGGCTGAACCTTGTCCCACACTGGTCACACTGATATGGTTTCTCTCCTGTGTGAATTCTCTGGTGTTCTTTGAGATGACTGCTCCGGTTAAAGCCTTCACCACACTGGTCACAGTGGTATGGCTTCAACCCGGTATGAATTCTCTGGTGTTCTTTGAGAAGACTGTTCCTGCTGAAACTTTTCCCACACTGGTCACAGTGATAGGGTTTTTCTCCTGTATGAATTCTCTGGTGACGTTTAAGATGAGTGCTGTGCCTGAACCTGGTCCCACACTGGTCACAGTGATATGGTTTCTCTCCTGTGTGAATTCTCTTGTGAAGTTTGAGTTCAGTGTTTGTGGTGAACCGTTTACCACACTGGTCACAGTGGTAGCGCTTCTCTCCTGTATGAATTCTCTGGTGTCGTTTGAGATGAGCGTTCGTGCCGAACCCTTTCTCACACTGGTCACAGTGGTATGGCTTCAACCCAGTATGAATTCTCTGGTGTAGTTTGAGATGAGCGCTCCGGTTAAACCCTTCACCACACTGCTCACAATGGTAGGGCTTCAACCCAGTATGAATTCTCTCGTGTAGTTTGAGATTATCGTTTGTGGTGAACCTTGAACCACACTGGTCACAGTGATAGGGTTTCTCTCCTGTGTGAATTTTCTGGTGTTGTTTGAGATTACTGCTCCAGCTGAACCCTTCACCACACTGGTCACAGTGATAGGGTTTCTCTCCTGTGTGAATTTTCTGGTGTTGTTTGAGATTACTGCTATGACTGAAGCGTATCCCACACTGGTCACAGTGATAGGGCTTCAACCCAGTATGAATTCTCTGGTGACTTTTGAGACCACTGCTCCGGCTGAACCTTGTCCCACATTGGTCACAAGGGTAGGGCTTAGATCCTGTGTGAAAGCTCTGGTGTTGTTTGAGATGACTTCTCCGGCTGAACCTGGCCCCACATTGGTCACAGTGATGGGGTTTCTCTCCTGTATGCATTCTCTGGTGAAGTTTGAGACTACTGCTCTGGCTGAACCTGGTCCCACACTGGTCACAATGATGGGGTTTCTCTCCTGTATGAATTCTCTGGTGAAGTTTGAGATGACTGCTCCGGCTGAACCTGGTCCCACATTGGTCACAGTGATGGGGTTTCTCTCCTGTATGCATTCTCTGCTGATGTTTCAGGGGGCTGTTTTTGCTGTGGACATGTTTCGTCAGTGGCTGTTGGGCAGGAAAAACATCTGAGAATGAGGGGATAAAAAAAGGACACAAAAGCATAATAAAAAGTTGTTAAATAATATGCAAACTGTGCTGTAATAACAACTGATAATGTTCTAAATTTAAAATAACCTCGCTACGCTGAGGAGATACCGGCAAACGACTATCGTGTTTGACGCATGAATAACGATCAGTAGATTATTTTGAGATTTTCGTTGTTGCAAATTGTGCGCCAAGGGAACAGAATAATTATTCATCTGTGTGTTTCCCCGAAGTGCGGATGGTGTGGCCGCAGTTTTCGACTGGTAGGTAAATTCACCAATCAACTGGCAAAAATCACAGTGATATCACACTTGCAAATATCTCACACTCAATAAGGTCTGTTTTATTAGAACCGACATTGTTTGTTTATAGAGAAAAAAAGGCGCGCGCGAGAGAGAGAGAAGCATCGCTGTGTGTGTGTGTGTGTGTGTGTGTGTGTGTGTGTGTGTGTGTGTGTGTGTGTGTGTGTGTGTGTGTGTGTGTGTGTGTGTGTGTGTGTGCAGCGATAGAGAGAGAGAGAAGGCTATAATATAACACATTTTTTGTCATGTCCACATATCTATTTTTCTCATCTCATGCCAGCGTGTCAGTGTGACATAGGCTCGCCTCATTGAGTGGACAATGAACGTAGGCTATATCCTACAGCCTTTTTTCACGCACCAAAAAAGCCAACTACAAGCTTCTGCCAATTTAATATAATCATTTCAATAGTTGCTGATTTCGTTGCAGTAATAATGTACACGTCTCAAAGATTAGCGGCTGCGACGCATTGTAAGCTTGGAGGTCGGGTATTCTCGGTGCTTAAAAATACCACTCTGAACTAAGCATAATCAAGTCAATACTGGAGATGTGGTGTAACGGCATGGATTTCTACGCAGAGGGCAATTCATTAAACATAAGATGCTGCATTGATGTTCAGGAGAGTTTGGACAAGTAAATTCTGAATGCTGCCTTCAGGTATGGCATGGAAAGAGGGACATTTGCATTTCTCTCACCATAGTAAAAACTGCATTCATGATCTGGAGAGGGCACTTTTTACAGACAGGTAAAAGGGCAGGGGCTCAAGCCCCCTTTGATGTCTATGTGTGTACGTGACGATGCCCAGGAAGGGTAACAGAACGGGCTCTGCTTTGTGTCAATAGAACAGTGACATAGTTGTGAAAATAATTGCCAATGCAACTAACCCTGAAAGTGTTAATATTGGGAGCTGTAGGAAGAAGGTGGTCCCAACCCTGAAGCATCGCCAAACGAGCTCTGGAAACTAACGAGCCAAAACAGCACGTCACTTATGGAATATTCGTAGTGACCCAATGGAAGTCAATGGGGAAGAAGGGTGTTGGAATTACGATATTATATACTCTGATAATAAAGTAAATAAATACATAACTTTGTCTGCGACCATGACCAACGATATGTATGCTATCCCACGTTGTGTTTATTTTTGGAGCGGTGAAAGCGCTCCCAATATACAGGTATATCCGTGGGTATGTGCCTGGCGGGCTGTCCGTGTCTGTAGCCTGGCAATACCTTGAGTGGCCACACACAACACACAAGTTAAAGGAGGGGCACTGTTGTGCAAGCCAGGCACACTCAACACTCGCGCGCACACACACACACACACACACACACGCACACGCACACGCACAGGATAGGATAGCTGCTCAGATTCACTGCTCCACTTCGAACCGAGGTTTTATTTTTTGTAATTGACCTGACTGATTTAGCTGTATTCATGGTGAAACAGAGCTCTGCAGTCGCGAGGGGCGGGTCTTTACTTTGCTCCTGGCTTGTAAGGACAGCGTCTGCTGTGTGCTGTTCATGCCCAGAGTGAGGGCTTCATGTACGGGACGAACAAGCCATTGTGACTCAGTGAATTGTTACGGAGCTTTTCTTTCCCGTTCCTGGGACAAATCATAACAAAATAAGACAAATAGGGGACAGCCGGACAGGGAGACTATTTGTGAGGGAAAGTTAATAATAATTAGATGATAGAATTAAAATAAAACATTAAACCAAGCACTTTGACAGAGGCTTCTTGGCCCTTATGGGAGGATGAGAGACGCGAGTAGCAAGAGCTCTCGGCTGCCCTGCAGTGAGGGCGCAGTGTAAAGTATAAGTACATTTACTCAAGTACTGTAGCTGCGGTACTTAAATTCAATTTTGATGTACTTTGAGGCGGAGAAAGCCGCGACCAGCTCTCCTAGTCGGCTCGCCTGCAGCCAGTCAGTAACTGAGTCATTCCACGAAACCGGTACGATTTGAGGTCCCTCTAATCCTTTTAGCTGTATTTTATCTATTTGGTCACCAAAATTGATTTTTAAAAGCTTTTATCATTAATTGAAATGTTCCCTTTAATATTGTTAATTCCAGAAATTATCTTCCCTTTTTTTAGTAGACACCACCTATTTTGTCCATTTTCTCATGTCCCCGATGGCTTCTAAGGAAAGTGGACTTGAGATATAACTAATGCAATTTTAAAATAATCCATAAATTATGCTATTCACATAAAACCAGCAATTAGTCAGGTTTACTATGTATTTTTGTTGGATTTTTTGGGGGATTAGTAAAACTATACATTTTTGGAATCTTCAGAGCATGGGGAATCCAAAAATCTTTGTTGCCATTTGCTCAGTCACCTGCAAAGTCGCCATTTTGGCCGTTCAAAATGGCCGACATAAAATACATAATTTGTGCTATCTTGGCTTCTAGACAACCTAGAAACTTAATTAAACATGCCAATCCTATGTTTTATGTATTCCGGACCCCCACCCCCTTCCTGGGGGTTATCTATGTTGGGACCTCCCAGAACAGTACGCCAGCCAGTTAATATTGGATTTTCATAATGTTAGAGTTGTTTTGTACATTTTAAAACATCCTGAGTTAATTCATTACACTTTTAAAGCAGCCAGAATAACCTTTATGACTTTTGGTTGGGGTCTTTCCTCACCTGGGACCCCCCAGACAGACCTCTGAGCCTATAGTCGCTCTGCTCCTGCTCCAGAACAATGTTAAATTAGATCATAATTGAAGCATATAAGTTGTTGTAGCTGGGCTCTGAAAATTTTAATATATATTAGCAAATAACAGGGGTCTTCCACGGGGGGTCCGGGCCCCCTGGGGGTTCCTCAGAGTTACTACAGGGGGCCCGCCATATCTTAATGGGATATATTTTTTTTTATTCATTTATTTATTTATTTATTTATTTTTTACATTTTTGAAACTTTGAATGTTTTTATGAGGGTTTATGTATTGTACTTTGATGGTTATTAGTATTCTCAGTATGATTTATTTCTGTGTTATGGTTGACAGCTGTTCTACAGAGATTGCAATAATGAAGGTATTGCAACTTCTCACTTTGGGTGTGCAGACTAACATGTCCATTTATTGCACTGCACTCACACTGACAACAAAACACACACATCTCTTTGTTATTGTCACCCTAGAAGGGGACTGCCCCATAGGTCAAACTCCAGTTGGGTCGAACAGCGTCGGCAGGTTAGATAATCACCCACGAGCATCGGCAGGTTAGATAATCACCCGCGTCACGGTTACTGAGGTTAAGTTTAGGGTTAGGGTTAGAGTTAGAGTTAGGCAGAGTTTTACTGAGGTTAGGATTAGGGTTTGGGTTAGAGTTTGGTGGTCGATCCAAAGAGTGTTCGACCTAATGACATGTTACCCAGAAACTCACCTATCCTCTTAAAGAGTCCATGGTCAATTATGCCCAAAGAGATTCACTACAATACAGTCATTTCAGACATGCAGGATCTATTCGTCTTCATCATCGTCATCTTCAATGTCTAACCTAATAGTGTTGACACAGTCTCCACCATAGCATAGAATGAAAGGCAGGGGGCAAGACACCTGACTGGAACATACCCTCCACTCTCGAATTCCATCTATTTTCTTCGATTGGTGGAAGCTCAGGGCAATTTGTCAGGTATGATTTATCCCGCATTGTAACGTAGTTGGCACAGGGGATATATGGCAAGTGCAGCACGAGTTGGAGGTAGCATCTCACCCTCCAAGTTATTTGACAGAAATAGTTCCCATCTAAGTAAATAGTAAGCACAGGTTTGTTGGACCTTTTGAACAGTAAACATGGTATGTAAAATGATCCAATGACTGCAATGTTGATGGAAGCTCACCATTAATAAGCTTAGTAGGAATGGAAACCTTGCCAAGGTCCTTGAAGCGGTTAATGGCTTTGTCATCATTATCAGGCTTCAAGTAGGCGTTGACCCATGTCTTTTTGGAGGTTCCAACAAATGTTCTTCCCCAGTCAGCACTAGAAAAACTGTGTAGGCCAAGGAACCCTTGACATTTGTGACATCCAATAACTTGAACTTGCTAGAATATACAGTATCTATTTCCATTTTTTCTGACAGCAGGGGGACATCAGTGTCGGGTGACCAAACAAATTATGTCTCGCAAAGCACCATAAGCAGCAGAGGCAATTGGACTTGATGAGGAATCAGGGTATCAGCCTCTTCATAGTGTGCACTTCCTCAAAATCATGTCCCTTGATGAAGGTATCATATTATGATGCCTACTTTGGCATTCCTGACAAATTGCCCTGCACTTCCGTCAATCAAAGAAAATAGATGGAATTCAGAGAGTGGAGGGTGTGGAAGTTTTGCCCTCCCTGCTCCAAAGGCTTTTTTTCCCTCCATTTATTAGAGGTTTTGCATAGGTAAAGGTACAGTTTCATGACAGTACAGTTCACTGATACAAGGTCAACTAAAAGGAAACTCAGGTAAGGCAAGGCTTATTTCCATTGAGATCATTATCTTTAACTCATAAATATGGCAGTACTTGAGCTCATCAAATGTGGCTGCAAAAAGCAGGTTGCAAGGGGCGGTGCAGCGGCTCTGAAAACAAAAAGGAGTAGTAGCAAATACCAGGGGTCTTCCACAGGGGGTCCGGGACCCCTGGGGGCCCGCCAAATCTTGATGGGATCTTTTTTTTCCACTGTTGAAACTTTGAATGTTTTATGTATCCTGGGTTTATGTATTGTACTTTGATGGTTTATTAGTATTCTCATTATTATTTATATATTTTTTGCGTTAGACAGTTATGGTTGACAGCTGTTACTGAAACGTCTCACTTTGAGCATGCAGAACGTGTCCATTTATTGCACTGCACTCACAATGACAACACACACACTTGTTATCGTTACCCCAAAAGCCGCACCCTATCCTCTTAAAGAGCTCCCTAATAGTGTTGACAGTCTCCACCATAGCATTTGCAGGGAGGAATGCAAGGCTCGGGATGTTTAAACCCTACAAAACAACTCTAATATTATGAGAATTGGACATTAACTGGCTGGCGTACTGTTCTGGGTGGTCCCAAAATAGATAATCCCCAGAAAGGGGGTGGGGGTCCAGAATATTTTACACCCATCATTTACTCATTCAATTCCTTGACCCAGAAAACATAGGATTGGCATGTTTAATTAAGTTTCTATGTTGTCTAGAAGCCAAGATAGCACAAATTATGTATTTTATGTCGGCCATTTTACGTCCAAAATGGCGGCTTTGCAGTTGTCTGTGCAAATGGCAACAAAGATTTTTGGATTCCCCATGCTCTGAATATTCCAAAAATGTATATTTTTCCAAATCCCCATAAAAATCCAACGAATAAACATTTCTTAACATAGCAAACCTGACTAAATGTACTCTATTGCTGGTCATGTTTAGTATTTTAATAGATAGATGATTTATCATTAAAATCACATAATATAGCTCCGTCCCCCAATCGCACTCAACGTCAAAGTAATTCTCCTCTCTGTAAAAAGTATGAACTGCTCCTTTAGTGACATCAACAACAAGTAGCATTCTACAAGTCTTCTGAGCAAGATGCTGCAGAAAGAGGACATTTCCCAACTTTTTACACCTATTTATAGTCATTTATACTTTCATAGTGTGGTCGTAAAGCTTAACAACTCAACCCCATTACATGAAATAAAGATAGAAAACAATAATTTGTGAAAACTATCTTTGTTATTTCAACAATGTATCTGATTTCCTAATGTCATGCATGCCATGTGGTCTCCTCCTAATCACCACAGGTAGAGTAATTGCCATCTTGAGTAAAAAATCTCAACCCCGTTCCACTCAACCCCGTTATCAATGTCAACCCTGTTGAATGGATTATTCCATATAAAAATATTAATTTAATGCCTGAGATGGGAAAATATGTTTTTCCGCATGTTAAATATGTCCTTAATGGTGTTGGCTATTCAGAAAAGTAATTCATTTCGATCAAATTTTCCCGAAAAAAATGACCAAATCGTACCAGTTTCGTGGAATGACTCACCTAAGTACATTTACTCAAATACTTATGTAGGGGTCTACAATTTTGAGCTATTTTTACTGGAGTGTTTCACATTTTCAGTGCTTTTATTTCTACTCCACTACATCTCAGAAGAAAACACTGTAGGCTACTTTTACTCCCCTGCAGTTATTTAAAATAAATAGTTATTTAAAAAAAAAATGTAGATTTAAATTATTACAAAACATACAATAATCACTATATAGCCTACATTTCGGCCATTTGAAAATGAGCCGATCTACAAGCTCACAATGTGTGATGCAGGGACGTGCTGGGCCCTTGATTCAGCCCCGGGAAAAAGAGTTGGAGAGGCCCTCATTGCGCGCTATAGAGCGAGAGATCTCTATAGCTCTGCTGCTACTCAAAGATTTGCCATTTCAGATCATGACAAGTGACAAGCCAGTGGGCCAATTACATGAGTTATATTTTGTCGTTGTCGGGTGGAAACCTTGTATGTCCAAAACCGTTTGTTTTGTATTTATCATTTAAAAAATGATTTAAACTAGTGAAAACAGCCGATCTACAAGTACACAACGCCTCACAACGCAAGGCGTTGTGTGCTTGTAGATCTGCTGTTTTCACTACTTTTGTGCAACGGCCTTGTATGATGAAGCAGGGCTTCGCTTTGCGAAAGAATTTTACAAATGTGAAACTTGGAGATACGAGGTTTCTGCCAGACAGTGACGATTTACTTTGTTGGCCGCCCAGCCCCCAAAATGGAACGAAGGCCGACATTTTATTTGTATTTTTTTCCTAATGGCCGGCCTGGACCGGCCGGGAATGAACCAGCCGTTCGGGAGTTGTCCCGCTTTTCCCAATGGCCAGCACGTCCCTGAATAACACATTCCTCTCAGAGCTTGTTAAAAAGCCAAGAACTCCTTATCTCCTTCACACGGCCATAAAACAAATGGGCCACTGACTAGCTGCCAGCTGTGACCTTCCATCCTCTACTCCCTACATTCTGATCTTATCTAAATGGTTCTCAGGACTTAAACTAGCAAATTCACTACTAAACAATATACCATAATAATATAATATCACCTCATCATTTCTGCCTTTGATTACATTTCACACATTTAATCACCAAACTAAAACAGGGAAGTGACACGGCATGAGTGCAAGTGTCAAATCAATATTCAACATCACTTAAACCAAAAGCCATCACTTAAACCAAAAGTATGAGGGCCAATAATCCTATAAGATGAACTTTTCAGAAAAGCATAAAGAATAAGTCACATGAGCAGATACAGGGGTGTCCTGTATGTCTACAGGTTAACACTGAATGACGCTGTCCAGATCACAAGAGAAGTATGCAAGTGGGGCCAAGGGTGGGGGGGCATCAATAAAGCTGTCTTCAATGCTTTAAGGATAGAAATAGGCAGGGGCGTCACAAGGGGCAGGAAAGTGGGACTGAGTTACAGGGGCCCAAGGTGGTGGAGGGGCCTTAATTATTTTATACTTTAACTATTGAAAAATAGCAGATATACAAGCTCACAGCGCGGCACCGAGTGCCGCGCTGCGAGCTTGTAGATTGTAGTCATTTGTAACTCATTTGTAACTCAAATTTAGCTTCTGGTGGGTCCCTGGAACTCAATATTTTGAGATGGGGTTCCGTGGCCAAATACATACCATTTTGGGGGTCCTTCACATGAAAAGGTTTGAGCTCCACTGACATAGAAACATAGGTTTTTCAAAAAACCTCAGAAGGATTTGAAATATTCAAAGAGTTTCATGATTTTTCAAAAATAGCAGATCTACAAGCTCGCAGCGCGGCACTTGGTGCCGCGCTGTGAGCTTGTATATCTGCTATTTTTCAATAGTTAAAGCACAGGGGCCCCATAGTGAATCCTTGTACCCAGGGCCCAGAATTTGGTGCGACACCCCTGGAAATAGGATTCCTCTTGCACTTCAGCCCGCATGAACATGCATTTCCCTTTAAAGGTATATTCAGTGATTGTATTTCATTCAAATAAAAATATAATTGGTACATTTTCCATTCATTCTCCTCACTAGAATGTGTGCTGACCATATAAGGACTTCCACCATGGCCCGTGTTGCGAGCATAGCTAGATTCCGTTTTCAGAGGTGGCCAGCCAGTCCTCGACCAATCAGGGTAGAGTATGGCCGTAGTTATGTTTTGATGTTTAGTTATGATGGTCAAAATAATACGTTTTGAGAACCACAGTCACTCTGAATTAAGAACGTCTGCTAAATGCCTCGATCGTAAACTACTGAACTCATAAAATGCCACAGTCTGGTAGTAAATCAGTATCATAGATATCCTGAAGCTGGAGACGTAGGCCTACCGATGTTCAGTGATTGGGTCCAATGATCAAAACGAGAACATTATAATGGTGTAAAAAATCTATAAAAAACTAAACATTTCCATGCTGTAAGGCCAGTAAGGAACAAGATGGCCCCCGGCCACTTTCATTATCACTGAATACACCTTTAAGAGAGATCCTGAAGTAGACTTCAAGCATGAAAAAAATATTAGGCCAAAATAACAAATACAAATAAATAAAATGTCATATCTATCATATAGATGTTACTGTCATAGGTAAACTAATTGTAATTCCTCAATAGTTTTAACATGATTTGAACCAATTTACCCTCCCCAGGCCTAGGTCTAATGTGGCCAACTAATATTCCCTTTGGAAACTATGTTTAACCATTTTAGTTGCACTGACCTCGTGACCACCTTCATATCAATATTTTAAAGGACGGACCATATCTCGTTTGGTGCAGCTATTTACAGGTCATCAAGGTTTTCAATAAAACTGTGCCATCTAATGTGAATCATATTACCGCCTCATGATACCGCAACGACAGCCACACTCAGCCTGTGGACATGTTTACACCATTACAACAGCTTCCAATAAAGTATAAAACACATTTTTTTTTAAACCTCAATTGGCCTGACATTTAAGATGATCTAAATTGACATGTGACTGGTCTTAATGTATTGGAGTCAAGCAGCCTTATGACCACAGGTGGATAAGACTTTACTTCACCCATGTCGTACCAATTTGACACAGAGCAGGTGATAAAGGTGACCGACTCTGGCATTGCCGATAAAAAACCGCAAACAAAATGTTCATCTAAGCATCCTGTTCACACATGTCACAGGAACATAAATAAATACCCTATAAACACGAAGCAGGGGGGTATTTAATTTTTTTTATATCAATTTCGCTTCAATGAAACATAAATTGTACTAACTGTGACCATTCTAGATTGTTTGATTTAAGTAATGGAACAAGGGCATAATGTCTAGAACAGGGTTCCCCAATAGGCGGCCCGCGGGCCATTTGCGGCCCGCGGGGGGCTACTGTCTGGCCCACACCAACCCCAGTAATAATGGTGGTATAAGAGCAGCAACAACACTAGTATATTGTCATTGTCGGGTGGAAATCTCGTATCTCCAAATGTGTAAGTCCTTTCGCAAATCATACAAGGCCGTCGCACAAAAGTAGTGAAAACAGCCGATCTACAAGCACACGCCGCCTCGCACCGCGTCTGGAACTTGCTGGGTCTGGAACTAGATATTTTGAGATGGGGGTCCGTGGCCAAATAAATATCATTTTGGGGGTTCTTCACATGAAAAATTATGAGAACCACTGACATAGTAGTCTCTCGAGAACAGACTGAGCTCCAGTTGAAGTGAAAAGGACCTTTTCTTTGACGATGGCTGGCCAGATTGCAGACATAGAAACATAGTTTTTTTCCAAAAATCTTAGAAGGATTCAAAAGACACTTATAGAATCGGGTCAAAATTCAAATTTTCACGTAAAAAAAAAAAAAAAATAGCAGATCTACAAGCTTGTATATCTGCTATTTTTCAATAATTAAAGCATAAAATATTGCGTCATAATGTGTTCAGGCCGAAATGGGTTAAATATACTGTAGTTCCCAGCTCAGACCACTGCGTGACTTGGCAACCACAGCCTTGAGTCACCCCACCTCCATGTCAGTTTGGCCGTCTCAGCCTTCATATCTGTAATATCAGTAAGAGCTATTGTTACGGTTAAATTTTATGCTAGCTAACAACAATGTATATAGGTTATAAATACACAACTGCAGTATGACTCTCTCCCAGCAGTGGTCTTTGCTTAACACATGGGTGACTAAGAGGTAATTTTGGCCGATTTTGAGATTGCAAAGTGCAATAACTCTCCCCGTGAAGGTCTCAGAAATCTCCCCTTCCATGACTTTTCCTAAATACTCAAGATATATGTTCTCGTTTTTTTCCCCCTTCTGAAACATTTCCTAAGTATGAAATAATATACATTTATACCATTCTGACTGCATTTATAGGTCAAATTGGTCAAATTTTTGCCCAGGAGAGCAACACCTCTTCCCCTGCTGCCAGCAGGGGTTCTAATGTCAATAGAACAACAGACAATAGAACCCCCGCTGGCAGCAGGGGAGGAGGAGTTGTTCTCCTGGGCAAAAAAGGGAGATAATTTACCTGTCAATTTGACCTATAAATGCAGTCAGAGTGGTAGTTTTTTTTTTTTTTTTTTTTCAGTCACCCGAGTGTTAATGGGCCTGGTGTACAAGATACACTACACCTCCAAGATACCCATGTACCTGACACACTACTTCTTAAAGGTCAAGGATGTTCATGATCACAACACCAGAGGCAGCTCCACTAATCATCATCAACGTAGATTTAACACTAAACAAGGCGCTAACTCGTTCTCCTGCTACACCATCCAACATGTGGAACGTCCTTCCACAAGCCTTAAAGAAGAGCAAATCCCTAGCCTCCTTCAAAATCAGTATGAAAAGTCACCTTCAGGCGGCTGCTACCCGTGACTTGTAAATAGACTAAGCCCCCATGCTCCCCCCACCCTTTTGTTCTGCCTTTGTATCTGATGTTATTCTTTTTCTGCTTTTTAAATTGATATCCTAGATAAAGTACTATGTTCTATCCGTCTGTCTTTCAATGTTATATGAGATACTTAAAGTGTGGTTCCTGTGGAAATAAGCCTCGGCTTTCTAGGATCTCCTTTTAGTTGACCTTGTACCAGTGATTTGTACTGTCATTTGTACTTGTTTCTATTGCAATCTTCTAATACATTTTTCAATCAATCAATCAATCAATCAATCAATCAATCAATCAATCAATCAATCAATCCAACAAAGACATGGACGGCAAAGGGTTAAGATTGCTTTAAGACACTTTACACAAACAGTCAGGGGCGTCACACCAAATTCTGGGCCCTGGGTACAAGGATTCACTGCGGGCCCCCCATGAATGTTAACTATTGAAAAATAGCAGATATACAAGCTCACAGCGCGGCACCGAGTGCCGCGCTGCGAGCTTGTATATCTGCTATTTTTGAAAAATCGTGAAAATGTGTGCAAGAAACCTATGTCAAGGACCCCCAAGATGATATGTATTTGGCCACGGACCCCAATCTCAAAATATTTAGTTCCAGGGACCCCCCAGAAATGTTCGCTTAAAAAATACATATATTCAAAGATTTTCACACATTTTCACAACTTTTCAAAAATAGCAGATCTACAAGCTCGCAGCGCGGCACTCGGTGCCGCGCTGTGAGCTTGTATATCTGCTATTTTTCAATAGATAAAGTTATTAGGGCCCCTCCACCTTGGGCCCCAGTAACTCAGTCCCACTTTCCTACCCCTTGTGACGCCCCTGCTTGTGCTATGTGCTGTGCTATCTCTTTCATCACAGCCTCGGCTGCCATGGAACAGATCACACACTTTTATTATGTTTGTGATTCAAAAAATACACCAGAAAACCCGACCCAGTTGTTCTTACTGAAACAATTCTCACTAGGTAAGCTAATTGTAATTCCTCAATAGTTTTAACATGATTTGAACCAATTTACCCTCCCCAGGCCTAGGTCTAATGTGGCCAACTAATATTCCCTTTGGAAACTATGTTTAACCATTTTAGTTGCACTGACCTCGTGACCACCTTCATATCAATATTTTAAAGGACGGACCATATCTCGTTTGGTGCAGCTATTTACAGGTCATCAAGGTTTTCAATAAAACTGTGCCATCTAATGTGAATCATATTACCGCCTCATGATACCGCAACGACAGCCACACTCAGCCTGTGGACATGTTTACACCATTACAACAGCTTCCAATAAAGTATAAAACACATTTTTTTTTAAACCTCAATTGGCCTGACATTTAAGATGATCTAAATTGACATGTGACTGGTCTTAATGTATTGGAGTCAAGCAGCCTTATGACCACAGGTGGATAAGACTTTACTTCACCCATGTTGTACCAATTTGACACAGAGCAGGTGATAAAGGTGACCGACTCTGGCATTGCCGATAAAAAACCGCAAACAAAATGTTCATCTAAGCATCCTGTTCACACATGTCACAGGAACATAAATAAATACCCTATAAACACGAAGCAGGGGGGTATTTTTTATTTTTTTTTATCAATTTCGCTTCAATGAAACATAAATTGTACTAACTGTGACCATTCTAGATTGTTTGATTTAAGTAATGGAACAAGGGCATAATGTCTAGAACAGGGTTCCCCAATAGGCGGCCCGCGGGCCATTTGCGGCCCGAGGGGGGCTACTGTCTGGCCCACACCAACCCCAGTAATAATGGTGGTATAAGAGCAGCAACAACACTAGTATATTGTCATTGTCGGGTGGAAATCTCGTATCTCCAAATGTGTAAGTCCTTTCGCAAATCATACAAGGCCGTCGCACAAAAGTAGTAAAAACAGCCGATCTACAAGCATACAACGCCTCGCACCGCGAGGCGTTGTATGCTTGTAGATCGGCTGTTTTCACTAGTTTAAATCATTTTTAAAACGATAAATTCAAAACGAACGGTTTTGGACAAACAACATTTTCACCCGACGAAAACTGTCGCTGGAGTAGCGGGAACGCCGCTGTCGCCCCCTGCAATGTTGTGGCCCTCGGCTTAATTCGGCCCTTGGGGAAAACTAATTGGGGAACCCTGCTCTAGAACATCAAATGGAACCAGAAACATTACTTAAAGCTTTACTCCAAGCTGTGTTAACACATATCATCATTAATGAGAGGAATTTCTATGCTCAATATTGCCCATTTACAACTACAATAGGCCTACAGATAATCGAATATTATTGTCTCCACCAACCGAAGGCAGGGGGAGATAATGTTTTCGCCTCTGTCTGTGCGTCCGTCCGTCAGTCCGTCCGTCCGTCCGTCCGTCCTCCGAGATTGTTAACAGCTAATCACCGGTGCCAAAATGAGAACACACACTCCATCCATCCATCCATCCATCCATCTTCAACCGCTTATCCGGAATCAGGTCGCGGGGGTAATAGTTCCAACTGAGACCGCCAGATTTCCTTATCCCGAGCAACTTCCTCCACTCCCCCAGGGAGTATACCGAGGCGTTCCCAAGCCAGTTTGGAGATATAATCCCTCCATCTGGTCTTTGGTCTGCCACACTCCCTGGATGCCAATCCAGAACCTCTGCCCCACATTTTTCAAATGGCCCTGTTCTAGTGCCACCATGAGGCCGATGTTTGCAAAACACATTTCTGTACACTACTCCTACAGATTTTGTCCAAAACGGATCTGTCTGATTGTCCATATTCCATCCTGATTGGCTGATATTGGCTTAATTGTAAGATTGGTCCATTTTGGACAAATGCCTCAAATCACAAATGCAGAGTGCAATTAACACGAAATCGTGCACACATGTTCCCACTAGGCCGAGGAAGAAATGCCACTTAAAATGTTTGAAATCAGCCTCATAGTGGCGCTATAACAGGCCAATTTGTGGTTTTACCTATAACTCCACCGATCAGGGTCAAACTTTGTACACGCACTCCCTAGAGGCCAAGGAAAAACCTTTTCACTGCATTTTTCACATCAGGCTTTTATAGCGCCACCTTTGGGCCGACTTATGTAAAACAAATTTTTGGATATTACTCCTTCAGATTTTCTCCAAAAATCCATCCTGATTGGCTTATATTAGCTTCCAAAGTTTGCAGGATTGCTCTGTTTTTGAACAAAATGCCTCAAATCATCAACGCAGCTTGCGATTACCGTGAAATTTGCCACACATATTCCCACTATGTCAAGGAACAAATGCTACCCTTTTCACATTGGCCTGTTATCGCGCCACCAGCAGGTAGACTTTAGCAAAACACATTTTTGGAACACAATGCTTCAAATCATGCATGCAGTGTCCGATTGCCATGAAAGGTCTAAGGCAGGGGTGCCCAAAAGGTAGATTGTGATCTAACAGTATATCACAAAGGCTGTGCAGGTAGATCACATGGCATGCCCTAAAAATATCTAATTAAAATGTAAAGAAAAATATATCACATCTTGGTGACTGATTGATTGACAAAAAATGGCCCTGTCAGCTCCCTTCATGGTCTCTAAAGTAAGCAAACCACCCAATGCAATGCTTTGTTTTCAAGAGTCAGTAGCATTACAAATAACCCCAAAAACATACCACTCCCATAATGGGATGACCTTTTTCCCCACTATTTCCCATTTCAAGTACGTATTTTTGAAAAAAGTCGTGAAAATGTGTGCAAATCTTTGAATATATGTATTTTCAAAGCGAATGGTTGTAACTCAAATTTTGCTACTGGGTGGGGTCCCTGGAACTAGATATTTTGAGATGGGGGTCCGTGGCCAAATAAATATCATTTTGGGGGTCCTTCACATGAAAAATTATGAGAAACACTGACATAGTAGTCTTTCGAGAACAGACTAACTGAAGTGAAAAGGACCTTTTCTTTGACGATGGCTGGCCAGATTGCTGACATAGAAACATAGGTTTTTTTCCAAAAATCTTAGAAGGATTCAAAAGACACTTATAGAAAATTCTAATTTTCACATTTTTTTCAAAAATAGCAGATCTACAAGCTCGCAGCGCGGCACTCGGTGCCGCGCTGTGAGCTTGTATATCTGCTATTTTTCAATAATTAAAGCATAAAATATTGCGTCATAATGTGTTCAGGCCTAAATGGGTTAAATATACTGTAGCTCCCAGCTCAGACCACTGCGTGACTTGGCAACCACAGCCTTGAGTCACCCAACCTCCATGTCAGTTTGGCCGTCTCAGCCTTCATATCTGTAATATCACTAAGAGCTATTGTTACGGTTGAATTTTATGCTAGCTAACAACAATGTATGTATAGGTTATAAATACACAACTGCAGTATGACTCTCTCCCAGCAGTAGTCTTTGCTTAATGGGCCTGGTGTACAAGATACACTACACCTCCAAGATACCCATGTACCTGACACACTACTTCTTAAGCTAGCCTTACACCTAACAACTTTGGTAAGATTGTGGACAGATGTGGGAAAGATTTCTTAAAGACTACCCCTCACTATAAGATTTGAAAAAGACTCCCCAAAGACTGTAGGATGATTTTTCAAAGATTTCAGTTGTTAGATGTGTATGCCTCTAAAGATTTTGTAAAGACTGGTTCAAGATTCCCTTTTATTTGCTGAAATATGCCTATTATAGCCTTGTGTTCCTAAATAAATTATAATATTATTATAAAGAATTAGGCTAACCATAAATGAAAATAGATGATCTACAAGCTCAGTCACAGCGCGTCGCATCACAGTATTGCAGTATTGATACGTTTACTTGATTACTTTTCCCATCACTGCACATGCAGTGCACACACACACATACACACACACACACCGAGCTCCACCTTCCTCCCCCAGCCCTCTGTGCCTCTCCTCTCTAGTTCTCTCCTCTCCGTCTAGCCGGCGCAGATTGATCCTTTCAACTATTATCAACGTTGAATGTTTGGAATAATGGAAATGCGGAGAAATAACTAATAAAGGGTTGTCGTAGTAGCCGCACCAACAACGACCAGGCTGGCAGCTCAGGCAGCGTCTTTTGGGGAATGAATGGCTTGGCTTTTGGCTTGTTCTGTTTTGGTTGTAGGCTAGGCTATCATTGTATTCATTCAGACTCAGCCCCGATTTGTGAAAATATTAAACCAGTTTGATATTCTCGTAACAGAATCTGGCTCTCAAGTTGGGGTAAAAATCGAGTCGGACCACTACCTCACATTTAACGATTGAGTAACGACTGAGTCACGGGAGCGCGCCGCGACTAGCCTCGATTTTATTACGATTGAGAAATCTTTTCAAAGTCGTTAGATGTAAGAGTACCTTTAAAGGTCAAGGATGTTCATGATCACAACACCAGAGGCAGCTCCGCACTAATCATCATCAACGTAGATTTAACATTAAACAAGGCTCTAACTCGTTCTCCTGCTACACCATCAACATGTGGAACGCCCTCCCGCAAGCCTTAAAGGAGAGCAAATCCCTAGCCTCCTTCAAAATTGGTATGAAAAGTCACCTTCAGGCGGCTGCTACCCGTGACTTGTAAATAGACTAAGCCCCCATGCTCCCCCCACCCTTTTTTTCTGCCTTTGTATCTGATGTTATGCTTGTTCTGCTTTTGAAATTGATATTATCCTAGATAAAGTACTATGTTCTATCCGTCTGTCTTTCAATGTTATATGAGATACTTAAAGTGTGGTTCCTGTGGAAATAAGCCTCGGCTTTCTAGGATCTCCTTTTAGTTGACCTTGTACCAGTGATTTGTACTGTCATTTGTACTTGTTTCTATTGCAGTCTTCTAATACATTTTTCAATCAATCAATCAATCAATCAATCAATCAATCAATCAATCAATCAATCAATCCAACAAAGACATGGACGGCAAAGGGCTAAGATTGCTTTAAGACACTTTACACAAACAGTCAGGGGCGTCACACCAAATTCTGGGCCCTGGGTACAAGGATTCACTGCGGGCCCCCCATGAATGTTAACTATTGAAAAATAGCAGATATACAAGCTCACAGATCTGCTATTTTTGAAAAATCGTGAAAACGTGTGCAAGAAACCTATGTCAAGGACCCCCAAGATGATTGATTATGTATTTGGCCACGGACCCCCATCTCAAAATATTTAGTTCCAGAGACCCCCAGAAGCAAAATTTTTGTTAGAAATGTTTGCTTAAAAAAACACATATATTCAAAGATTTTCACACATTTTCACAACTTTTCAAAAATAGCAGATCAACAAGCTCGCAGCGCGGCACTCGGTGCCGCGCTGTGAGCTTGTATATCTGCTATTTTTCAATGGATAAAGTTTTAGGGCCCCTCCACCTTGGGCCCTGGTAACTCAGTCCCACTTTCCTACCCCTTGTGTTGTGACGCCCCTGCACACAGTCCAGTCAATGCTGACCCACTGTCCTCAGCTGTCCTGGGAGATAACCTTTGACCTCTTTGATCTCTCTGTCTCACAAGCGTAATTTGTATAGGGTTGATGGGTTTAATAAACCCAAGGGCCCCCCTACTGGGGAAAGTATTATAAATTATCGTCATTGTCGGGTGAAAACCTTGTATGTCCAAAACCGTTCGTTTTGCATTTTTCATTTTAAAAATGATTTAAACTAGTGAAAACAGCCGATGTGTGCTTGTAGATCTGCTGTTTTCACTATTTTTGTGCGACAGCCTTGTACGATGAAGCAGGGCTTTGCTTTGCGAAAGAACATACAAATTTGAAACTTGGAGATATGAGGTTTACACCCGACAACGACGATATGTATTTTGTCATTTCCAATATATCAGGGGTCTCTAATCTCCTAATCTATGGGCGGTACAGGGCCCTTTTGATCTGAAAACCCATGCAGAATAAGATCTAATTTCGCCCCTGCTCTGTCTGTATTGTTTCTGTCTGATGCTCAGGGGCGTCACAAGGGAAAGTGGGACTGAGTTACCAGGGCCCAAGGTGGTGGAGGGGCCCTATAGTAACTTTAGCTATTGAAAAATAGCAGATATACAAGCTCACACTGCTCACACACAAGCCCACTGTTCCCTAAAACCGGGACCCTCAAACTAGTGTTGATCAGTCTGTGACTCGGAGGAGGAGCAGGACGCTCCATTCAAGGTAATACTGTAGCATTTATCGTCGTTGTCGGGTGGAAACCTTGTATGTCCAAAACCGTTCGTTTTGCATTTATCATTTAAAAAATGACTTAAACTAGTGAAAACAGCCGATCTACAAGCACACACCGCGAGGCGTTGTGTGCTTGTAGATCATCTGTTTTCACTACTCCTCTGCGACAGCCTTGTATGACGAAGCAGGGCTTATACATTATCGTAATAAAAAAATCTAAATAAAAATCATAAAAATCACAATATCTAATAAATAATATTTAATAAAAAGATTGATTTTTGGAAAATGAGAATCGATTCTGAATCTTACCATGTTAGAAACACGATTCGAGTTCAAATCGATTTTTTCCTGCATCCCTACACTGAGTGCCGCACTGCGAACTTGTAGATCTGCTATTTTTGAAAAGTCGTAAAAATGTGCACAAATCTTTGAATATGCATTTTTTTAAGCGAACGTTTGTAACTCAAATTTTGCTTCCGGGGAGGGGTCCCTGGAACTAAATATTTTGAGATGGGGGTCTAGCTGTGGCCAAATACATATCATCTTGGGGGTCCTTGACATGAACACGTTTGAGCACCACTGACATAGAAACATAAGTTTCTTGCACACATTTTCACGATTTTTCAAAAATAGCAGATCTACAAGCTCGCTGTGAGCTTGTATAAATGCTATTTTTCAATAGTTAACATTCATGAGGGGCCCGCAGTGAATCCTTGTACCCAGGGCCCAGAATTTGGTGTGACGCCCCTGCTGATGATTGACAATCAATGAATGTATATTCTTTGTGCTATCATGTTTGATATGAATTCCGTCATGTGTGACAGAGCTTAAACTATATCCCTCCTCCCATCCCTTGGGATGGCGAAGTCAATCTATGCATAAATACTTGAAGTCTTCTGCTATTCTGGTTGCTTCCCCTCTGCATGTCAGCTGCCTCCAATCTGGCTCGCCATCGTCAAGGAAAAGTTCTGTCGCCCTTTTCCCTTTTGCATTAATGCAGAAGTCTGTATCGAGAGACTAGCTGCGTCTGACGTGTCTATGGACACCCGGACATATACAGTATGCTTGTGCTATGTAGGGCTGTCACGATATGACATTTTACAGGACGATTAATTGTCACTCAAATAATTGGCGATTAACGATTTAATTGTGTTTTTGTCGTTGATAATTACATTTCTGTTTGGCTTTTAGGCTTTGAAGTTGCATATGGCAGATATGATACATAACCTAAACACACACATACATTACTGACATATTTGACAACTTACTACTTAAAAAATAACTTTGATAGTGGAAATAGCCGATCTACAAGCTCACAACGCGTCTCGCGTTGTGAGCTTGTAGATCTGCTATTTCCACTATTTCGGACATTTTTCAACATTCACGATTATGACGATTATGACAAAATAATTGCGATAATGTCAAATAATCACGATTAGACGATTATGTAATAATTGTGACAGCCCTAGCTATGTGCTTTGCTATCTCTTTCATCACAGCCTCAGTTGTTCTTACTGAAACAATTCTCAGCACCGTTTGCCTCTGATATGTACTATATTGTACTTCCAAAAAACGCCATATCACTATAAAAAATCGAACCTCTGTTCGAAGTGGAGCTGTGTGTGTGTGTGTGTGTGTGTGTGTGTGTGTGTGTGTGTGTGTGTGTGTGTGTGTGTGTGTGTGTGTGTGTGTGTGTGTGTGTGTGTCTGAAGAAAATATGTTGGAAAAGGAGCAAAAAGTGTGTTTTGGAGAAAATTCAAGATGGCGGAAAATCTATCCTGGCGCAAATGGGCGTGACCTATATGGGGAGATGCGTCTTGACCCAAGGAATCCAGGGAAAAAAGATTTTTAATTTTCCGATATACGGTTCCAGAGTTACGGGGCAAAACGCAAAGTGGGCCGTTATAACGCCACCATGAGGCCGAGTGATGTAATTATTTTTGGATTAATTCTTAAAATCTCCTCTCCGAGGTTTGAAACTGTAGCTCCTATGGTTTACGAGAGAAAAATACTTGAATGTGAGTTTTTGCAATTCCCATTATAAGTCAATGGGGAAAATTAATTCACTAATAAATTAACTCATCCAGTGCCTTTCGCGTGATGTCACGCAATAAGTACTAGAGTACGTATAGTGCCGAATGCGCGATGTCGCGCGAAAAGTAATATATTACTGTAACGGCGAGTAAAAATACCTAGTACAATGGCCGACGCTCCGGAGACGAAATCCGCGCTGATTTGTCATCATCACGGCTCCACGAGCACACAATAGTCATCCCATAACATTGAGGTGGACGGCCGATCTCATCTTTAATGTCCATTATCTCAAAACAACACTTTAGAAGCGAAGATGGAGGCAGATGCTCGCTTATAAAACACATGTATAAACGCTCCTATGCAATCCAGCATGGCACCACGTAAACAATGAACGCTTCCGTCGCAGGATCCGATGACGTCAGACCGGAAGTACTTCCGGTCTAGACTTCTGGCCTTCAAAATAAGACAATGGCCGTTAATGGGGCCGGGAGGGGGCACTCTGGACCCCCTAATCCGTTAATGTCCTGGGCTCTGGATGAGTTAATATCAATTAAACTATAGAACCTTTCTCTTAGCAAGTTACTAGCACACAATTCCCGAGTAAGCCGGTCGATTTGACATATGGCGCGAGTGTGTGGTGCAAAAACTGTGGGAGGAGTAGCGTGCCAAACTTTGGGGCTACATACACGGACGGAGACACACACACACGGCCACGTATAGGGAGCTTGTGTTCCACACAGCTCCAAAAAAGTATGCCTGCTTCTTGCCAAGCCTGGTCAGCCCTGGGAGCGCCTCCAAATCCTTCCCACAAATGTCCTGTGTGTGTGTGTGTGTGTGTGTGTGCGTGTGTGCGTGCGTGCGTGCGTGCGTGCGTGCGTGCGTGCGTACGTGCAAGGTTGCAGCTGCGTTGTCTCCTTGTCCTGAACTGTTACCTTCCTGTCATATTCAACAAAGTACAAAAGGTCACAAGTGCATGATATGACAATCTCATATATTGAGCACAAATGTTATTATATAGACTCAATACCCATAACATACAAGCTGTGTTCTATATCCATCTGATAATGTTCTTAATTTAGGATGAGAGCTGCAACTGCCATGGATTCCTCTCTCTCTCTCTCTCTCTCGCAATGCACGCACGCAAGCACACGCGCACGCACGCGCGCAGGCACGCACGCGCACACACACACACACACACACACACACACACACACACACACACACACACACGCACACGCACACGCACACACACACACACACACACACACACACACACACACACAAACACAAAGTGCTTATCTACATTCGGAGCATTACTGCATTACTCCACCGATTACTGACAACAATTCTGTACATCTGTTTCTATAGAAGATGAAAGAAAATAGTTCAGGCGGGGACACAAAGACACGCACGCACCTATTCTGTGTAACTTTATCACAGGCTGCTTCAGCACGGCTCGCTGGTAGATCTGTGGCTGTTCCTCCTCTGACGCAGCAGCTGAAAAGATGTTGGACGACATCTCTCTTTTAAAATAATAAAAACACAAAAAGTTGACTCCTTCTGTCCACTTCGACGGTGGACATTTGAGGCCCGGTTTGACCGTTTGGGATCTGACTTTGTTTTGCTGATATGTTATGGTCTCGAGGTCAGTGATCTGCAGCCCTCGTCTCCTCTTCCTGGATAAACTCTCCCAGGACCATAGACTGTAGAAAAATATGGACGAAATGACGCCATTGGTTTCTATGCAGCGCAAACGGCCCTTTTCCACGCCTTGAAATGGGTGTCGCCATCATAGAAATAAATAGAATTGTAATGCTACCAGAGATGCTATTGGCTGCCAACGGTCACGTGCAACGCAAGGATACTTGGGAGAATGTGTTGAGCTCTGCCGAAAATACAGCAGACGAAGAAGAAAACGTGGATCGCCCACAAGCCAACAACGCAACAACAACAACAACACACAGCCTATTTTTCTACAGTTTATGACACAGACGGACCGCAGTGACAGTAAATGTCCGAATAACTTTTTCATTTTGCCACGGAGATTTGAGCACCGAAACGTTTGGACTCTGGAGTAGCCGCTGCAGCCGCCGCTAACCAAGCCTGGGTTCCCGAGGCTACCGCTAACCTGACCGGGCCGTCTAGGACTCTGTACCCCGCATGGAAGCCTTGTTGAGGACTCCACTTTTGAAAGTGCCCGTGTAGTTCCGCTGGGTCTTATAATAATCCAGTTGTCCACTAGCCCCATATAGAACCTCACCCGTCGCTGCATACTGTTGTGTCTCGAGGTTATATGGGGCTAATTGTCCACTAGACTTTTCACAAAGCAAAGAGGCATTCGTCCAGAGAAATATGCATGTGTTTATTCATATTTATTAACAGGGATTTGTGATGTTTATAGGACTGAGATTGCAATGCAACCTCAGTCCTATAAACATCATATATAGTTCATAGTTGCATTCATAGTTCTCAGTCACACCTCTTAACAAAAGCTGACAACAATTTGACACCTATGTTAACAATGCGATTAATGTAGGAATGGATGCAATATGCATATGAATTGTCCATTGTGACTACAGTCTGTGATTGTGACATGCTAAGTAGCCTACAGTAGAAGAGAAGCTGGATTCACGAATGGATTCATGAACTAATTATTAAGCTGACATGCAGTATCGTGGGTTAATTATTCCGGGAGGCTAAAGAGGTTATTTCAATCAGCGATCGTAAATGCGCTTGATTCATGTCATTTGTTTGATTGAGGTTTTTTACAGTAGCAGGCCTACATCATTCAGCATATTCCTCCTCTTTGATTCAGTCAATTTCATTCTGGTTTATATTTTGGAAATAAAATGTGAGATCAACCTATGTCTATTTGTGTGCGTTCCTATGCAAATTTGTGTGACATTTGTATGTGTGAGTGAATGTAAGTGCTAACTTAGTTTGACGTGCTGCAGACTGTTCTATTGACAATTATACTGTAGCCTCAGTGTTATTTTCAAATGTTTTAATTAATACCATTTGGTGAGGCTAAATGTTGAGTGTTTCTTTTTAGTTTTATATTATATTATAGGCTATACCACTTTATATACGAGTGGTTACTTGGGAGAAATACATTATTACCTAATAGCCGTTCTAAACCTACAAAAAGCCAGATAATTGCCATAACATCACGTCGCTGAAGTCTGCTATGACCAACTTCAAATTCCAAAAGAGCTCCCGACCGAGATCTCCCATCCTGGCTCCAACAACAGGTATATGAGGTATGGCAATTATACAGGATAGCAGGACATGCAACTTCATATAAAAAGTGCTGTTTTCAGTTTCCAAAATGTTACATGAAATATTTGATAAATGGTCTGAAGTAGGCCTAATGTAAAGTAAGTCTGTGGTAGGCATATGATTGACAAATTATCAAGAATGCCATATGCCAATGTTAAAGAGGAGTTTATAAAATAATATAGGCTTCCCTTGGCTTAGAACATAGGCTATTTTGGCTGTAAGTGGCCACTAATATGTTGTCTGGTGTCGATATGTTTATGTAGGGCTATTAGCTTAATGGCATGCCATACTTGCACAAATCAAGACGAGAAAAAACAAATAAAGACGCATTGTTTTGGTGGCATTATATATAGGCTTGTTACACAATCGGGCAGTAGGTAGCCTTCATAATAAATAAATACCAAGTCGTGTATTTGTGGCTGATATGCCTATAAGAGTAAATACATTGTAGGCGAATTAACAAAAACCATGTTTTAACATTTATATAATTATAGAGAATATATGTGTGTTTATTTATGTCCTCACTCATTTTAATAGCTCTGGATTAAGCGTCTGCTAAATGTACATTGTAACCTGGGTTTGTATAATAGATTTATTTTGTAAAAATGTTTACACGCCGTTGTACAAAATAAACCGATCTAGCTAACAGTGCGTCGCATTACGACGAGTTGTTAGATCTGCTCTGCTCTGGGTAACCGAATTGTGCATCAGTGCATGCAGGCTGGCCGCAGATCAGTTTCATCAGAAGTCGGCCCCGCCCCCACCCCGCAACTTTATAATTTATTTTAAAATACATTGGACCAAATTTCGACAAAACGCATATGATGGTGATTGAAAGGCTAGCGATAACTAGCGATAGGAACCATAAAGTATTCATGAAAATGTTAATTAAGGTTAGAACACGAAAGGGGAAAATGAATGGGATCCAATGGTGAACAATTCTTTTTGCTATCGGCCGAGGGGGAAAACAGCGCAACTAGCGGCCAATCATAGGAAGTTTTACTTCCGTATTGGAGTCATTTTAAATCGGCAGAAC
Organism: Nannobrachium achirus; assembly: GCF_963921795.1. Taxonomy (NCBI): domain Eukaryota; kingdom Metazoa; phylum Chordata; class Actinopteri; order Myctophiformes; family Myctophidae; genus Nannobrachium; species Nannobrachium achirus. The sequence continues at coordinate 52,723,970 of NC_137829.1, read as the reverse complement.
TTGCCCCTTGCCCAGGACAGAACAGGCTTACATAACCAGGACCCACCCACTCTCCACCCACTCTCCACTAGGGATGGTCCGATCAGGTTTTTGAGCGGTGGTCACACCGTCTCCATAGCGTGGCCGTGTGTGTATCCGTGTGTGTGTGTGTGTGTGTGTGTGTGTCTGTCTGTCTGTCTGTCTGTCTGTATGTAGCCTGTGGTGTATGTAGCCTGGCTGCTATACCTTTTCTGACCACACATGTTAAGGGAGGGGCGCTGTTGTTCAGGCCAGCTAGGCACACTCACACTCACATTCACACACACAAATACACACACGCACGCACGCACGCACACACACACACACACACACACACACACACACACACACACACACACACACACACACACACACACACACACGCAGCCTCCACCGCTCAGTTCACACAAGTGTGATTTTTTGGAACCGAGCACCGATCACAAAAGTTTGATCACCCAATACCGATCAATCACCGATCCGATCAAGTTATTATTTATATATTATTTATATTTTCTAAATGTTAATGTTTTAACTTTAATTAATTAATTCACTCATGAATTCATTTATATATTTGCCTCATAGTTATTTACCAGCATTACTATGTATTTATTATCATAGCAGTAACTAATTATTCCTTCAGCACTGTGGAAATCAATACCCCAAAATGGCCTCAAGTGGGCATACTGAACAGCTGGTTGATCGGATGCACCGATCGGATCGGATCTGTGAATTTACCTTTTGATCTAAACCACCGATTATCGCCGATCACGCTTAGATCGGCCCGATCCGATCCATTGCCGATTGATCGGTAACATCTCTACTCTCCACCCACTCCCTACTCTCCACCCACTCTCCCCAAACTCACAACGTCTGGCAAAAGTGGAAGAAAGAGACATCTGTTGTTGTACAAGGAGACACTCCATTGAGGGCCGTTTGCACCAAGACGAATTAAGCCTTAACCTGGTTTAAATCAAGGTTTTAATCGAGTTGCATCAAACTTTAAACCTAGTTTTCACTAAATCAGTGATTAATTTTAGACTGTAAACCTGGATTAATAGTTGGAGATAGTTCTTTATTAAATTCAAATCATGACGTTTCGACCCCCTTCTGAGTCTTCATCAGTCTAAAGTGAAGTACAGAGCAGGCTAGCCAGTTAAATAACCGGACAGAGGAAACATATCAATAAGACATGCGCAACAGCTGGGTTGATTGTCGCAATAGACCCACCAGATCTATAAGTAGCATGGTACCATATTTAGGCCTGAACACATTATGACACAATATTTTATGCTTTAACTATTGAAAAATAGCAGATTTACAAGCTCACAGCGCGGCACCGAGTGCCGCGCTGCGAGCTTGTAGATCTGCTATTTTTGAAAAAATCGTGAAAATTTGAATTTTGACCCAATTCTATAAGTGTCTTTTGAATCCTTCTTAAGGTTTTTGGAAAAACCTATGTTTCTATGTCAGCAATCTGGCCAGCCATCGTCAAAGAAAAGGTCCTTTTCACTTAACTGGAGCTCAGTTCGTCTGTTCTTGAGAGACCACTATGTCAGTGGTTCTCAAACCTTTTCATGTCAATGATATGTATTTGGCCACGGACCCCCAACTCAAAATATCTAGTTCCAGGGACCCCCCAGAAGCAAAATTTGAGTTACAAACGTTCACTTTGAAAATACATATATTCAAAGATTTGCACACATTTTCACGACTTTTTCAAAAAAATAGCAGATCTACAAGCTCGCAGCGCGGCACTCGGTGCCGCGCTGCGAGCTTGTATAATCTGCTATTTTTCACTGGTTAAAGCATTCAATCATTTCTAGGCCTAAATGGGTTAAAGGCTCAGATCTGGGCTAATGAAAAAGGCTTAAAGCCTGTAAATACAGTCTACCAGTATCTCTACTGGTTAAAATATGAAATGGCTAGTCAACAAAGTACAAATACGAATAAGAATAATAAAAAGTTCCTCAGTAAATACGCCTTACCAAAATACCAAAAGAGATAATAACAGTACAATAAATGTAGTCAAATTAATAAAGGCAGTTAAGAAAGACAGTAACATCAGAATAATGACAAAAAACACAAGTGTACACAAGGATAACCTCGAGAGGTTTTTATGGTAACGGAAAGAGGTGATGCTTAAAGGGGCACTCCACCACTTTTCAACCTATCTTCATATAATAGGTCCTCACTAATGTTCATGATAAAATATCACAATTTCTTTCTACTTTTTCAAACTCTACTAGTTTGGGTCATAGGACGATAGGAGAGCTGTGGGTGGGTCAAATCCTTCTACCGGTGACATCATCAATGGGAAATGCAAGCTAATAGAAACTGCAGGCTTTCTATTCCTGAAAAAGTTGCATGTTAAAGTGGAAGCCATTGTTCTCGTGATAATAAAAATCTTTTTTTTTCTTCAAAAATATTATTATTATTATTTTTTGTCAAACGATGTCACCGGTAGAAGGATTTGACAGCTCTCCTATGAGACCCAGACTGAATAGAAAAAAAAAATGTGCTATTTTATTATGAACATTAGTGAGGACCTATTATATGAAGACAGGTTGAAAAGTGGTGAACTACTCCTTTAAGATTTATATATTGATTCCATTAACAATACTTTTGTACTTTTACTCAAGTACATTTTGAATTCCGGACATGTAACAGAGTATTTCTACATTGCAGTATTGATATTTTACAGTTGAGTAGCTTTTTCCACCACTGGCTTTAAAGGAGTAGTTCGCCGGTTTTCAACCAAGTCTGTGTTCTTTTAGTCAACTACGTTCATGCTAAAACGCGTCTATTTCCTTACATTACTGTTCTGTGGCCAGTAGGGGGGCTACTACCACGTACGTCATAGACGGATTCGGCCAATGGAACGCCTGGGTTCCCGGGGCTATGACGTACGTGGTAGTAGGTCGTTGTAGCTACAGAGACTACAATAGGATTTGACCCGGTGTGGTTGCCGTAGCGTGAACGCTAGTTAGCAACAACAACAGTATGGTTGTTTCAGACATGTTTTCTACTGACATAGGGACTTGCTGGCAGAATCTTCGGTAGAACTACTTTTTATATGAACTGGAGTAGGCTATGCATTACATTAGAAGAAGGAAGAAAAAAGAAAAGCAGCGACGGGAACCAGCGAGAAAAGACGAGGCGTCTCTCTGCCAGCTGGGACTCACTCCACTAAGCTAACATCATACAGACACACTGTCGTAGGACCATTCTCTGCACCCAAGTTATTCTGCCCGTTTGTTGTGACTACTCCATGCTGCTAAGATCCCCAAGTTGAACTGGAAGAGACAACCAAGACCCAATGGTATGTTTCATTCATGTATAACTTCTTTGTGTATGTGAGTGTCATCATCAATGTGTCCTGGCATGCACATTCCTACTGTATATTAATCCCAATTACAGTTTACAATTACAATTAATCTGTAGGCCTAAGTTTACTTTAGAATATGTATGATGGCACTGACTTTACTATGTATTTTACATTAGGAGTCCACTAGTACAGTGGCTCTCAAACCTTTTATTTTCCAGTACCTCCTATGGGTCTATTTGGTCCCATTTGTACACTCTGACAGAGATGGAAAAAGGACTAAGATACTTGAGTAAAAGTAGGCTATCAATACTGCAATATAGAAAACATTCTGTAAGAAGTAAAAGTACTAAAGTATTGGCATCAAAATATACTTTAAAAGTACAAAATGTTTGAAAATGGCAGATCCACAAACTCACAACACATCACATCAACACATTGTGAGCTTGTAGATCGTCTATTTTCAAATAGCCTGGATATAAAATAGGGCTAAAGTTGATTAATTAGGTTTTATAATATAATCATTTATGTGCGAAGTAACTCAAGTTTTCAAATGATTGTAATGGAGTACAAGTACTATATTTGGATTCGAGCTCAAGTCAAGTACCAGTACAGAAAGCTGGAAATAAGTACAAAAGCCTCAACATTTTACAAGTACTGCTTACACCACTGCTCTCAGAAAATAGACCTGTGATCCATTTGAACCATCTTCAACTGAAGGTCCCTCAACACACTGAGAACAACAGCACTAGTAGGCTAATATTTAGGGCTAGCAGATCTCTCTGGTCATATTTAATATTTTGTATGTCCATGACAAAAATGTACACCAGGGTTAGGCAACCTTAGGCACGAGTGCCAACATTGGCACAGGGGAGGGTGATCACTGGCAGAAGTGTGAGACAGGATTTTTATTTTAAACATCGTAAATTAAATTAAGTCACCTAATTTGCAGCAAATGACATCCTGCATATAATTCTACATTCATTAAAGCTATGAACTCTGACTGGGGAGGGAGTCTGGGAGATAAGTGACTTATTGCTCAGAGTCTAATGATTGTTATGTCCTTCCAATCAAAATATGTCCACACTTATGATGGCGTGTTGACATGGCACACTATCTAAAAAATAAAACCATGGCGCTTTTCATTGGAAAAAGGTTGCAGACCCTGATGTACACGATAAGCTGCCATGGCGATGAACCCTCCCTTTGTGTGTGACAAAGACAATGCAACATGTTACAGTATTTTCTTCTCACTGCAGGCACTGCGGTATCGCTTGGAGCGTGTCCTGGAGAGTCGTCGCAAGTTGACTGGAGAGTCGACGTCTTCTTACCCTGGCATCATTATATTCTATTATACATAACAAATGCATAGAAATGTGAACATTTCTATGATTGTCATAATAGATAATAAAATAGATTCAATACATTTGATTTTCCTTCTTTTCTGTTTTTACTTGTAAGAAATATAATGTACACAGTATGGAGTGCTGTGAACCTGCCATTTGTAACACAGTAAACACAGTACAATTTAACAAACACAGTGGCAAGTACTTCTGTTTCAGAGCATACTGAAGTGCAGTGGTTCTCAACCTTTGAGTCTGGGAGTTTGAGCTTGTAGATCGTCTAGTTTCACAATATTTATCTGTGGAACGGAATCGAGCAGAATGTAATGCCTCAACTCCTACAGTCTAAGTGCTTATCAGGGTGGGGGGTCCCCAGTTCAAAAGTGGGGGAGTCCCCAGTTCAAATATGATTATGTTGCAGGGACACCAGAGGTCACGGCTTGTGAAGTTTAAGAACCACTGCTCTACTCCAGCAAATAATATATTACCGGTAAATACATATTTTCATGACAGATTGCAAGGATTAAACCAAAAAAGCTCATGTTATATATTGTTTTTATTCACATCCTGATACATCGTTGCCTGCTGTATGCCTTTTTAGTGTGTAGTCCACCTGAAATTGAAACCGTTATTCTAATACAGTTTGTGCTGTGTAGCCAATACTGAAAATGGGTTGAGCAGCGCACACTCTCGACCAGAGCTAGGACATGGTTGTCCTGGATATTTTAGGGTTCTGACATGTTCCCTGTGTGCTGATCCAATTTAGAAATGTAGCAGACACTTATATCTGCAGAAGGGCAGCACGATTCTTGTAAATGATTATTTTTCTCCCTAGGATTTGGAAAATTATTCTCTCACTTTTATCTTATTTCCCAATTTGACTGATTAAAATAACAAGCTTATTACTGGGCGTACAGAGCACAGGCGAGGCAACATTAGAGTTGAAAGTGGCTTTAGAGTAGTCTAATATTAAAAAATTAGATCACATTGCTGTAAGAAATGAGAGAGTAAATAATATTCCTGGGAGTTCCTTGTAAGCTGCTTCTTCTACGGCATCTCTTCATTCCGAGGGCGATGTAGACAGTTGTACCGCTGTCTTCCCGCAGGACTGCTATGGACATCATCTTGGACATGGTGGAGTATGTGATGTATCAGCACCTTATGCAATTATAGACAAAGAGGAGGAAAAATGTTTCAGGGTACACAGATTTTTTACAATGACATTTCAAAATGTTGCCATAGCTTTTACCCCATTTCTAGTAATCAGACCATGCAATGAGAATCCTAAACCAGTTTGCAAAAAAAAAGAACAGATCTATAAGCTAACAACAGTAACACTGCATTTTACCATGTTACATATTTCATGTAATGTTGGGGGGTTGCTCTCGGGCACAAACCGCTTATCTCCATATTTAAACAGTTTTTTGTTTGTAAGTTTAAACCCTACTTTATAAAACAGTGTAGTGCAAAAGAATAAAAAGTAACTGGCAAAAGTGCTGGATGATTACAATTTAGGCATTTAGCAGATTTTAATCCAAAGCGATGTACAATAAGCAGGTAATACAGTATATCAGTATATAATAGGATAATGTCAGTACATCAACAACAATATAACAAATGCATAGGAATATCAATCTAGAAAAACAATAACATTTAGACCACGCACCTAATCAGTAAAAAACGTAAAAAACAATGCGATCTAGCCTCATGTATGGTCAATGAGGGAAGGGGAGTGTTACAGTACTGCTATGTGTTTTAGTGGAGTTATATGGATTCAGTTTGTTTATGAGTTTGTCTGAATAAAATATATTCTAGTGATTCACACACTTCACAGTTGTAAATACCCAACGTTTGGTTGCCTACACTAGGAATCAGAGTGTATCATCATCATCTTTTATAATAGCTCACGTTACATCATAATTACTGTGCAGCCACTGGGGGAGGGGTTGTTTGTCGATTCATATACATTATAATACAGTCCCCTCTGTTGACTTTTATCTCACCACTTTTGGGTGCCCCGCACATTTACATTAATGTTGGAACCGCACTGCTGTTACAGGCTAAAGATTAGCATCGCTAGCAATAACAATAGCCTAAAAGTAGTCCTACCTCTTGAAAGAATACACCTTGATATGAAGCCTCTCCACCCATTAGATGGATGATTCTAAAGACAAGAGATGACAACAAAATAAGTGTTACAAACATGAATCAAGTTGCAACCTTTGCTTGTACATTATACATTATGTTTCGTAGAGTGGCATTTTAATTCCAAACATACAGTACATACCTATGTTCTGCTTTACAAGGGACAGTTCAGCAGTTGTCCATTCACTGTATTTGGGGGAATACAGATGGAACCGCGTTCTCCTTTATCGTGGTCTTTGTTTTCTTAGCTTTGCATTGTGTCCATCAATCCTGCCATTACATCTCGGTGGAAGTCATCTGTTGTGAAATGTTTACTAATCACTACACAACCGCAGATTCATGTCCCATCGTTCTGCAGGTAGCAGCACCCGGGGCTCGCTCCGTCGCTCGGCTTCATTCAATCATCACACCACTGTAAAACAACAATGCCATGTTGTTTCACCGACACAGTTGCACACGTTTCAAAACTTCTACAACTGCTCAGCATCACTGCGCTGCGGTCATAACATCCCATCTTCTTACTACGTGACTTCCAACCAACAGCAACAAACAAACTAAAAGCAGCAGCGCAGCGAGGATGATATCGTGGATATTATGCTGTTAGCTTAGCTTTGTTTGGCTCTCGTTGTTGTGCAGCTGCTTGCGCAAAGCATTATGGGTGCTGTAGGAAGTGCCGTAGGAAGTGAGGTCATAGCTTCGCGTTTCCAAAAAAATGTAAATTTACCTCCAAAATAAAATTAGTTTTAGTTTTCCATGTTAGAATATGATAATATGGGGTTACAAAAGCCCTTGAAAACGACCGGAGCTCCCCTTTAAGCTTCCAAAATTCGCTGGAGGAGCATCATTTGACAACACATGCTATAGTGGGAGAAATATGTAACAAAAAAAGGCAAATGTGTTCACTTCCGGCAGAAAGCGTGAAAATTTGCACCTAGGGGTATTTTTGTGCGCTGAATTCAAACATTGACGGTCCCAAGCACTTTTCCCATGGGATCTGGTGGCTCTCATTCACTTACCATAGGCCTACTAGGGAAAAAAGACCCCCCAAAAAATCTTCTTCAAGTAGCATGTGAGGGCTCAAACTAGGTGTTTTTTGGGATTCTGAATCCATTGCAAGCATTTGTTTTGCACGAAAAACATTCCTTTCCGAGAAATGGACACAACAAAACTTTGAAAAGTGATGACTCATCACTAAACCATAGTTTGTGGGGTCCATTTCTTGCCCAAGGAATGTTTTTTGTGCAAAACAAATGCTTGGAATGGATTCAGAATCATGAAACCCCCCTAGATAGACCCCTCACATGCTACTTAAAGAAGATTTTTGGGGGGTCTTTTTTTCCTAACCCTAACCCTATGGTAAGTGAATGAGAGAAAAGTGAATTTGAGAAAAATGCTTGGGACCGTCAATTTTTGAATTCGGCACACAAAAATACCCCTAGGTGCAAATTTCACGCTTAATTTCTGCCGGAAGTGAACACCTTTTTCACATATTTCTCCCACTACTACGGGAGCATGGGACATGAAGGCAGGAAGGGTCAAATGCCCAGTAAATCCCCTGGAGTCAGGTTTCAGGATGCAAAGTCATTTCTGACCTGGGGGATGGTAAGGTCAGAGCTATGTCCTGCCTCCTTGCTTAGTTAGTAAAAGCATTGTGTAATATATTAAAAATGCCATTTGTTCCAAACCACAGAATCACACAAAGTCCCTCATTGGAATGGTACAAAACCTAAACTTGCAACACATTCCAACTAATGTGCATTCTGGAGCATTTCAGCTTACCAACAAGTTCCAGGATGATTATTATTCTTTATTGTTTTTCCTTGGAATAGAAAATGGCATATTTTGTCACCGTTCAATACATCAAATGCAACGTAAGTCCTGTGAAAGAGGAAGGACCATAGACTGTAGAAGAATATGGACGAAGCGAAGCCATTGGTTTCTATGCAGCGCAAATGGCCCTTTCTACCCCTTGGAATATGGGTGGCCCCATCATAGAATTGTAAAGGCATCAGAGATGCTATTGGCTGCCAACGGTCACGTGCAACGCAGGGATACATGGGAGAATGTGGTCGGAGCCTCCCGAAATACAGCACACGAAGAAGAACACAGCCGGCTGGTATCAGTTTAGTTGGCCACGCCCCCCCGCAACTTTATCATTTATTTTAAAATACATTGGACAACATTTCGACAAAACGAATATGATGGTGATTGAAAGGCAATTTTTAACTAGCAATAGGAACCATACAGTATTCATGAAAATGTTAATTAAGGTTAGAAAACTAAAGGGGAAAATGAATGGGATCCAATGGTGGGAAATTCTTTTTGCGATCGGCCGGGGGGGGGGGGGGGGGGACAGCGCAACTAGCGGCCAATCATAGGAAGTTTTAGTTCTGTATTGGAGTCATTTTAAATCGGCAGAACTATGCCCCTGGGAAGGACAAACACACCCCATAACAATATTACAATACCCCCAACCTACAAGGTAGGGGTCCCTGCTCCATCTCCACCATTGTTCCCTGGCCTGAAAACGTTGAAGATCCCTGTTTTAGATTGTAATTAGAAAAAAGAAAAGATGAGGGTTCAAAAACATTTTCCATTTCCTGCATTCTATCGTTTTAGCCATTTTAGCGATTTTGATTTCAGTGGATTTTGATTTCAGTGGGTGGGGGCATGCAAACAAGTGGTTAAACATGTCTTTTTAGACACAATAAGCGGATGAGGTCTTTACGGCTGGCCGTAACAATTACTATTTACAGTAACACCACTAGCCCCCTTGAGACACATCTGCCCATGAAAGATTGCAGCGCATCTTGGGAATGGGAAGCGATAGGTAAACAATAACTCAGTGACAGTAATGGCAGCAATGGTAGTCAGTGTTGGGGAAGTTACTTTGAAAGCGTAACTTGTACAGTTACAAGTAACTCACCATGCCAGTAACTTGATAAAGTTAAAGTTATACCACTGGAGAAATGTAACTTATAAAGTTTCAAGTTACATAGAAAATGTAACTTGAGTAACTTGAGTTATTTTATTTTTTTCAGCGTTAAATTGAGAATGTACATTTGGTGTACATGAAACAAAATATAATATCCTACAAAATAATCACATGCCAGCAGAAATAGGCGGCCTCTCAACTGAGTTTTATACTTTTATTTAACAAAGGGTTTTCTTTTGTAAACATCTGTGTTCCTAAAATAAAATTCCACAAAAATAGAAGGATCTGTTGAGGATACTGTATGACATTTGATCTTCAATTTGATCACATCTCTTGTAAAACTGTAACTTAACTGTGAAAAAAATAGAAAAAGACTGGTGACTTGTATAGTGATAGCTACACCTTTGCTATACATATTAATTAAACTGATGCATGACATTTGATCGTCAATCTTAACAAAACTTAAATGTAACATTATAACTTCGCTTGTAACTTGTAACTTGAACCAAAAATTACCCAAAAAGTATCTCAGTTACTTGACGAGTTAAAGAAATATGAATGTAACTCAGTTACCAACAGGTTACAGCAAAATTTAACTTAATTACGTAACTCGGTTACATGTAACTTTAACTTCCCCAACACTGATGGTTGTACACTGACTAGCATCCACCAGCTCTGTGCTAAAGAAGCTGAGAGTAAAGGTGATGGACCGGCCAAGCATGTCTCCAGATCGAAACCCTATTGAGCATCTGTGTTGGCATCCTCAAATGGAAGGTGGAGAAGGGCAAGGTCTCTAACATCCACCAGCTCTGTGATGGAGGGGTGGAGGAGTGGAAGAGGGTTCCAGTGGCAACCTGTGAAGCTCTGGTGAACTCCATGCCCAAGAGGGTTAAGGCAGTGCTGGAAAGTAATGGTGGCCTCACAAAATATTGACAATTGGGCCCAATTTGGACATTTTCACTTCGGGGTTTACTCACTTTGGTTGCCAGCGGTTTAGACAATAATGGCTGTGTCGAGTTATTTTTGCCTAAGCTCAACCTCCCACTAGTGTATATTGTATACCATTTATCGGAACATAAGCCTACTCTGAAATAATAAGGGTAATAATAATCTATCTATAAATGCGAGAAGTCTCTGCGTGTGTGTATGTGTGTTTGTAATCCGCGTATCTCGAGAACCGTTCGTCCCACCGGCTTCAGATTCGGCACGCGCGTTCCCCGCCGCGGCACGGAGTGCAGTGCCGGGTCTCGACCCGACCCGACGCGCGGTTTTCCCAAACCGGCGCGAAACGTTCGGAATCTCCTTATGCGGGGTTGATTGTTGACATCAGGCTGTTTCTGAGGAAATCGGCGAAATCGGCGAAAGCTCTGACTCATTGTGACATCACTTCATAAAAGGCTCTGACATCACGTACGCCACATGAGTCAACAAAAAATCTCTGTGAGTGTGTATGTATGTAGGTAATCCACGTATCTCGAGAACCGTTCGTCCCACGGGCACGCGCGTTCTCCATATGGGCATAAAATGAATGCCCCCATATGAGAACCGTTCGTCCCACGGGCACGCGCGTTCCGTCCCACGGGCACGCGCGTTCTCCATATATGGGCATAAAATGAATGCCCCCATATATGGGCATAAAATGGATAAAGGGACACAGACAGACAGATTCAGAGATCTCCGAGAACCGTTCGTCCCACGGGCACGCGCGTTCCGTCCCACGGGCACGCGCGTTCTCCATATATGGGCATAAAATGAATGCCCCCATATATGGCCACGGCACGGAGTGCAGTGCCGGGTCTCGACCCGACCCGACGCGCGGTTTTCCCAAACCGGCGCGAAACGTTCGGAATCTCCTTATGCGGGGTTGATTGTTGACATCAGGCTGTTTCTGAGGAAATCGGCGAAAGCTCTGACTCATTGTGACATCACTTCATAAAAGGCTCTGACATCACGTACGCCACATGAGTCAACAAAAAATCTCTGTGAGTGTGTATGTATGTAGGTAATCCACGTATCTCGAGAACCGTTCGTCCCACGGGCACGCGCGTTCTCCATATGGGCATAAAATGAATGCCCCCATATGAGAACCGTTCGTCCCACGGGCACGCGCGTTCCGTCCCACGGGCACGCGCGTTCTCCATATATGGGCATAAAATGAATGCCCCCATATATGGGCATAAAATGGATAAAGGGACACAGACAGACAGATTCAGAGATCTCCGAGAACCGTTCGTCCCACGGGCACGCGCGTTCCGTCCCACGGGCACGCGCGTTCTCCATATATGGGCATAAAATGAATGCCCCCATATATGGGCATAAAATGGATAAAGGGACACAGACAGACAGATTCAGAGATCTCCATATATGGGCGTGAAATGGACGCAAATAGACAGATATCTCCATATATGGGCATATATGGGCAGACGTACGCCACATGAGTCAACAAAAAATCTCTGTGAGTGTGTATGTATGTAGGTAATCCGCGTATCTCGAGAACCGTTCGTCCCACGGGCACGCGCGTTCTCCATATATGGGCATAAAATGAATGCCCCCATATGAGAACCGTTCGTCCCACGGGCACGCGCGTTCTCCATATATGGGCATAAAATGAATGCCCCCATATATGGGCATAAAATGGATAAAGGGACACAGACAGACAGATTCAGAGATCTCATACGGCATAAAGGGACACAGACAGACACACAGACAGACGGATACAACCGGCGCGAAACGTTCGGAATCTCCTTATGCGGGGTTGATTGTTGACATCAGGCTGTTTCTGAGGAAATCGGCGAAATCGGCGAAAGCTCTGACTCATTGTGACATCACTTCATAAAAGGCTCTGACATCACGTACGCCACATGAGTCAACAAAAAATCTCTGTGAGTGTGTATGTATGTAGGTAATCCACGTATCTCGAGAACCGTTCGTCCCACGGGCACGCGCGTTCTCCATATGGGCATAAAATGAATGCCCCCATATGAGAACCGTTCGTCCCACGGGCACGCGCGTTCCGTCCCACGGGCACGCGCGTTCTCCATATATGGGCATAAAATGAATGCCCCCATATATGGGCATAAAATGGATAAAGGGACACAGACAGACAGATTCAGAGATCTCCGAGAACCGTTCGTCCCACGGGCACGCGCGTTCCGTCCCACGGGCACGCGCGTTCTCCATATATGGGCATAAAATGAATGCCCCCATATATGGCCACGGCACGGAGTGCAGTGCCGGGTCTCGACCCGACCCGACGCGCGGTTTTCCCAAACCGGCGCGAAACGTTCGGAATCTCCTTATGCGGGGTTGATTGTTGACATCAGGCTGTTTCTGAGGAAATCGGCGAAAGCTCTGACTCATTGTGACATCACTTCATAAAAGGCTCTGACATCACGTAAGCCACATGAGTCAACAAAAAATCTCTGTGAGTGTGTATGTATGTAGGTAATCCACGTATCTCGAGAACCGTTCGTCCCACGGGCACGCGCGTTCTCCATATGGGCATAAAATGAATGCCCCCATATGAGAACCGTTCGTCCCACGGGCACGCGCGTTCCGTCCCACGGGCACGCGCGTTCTCCATATATGGGCATAAAATGAATGCCCCCATATATGGGCATAAAATGGATAAAGGGACACAGACAGACAGATTCAGAGATCTCCGAGAACCGTTCGTCCCACGGGCACGCGCGTTCCGTCCCACGGGCACGCGCGTTCTCCATATATGGGCATAAAATGAATGCCCCCATATATGGGCATAAAATGGATAAAGGGACACAGACAGACAGATTCAGAGATCTCCATATATGGGCGTGAAATGGACGCAAATAGACAGATATCTCCATATATGGGCATATATGGGCAGACGTACGCCACATGAGTCAACAAAAAATCTCTGTGAGTGTGTATGTATGTAGGTAATCCGCGTATCTCGAGAACCGTTCGTCCCACGGGCACGCGCGTTCTCCCACTAGTGTATATTGTATCCAGCGCTACTCAACCCGCGGCCCGCGGGCCGCATGCGGCCCTTTCCGCATGTCTGTGCGGCCCGTCATGATCATACAAATAAAAAATTATTTAATTTTCTAAGCCTGTCAAAGGCGGTGATGTTTGAGCCTCAGTGCACTCCGTAGTCAGGAAGCGAATGCAGTCAACACACAGAGCGCAGCCATAGCGCAGCACTGACAGCAGTGCGAGATGCAACTCCACTAGAGCTGGTACAACGAGACAGTCAGACAGACAAATTTGCGGAGATTTTGCAGCAGACAACCGCAGTCGGACTACTGGAGACTGGGCGCATGGCGGTCGTGCGATATGAACGGTCGCGACTGTCATGTTTCAGGCTAATGAAGAGGGGAACTGCCCTTAGGCACGTTACACGTAGCCCTTGTCTCTGCGGCTCCGCCGTCAATGAAAAAAAGTCAGCACCGCATTCCAACAGATAGCATCAGCCAGGGAACTATTCTACCACAAATCTCCTCCAACGAGATGTTGTGTTTTACAAAGCTCAAAGCATCAAACTGTTTTATAAGTACAGTGCAACTGAGGCAGAGTTGAACTGAGCTTGAGTTATTTTTCCATATAACAACTCTCTTCACCAAAAATAGCCGATCTACAAGCTACACATCTTGTGGTGAGCTTGCAGATCGGCTATTTTTGGTGAATGTCCCCCAAGAATAGGGATACTGGGGTTTGAGTGATTGAATAATAAGTATAAACGTCTATTTACAGGTCTGGATCAATAACAGCCTGTCAGGTCATGGCTACAGCTTCAAGTCAAATTATGTAATTTTACCAAAACCCCTAAGAGACCTTTTGTCTTGTTTGAAAAACAAGATTTGTATTTTATTTTATTTGTTACAAGAAGAAAGACTTTTTCTAATTTCTAGGATATTATTTGAGTCATTGATTTGAATTGTTGCATTCTGACTGTTACTATCTGTTCAATTCAATTCAAAGGAGCTTCATTGGCATGAGAAAACATACCTTTACATTGCCAAAGTTCACAAGCATTGCATACCCAGACACTGTTGTGGATATTAGTCTGGTCCTTCTCAGTGTTATTTAGGGGCGGTTACAAAAAGATTGAACCAGATATGTTCATTTTCACTTCACATTTTGTAAATAAAGCCTAATTTGATAAAATTTGATAATTTCATCATTCCATTTATGACAATCTTTTGGTTCAATGAGGTTTGGCCTGTCTTTAATATATATAGATGGAAATGTGGCTGTTTTCTGTGCGTTTCCTTAATTATTAGACTTGTCATGAAGTGTGTTACAAAATCATTGTAAACGTCCAAAATACAACATCAGTCATTTTTAGCTTGCGGCCCTTTGGACTTTTGGCATTTTGCTGAGTGGCCCCTGAGCCATCTAAAGTTGAGTAGCCCTGTTGTATACCATTTATCGGAACATAAGCCTACTCTGAAATAATAAGGGTAATAATAATAATAATAATAATAAGAAAACCCAAATTGGGATTTGAACCTAGGTCAATCTAAAGAAAGCCCTCTGTAATACATGTTGTGTTTAATAC
>NC_137829.1:52704836-52708468 GCF_963921795.1 Nannobrachium achirus | reverse complement strand
AGATATAGTGAATGTCACAAGGAAATATAGATTGATTGAAGAATTTATTAGAAGTTTGCAATAGAAAAAAGTACAGTTTCATGACAGTACAAATCACTGGTACAAGGTCAACTAAAAGGAGATCCTGAAAGCCGAGGCTTATTTCCACAGGAACCACACTTTAAGTATCTCATATAACATTGAAAGACAGACGGATAGAACATAGTACTTTATCTAGGATAATATCAGTTTCAAAAGCATAACAGAGAAACAGAGAGAATCTGTTTCCATTTAGGACAGAACGCCATCATCCCTATATTCTGGGGGGAGCACATTCACCAAAAATACATCTACAAAATACATCTACAAGCTTGTGGATAGATAGGCTATTTCTGGTGAGGAGATTTAGTGTAGATTGAAAAATAACGCACCAAGAAAAGTGCAACTAAAGTCGGTTTTACTCAGTACAGAGGGTCTAAGAAGTGGTTAAACTGAGGTGATATTGATGAAAATGTCCAAATATAAACATTCTGCGGCACCCCTGGACTTGCGTCACAAAGCCCTAGGGTGCCGCTTTGAGAAAGCCTGCAGTAGGCTACATGAAAACATGCACAAACCTATTCTGTGTAACTTAATCACAGGCTGTTTCAGCATGGCTTCTTCTGGCGCTGTTAAAAAGCTGTTGGACGACATCACTCTTTTAGAAAACCTCCTGAAACAGTTCCTCTCCTTCCGATCCACTTTGATAGTCGATGTTTGAGGCCTGGTAAATCGTCTTGAGTTCAGTAGAACACTGGTAATGATGCCTTGATAGATAGTTAGTTCAGTAGAACACTATTGATGACTTGATAGATAGTAGCCTGTTCCTTCCTACTAAACTTCCCCAGACCCACAGGACAGAGAACAGTGGTCAGTTATTAGCCTCGTAAACCAGTCTCTCTTCCTGCCTTCACAGAAGATGGGAGGAGTCAGTTTACTACCAGGACCCACCCACTGCTCCAGCATGGTAGCCAGATAAGTCGACCTCTTTCAAAGTCGACCTTAGTCGCAGAAAAGTCACTCGGGAAGTGTCGACCTCCAGTCTAGGAAATCACGACCTAAAAATTTGGAAGTGTCACCCCCAGTATAGGGAAGCCCCGACCTCATGAAAATCAAGAAAATTGGAAATCTCATCCCCCATTATATGCACGAGGAAGCTCTCTACGTCCCCCACCAGCAGCGTCTGGTCTCAGCGAGGAAGCTACGACGTCGTAGACGACAGCAGGCTCAGGGCACACAGGGCATTCTGGAGCAGTTATGGGGTGACTATGAACGCAACGGGTTGACCAGCTCCCGGTTGCTGAGGCTGGTAGCTGAACACTCCTTTGAGTGTTCTATTCCTACATTTGACCTCTAGTGTTGTGTTATTATGGTTTTTGCGTTCATGTGGTTACATTTTTGATACTATCAGAATTGTTTGTACTGAAATACACAGCCCACTGAGCAATAGTCGTTTTTTACACGACTAGTTTTTTTTTAGCCTTAATTTCACCCGGCTAGATTCCGGTTATATTCACACCGAAAATATACTTTGCAATTTATTCCATGATTCGATAACAATTTATTAAAAAAAACAACAGTAAGGTGCTTAACTGATCTCCTAATATTGGACTAACATAATTATAATATCCGTTGATCATTATTAAGTATAGTTTAGATCTAGCCGAGATTTAGCCAACTAATTATAGTCGCCGTATCAACGTTTATATTTACACAGAATTTAGACAATTAGATTTAATCCATATTTCAATAAACATTTCTTTAAAAAAACAACTCCACGTTGCAGAACTGATCTCGAAATATTGGTGTAAAATGATTCCAATAGCCATCCGATCATTAAGCTATTTGTCTGGGTGTAGTCGTTGTATAGCCGGCTTTTCAACGCCTTTTTTTAAACCAATGTCAATATAAAGTCTTTAAAACAAAAATATACGATGAAATGAACTCCTCGTCTGTCAGTCAGACAGTGCAGTGCCGCGTGATTATGGATCCAACTGGGAAAGATGGATGGAAACGGCAAAGAGCGCTCGTTTTCAGTTATTGTCCACGACATTGCAAGCGGCCGGCGGAGCGCCGCGCGAGTTACGAAGCCGTGGTGAATGCAATCGTTATATTTACGTTACGGCCTGGGCAAGCGCACGATAAACGCCATGATAATTGGGTTTTGGTGCACCTCGCGCGGTCCAAGTGACTACAACGGAGCGCTCCCTACGTCCGGTTCAGCCAATCACAAGCTTCAAAAATGAGTCCGGGGCGTACACACACACACACACACGCACACGCGCACACACACACACACACACACACACACACACACACACACACACACACACACACACACACACACACACACACGCTAACATTTAGTTTCCTCAACAATGTGCACTACACTAAAATGAACACAGGTGGGCAATGAAGTCTATACTATCATATCAGCATTGATGGCTGAGTGGATAGCGTCGCCGACTTGAGTGTCAGGGATTAGTGGATCGAATCCCACCGTCGCCCTACTGTTCACTACTTTCGACGGCCGCTAACGGCGAAATGTAGACTTTTTGTATCCGACTAATAGTGGTATATGTAGCAACCCGTGTAAATATAGCCGACTAAACAACTAGTCAAAAATATCAAATCTAGACCTTTACAACACTGATTTTCAACGCGTGGTGTAGAAGATAAAAACACGACTATTAGGCAACTAATACACCTCAAAATGCTTACTGGGAAGCATCTGATCGTTCCCCCCCCCCCCCCCCCCAGCGCGGACAGAGGGGAGAGAGAAGGACAGAGAGGGGAGAGAGAAGGGGAGAGAGAGAGAGAGGTTATAATATTTTCTCCACAGGGTGGGTTTTCTCTGGGGGGGATGAGATTTCCAATTTTCTCCTGGGTGGGTTTTCTCTGGTCCTGGGATGACTTCTCCCAACCCTAGGGTGACTATTCCGTGCCCTGGGGTGACATTACCAATTTAAAAAAGGGATGACTTTGAAAAGGGATGACTCTTCTGGCATTCCTCCAGCATTACCCATCACATTTGGTCATATACTGTATACGCACGCACGCACGCATGCACACACTCAACGCACACACTGATTTAGTGGTTGACTTGGTGGTTGACTTGAATATTTGTTTAGGTAAGATTAGTCCTGTTTGTCTTGATTTACTGCTCACTATCTCTGCGCTTGACGAGGCGTTGTGAGCTTGGAGTTCAAGGAAAGGCACGCACATCCCAAAAAATAGTTTCAGGTGCTGGACAAAAATACGTACATAGGAAGAGGATGAAGTCCGTACACTGAGTCGTTGCTCCCAGGAATAATTATATTATTGAAGGTAAGGCATGGGACAGCGTTTCGATCCCCTTCGGGGTCTTCATCAAGTCTAACAAGTTTGAGGTAGGCAGGCCAGTTAAATACAACCGGAAAAGAGGAATCACATAAATGACCAATACGCAAAAGGGCCATTTCACACCTGGGACAACCAGATCTTATTTTACTGTTGTTTGGTACACGATCAACACAATCCAGAGTTATTTTTTGTGTTCAATCTGTGTTTTGAGATATTTTAGTATTTCAGCATGCTAGTCATGCTGAAATACTAAAATATCTCAAAACACAATG
>NC_137829.1:52484836-52699836 GCF_963921795.1 Nannobrachium achirus | reverse complement strand
CGGATTCGGCCAATGGAACGCCTGGGTTCCCGGGGCTATGACGTACGTGGTAGTAGGTCGTTGTAGCTACAGAGACTACAATAGGATTTGACCCGGTGTGGTTGCCGTAGCGTGAACGCTAGTTAGCAACAACAACAGTATGGTTGTTTCAGACATGTTTTCTACTGACATAGGGCAGAATCTTCGGTAGAACTACTTTTTATATGAACTGGAGTAGGCTATGCATTACATTAGAAGAAGGAAGAAAAAAGAAAAGCAGCGACGGGAACCAGCGAGAAAAGACGAGGCGTCTCTCTGCCAGCTGGGACTCACTCCACTAAGCTAACATCATACAGACACACTGTCGTAGGACCATTCTCTGCACCCAAGTTATTCTGCCCGTTTGTTGTGACTACTCCATGCTGCTAAGATCTCCAAGTTGAACTGGAAGAGACAACCAAGACCCAATGGTATGTTTCATTCATGTATAACTTCTTTGTGTATGTGAGTGTCATCATCAATGTGTCCTGGCATGCACATTCCTACTGTATATTAATCCCAATTACAGTTTACAATTACAATTAATCTGTAGGCCTAAGTTTACTTTAGAATATGTATGATGGCACTGACTTTACTATGTATTTTACATTAGGAGTCCACTAGTACAGTGGCTCTCAAACCTTTTATTTTCCAGTACCTCCTATGGGTCTATTTGGTCCCATTTGTACACTCTGACAGAGATGGAAAAAGGACTAAGATACTTGAGTAAAAGTAGGCTATCAATACTGCAATATAGAAAACATTCTGTAAGAAGTAAAAGTACTAAAGTATTGGCATCAAAATATACTTTAAAAGTACAAAATGTTTGAAAATGGCAGATCCACAAACTCACAACACATCACATCAACACATTGTGAGCTTGTAGATCGTCTATTTTCAAATAGCCTGGATATAAAATAGGGCTAAAGTTGATTAATTAGGTTTTATAATATAATCATTTATGTGCGAAGTAACTCAAGTTTTCAAATGATTGTAATGGAGTACAAGTACTATATTTGGATTCGAGCTCAAGTCAAGTACCAGTACAGAAAGCTGGAAATAAGTACAAAAGCCTCAACATTTTACAAGTACTGCTTACACCACTGCTCTCAGAAAATAGACCTGTGATCCATTTGAACCATCTTCAACTGAAGGTCCCTCAACACACTGAGAACAACAGCACTAGTAGGCTAATATTTAGGGCTAGCAGATCTCTCTGGTCATATTTAATATTTTGTATGTCCATGACAAAAATGTACACCAGGGTTAGGCAACCTTAGGCACGAGTGCCAACATTGGCACAGGGGAGGGTGATCACTGGCACACTGGCAGAAGTGTGAGACAGGATTTTTATTTTAAACATCGTAAATTAAATTAAGTCACCTAATTTGCAGCAAATGACATCCTGCATATAATTCTACATTCATTAAAGCTATGAACTCTGACTGGGGAGGGAGTCTGGGAGATAAGTGACTTATTGCTCAGAGTCTAATGATTGTTATGTCCTTCCAATCAAAATATGTCCACACTTATGATGGCGTGTTGACATGGCACACTATCTAAAAAATAAAACCATGGCGCTTTTCATTGGAAAAAGGTTGCAGACCCTGATGTACACGATAAGCTGCCATGGCGATGAACCCTCCCTTTGTGTGTGACAAAGACAATGCAACATGTTACAGTATTTTCTTCTCACTGCAGGCACTGCGGTATCGCTTGGAGCGTGTCCTGGAGAGTCGTCGCAAGTGGACTGGAGAGTCGACGTCTTCTTACCCTGGCATCATTATATTCTATTATACATAACAAATGCATAGAAATGTGAACATTTCTATGATTGTCATAATAGATAATAAAATAGATTCAATACATTTGATTTTCCTTCTTTTCTGTTTTTACTTGTAAGAAATATAATGTACACAGTATGGAGTGCTGTGAACCTGCCATTTGTAACACAGTAAACACAGTACAATTTAACAAACACAGTGGCAAGTACTTCTGTTTCAGAGCATTTACTGAAGTCCAGTGGTTCTCAACCTTTGAGTCTGGGAGTTTGAGCTTGTAGATCGCTAGTTTCACAATATTTATCTGTGGAACGGAATCGAGCAGAATGTAATGCCTCAACTCCTACAGTCTAAGTGCTTATCAGGGTGGGGGGTCCCCAGTTCAAAAGTGGGGGAGTCCCCAGTTCAAATATGATTATGTTGCAGGGACACCAGAGGTCACGGCTTGTGAAGTTTAAGAACCACTGCTCTACTCCAGCAAATAATATATTACCGGTAAATACATATTTTCATGACAGATTGCAAGGATTAAACCAAAAAAGCTCATGTTATATATTGTTTTTATTCACATCCTGATACATCGTTGCCTGCTGTATGCCTTTTTAGTGTGTAGTCCACCTGAAATTGAAACCGTTATTCTAATACAGTTTGTGCTGTGTAGCCAATACTGAAAATGGGTTGAGCAGCGCACACTCTCGACCAGAGCTAGGACATGGTTGTCCTGGATATTTTAGGGTTCTGACATGTTCCCTGTGTGCTGATCCAATTTAGAAATTTAGCAGACACTTATATCTGCAGAAGGGCAGCACGATTCTTGTAAATGATTATTTTTCTCCCTAGGATTTGGAAAATTATTCTCTCACTTTTATCTTATTTCCCAATTTGACTGATTAAAATAACAAGCTTATTACTGGGCGTACAGAGCACAGGCGAGGCAACATTAGAGTTGAAAGTGGCTTTAGAGTAGTCTAATATTAAAAAATTAGATCGCATTGCTGTAAGAAATGAGAGAGTAAATAATATTCCTGGGAGTTCCTTGTAAGCTGCTTCTTCTACGGCATCTCTTCATTCCGAGGGCGATGTAGACAGTTGTACCGCTGTCTTCCCGCAGGACTGCTATGGACATCATCTTGGACATGGTGGAGTATGTGATGTATCAGCACCTTATGCAATTATAGACAAAGAGGAGGAAAAATGTTTCAGGGTACACAGATTTTTTACAATGACATTTCAAAATGTTGCCATAGCTTTTACCCCATTTCTAGTAATCAGACCATGCAATGAGAATCCTAAACCAGTTTGCAAAAAAAAAGAACAGATCTATAAGCTAACAACAGTAACACTGCATTTTACCATGTTACATATTTCATGTAATGTTGGGGGGTTGCTCTCGGGCACAAACCGCTTATCTCCATATTTAAACAGTTTTTTGTTTGTAAGTTTAAACCCTACTTTATAAAACAGTGTAGTGCAAAAGAATAAAAAGTAACTGGCAAAAGTGCTGGATGATTACAATTTAGGCATTTAGCAGATTTTAATCCAAAGCGATGTACAATAAGCAGGTAATACAGTATATCAGTATATAATAGGATAATGTCAGTACATCAACAACAATATAACAAATGCATAGGAATATCAATCTAGAAAAACAATAACATTTAGACCACGCACCTAATCAGTAAAAAACGTAAAAAACAATGCGATCTAGCCTCATGTATGGTCAATGAGGGAAGGGGAGTGTTACAGTACTGCTATGTGTTTTAGTGGAGTTATATGGATTCAGTTTGTTTATGAGTTTGTCTGAATAAAATATATTCTAGTGATTCACACACTTCACAGTTGTAAATACCCAACGTTTGGTTGCCTACACTAGGAATCAGAGTGTATCATCATCATCTTTTATAATAGCTCACGTTACATCATAATTACTGTGCAGCCACTGGGGGAGGGGTTGTTTGTCGATTCATATACATTATAATACAGTCCCCTCTGTTGACTTTTATCTCACCACTTTTGGGTGCCCCGCACATTTACATTAATGTTGGAACCGCACTGCTGTTACAGGCTAAAGATTAGCATCGCTAGCAATAACAATAGCCTAAAAGTAGTCCTACCTCTTGAAAGAATACACCTTGATATGAAGCCTCTCCACCCATTAGATGGATGATTCTAAAGACAAGAGATGACAACAAAATAAGTGTTACAAACATGAATCAAGTTGCAACCTTTGCTTGTACATTATACATTATGTTTCGTAGAGTGGCATTTTAATTCCAAACATACAGTACATACCTATGTTCTGCTTTACAAGGGACAGTTCAGCAGTTGTCCATTCACTGTATTTGGGGGAATACAGATGGAACCGCGTTCTCCTTTATCGTGGTCTTTGTTTTCTTAGCTTTGCATTGTGTCCATCAATCCTGCCATTACATCTCGGTGGAAGTCATCTGTTGTGAAATGTTTACTAATCACTACACAACCGCAGATTCATGTCCCATCGTTCTGCAGGTAGCAGCACCCGGGGCTCGCTCCGTCGCTCGGCTTCATTCAATCATCACACCACTGTAAAACAACAATGCCATGTTGTTTCACCGACACAGTTGCACACGTTTCAAAACTTCTACAACTGCTCAGCATCACTGCGCTGCGGTCATAACATCCCATCTTCTTACTACGTGACTTCCAACCAACAGCAACAAACAAACTAAAAGCAGCAGCGCAGCGAGGATGATATCGTGGATATTATGCTGTTAGCTTAGCTTTGTTTGGCTCTCGTTGTTGTGCAGCTGCTTGCGCAAAGCATTATGGGTGCTGTAGGAAGTGCCGTAGGAAGTGAGGTCATAGCTTCGCGTTTCCAAAAAAATGTAAATTTACCTCCAAAATAAAATTAGTTTTAGTTTTCCATGTTAGAATATGATAATATGGGGTTACAAAAGCCCTTGAAAACGACCGGAGCTCCCCTTTAAGCTTCCAAAATTCGCTGGAGGAGCATCATTTGACAACACATGCTATAGTGGGAGAAATATGTAACAAAAAAAGGCAAATGTGTTCACTTCCGGCAGAAAGCGTGAAAATTTGCACCTAGGGGTATTTTTGTGCGCTGAATTCAAACATTGACGGTCCCAAGCACTTTTCCCATGGGATCTGGTGGCTCTCATTCACTTACCATACTAGGGAAAAAAGACCCCCCAAAAAATCTTCTTCAAGTAGCATGTGAGGGCTCAAACTAGGTGTTTTTTGGGATTCTGAATCCATTGCAAGCATTTGTTTTGCACGAAAAACATTCCTTTCCGAGAAATGGACACAACAAAACTTTGAAAAGTGATGACTCATCACTAAACCATAGTTTGTGGGGTCCATTTCTTGCCCAAGGAATGTTTTTTGTGCAAAACAAATGCTTGGAATGGATTCAGAATCATGAAACCCCCCTAGATAGACCCCTCACATGCTACTTAAAGAAGATTTTTGGGGGGTCTTTTTTTCCTAAGGGAGTGTACGTTTAAAATCCACTAGAGGGGGCTGGTTGACAGATTTTATCTTTTAAAAAAATGTCATTGCCCCCCCCCCACCCTTCAGATTTTTTTTGGGGACCCCCCCTGCGTGACTTGAGGAAAATGCATGGCCCCCCCTCCCCAATAAACTATATATATATATATATATATATATATATATATATATATATATATATATATATATATATATATATATACACACACACACACACACACACAAACAGTACTAGGAGACAATAAAATGAATGCTGACCTATTAATATAGCACCCTATTTGACAATTGATTGATTGATTGAGGGTACAGAACAGTACAGTTCATTGATACAAGATCAACTAAAAGGACCACCAGAACGCTTTTGGGATTAAATGTGGGTCTCTTTGTACTCAACTAATACAGAAAGGGTCACATTCTCATACATAATTCGGTAGTCAGTGCGAAATTATGGAGGGAAGAAGTTGCAACATTCTTGCATATAGGATACGTTTGCCCCACTTTGTCAACCGCAACAAGGAATCGCTTAATAGTCCACGTCTGTCCACGGGACATGTATGTATCCAAGCTGCTTAATAATGCATCCTCCATCTCCCTGTGTTTCTTAATTCTTCAAGTTCAACCACAATGTAACCAGGCGGTAGCCTAGCCCTATTTACCTTGGAAACGGGCGATCAAAAAATAAAACGAGCGGCGGCCAGCAGACTCGCAAAATCTTGCAATAAACCAAACAGCAACTACTTTAGCAAGATAACGTCTCTCTCTCTCTCTCTCTCTCTCTCTCTCTCTCTCTCTCTCTCTCTCTCTCTCTCGCTCTCTCGCTCTCTCTGTGTGTGTCTGCGCTCCGCGCATGAAGCGTCTCCATTTGGACATGTTTTGGCACAGAGCGAGAGAGATGGAGAGAGAAAGCGAGTGAGACAGACGAGACCCACAAAGACCCATATTATATTATGCCTATTAGCCTACTGGTATATAGAAGGATTCCTTTTATCTGACTGAGCAACTCCTCACATATAGGCCTACACTATATGCGCGATAGAGGGTAAACTGTAGCTATCGAAACCACGGTTTTTGGGGGGATTGGGAATGTCACCTTACAGGATTACGTTTTGTTCTGGTTTAAGTTCATCATGGCTCGGTCAATTATGAAGCGATTAAAACAAATAAAACGTCACCTCATTCCTTGAAAAGCCTCACTTCCATGACCAATGACTATTGTGTCCCTATTACATCTAAAGATTTAAACGTTGGCTGAACTGCCAGTGCGCCATGCTGTGCGCTCCCCAAATGAACAACTGATAGTGCGCACAGCGCACTGCCACCCTGGCAATGCCGATACGAAATTAATAGGGCATTCATATTATTCAAGTCATTATACAGCCTACCAAAAGCTGTATGGTTTAAAGTAGGCCTAATTAATATAGCCCTGTAAAGCCCTGTGTTGGTTCTGTCTGTTCGCTTCACAATCACTTTTGTAGAATGCAACACAAACTCAAATTTCTCTTTTGTGTCATTTCCTGACAGTCGCTCTAAGGCAACTCTTACATTTAAATGCATTAAACTTTCTTTTCTGATCGCTGATCTTCTCTCAACTTTGGCCATTTTCCTCCTCCCCAGTGGAGCACTGCGCCGTCAGCGCAGAGTCGCCGACTGCGCCCAATGAATGCGTTCGTTCCTTGTGGTGAGATTTACAGAAGCGGAATATACCAAGTCAATCAGGGGGAACTTGATAAATATAGGGGAGGAAACACGTATGAAAAATAACAAAAGAAAACATTTTTTAATACAAAATTCAACAAATGAAAGTTGCATGGACCCCCCTCCAGCCAAAATAAAAAAGTCATGGTCCCCCCTGACAATCAAATTATTATTTGAGAACCCCCCCCCTTCATGGACTATACCAACCTTAAGTATTAGACGAACACTCCCTAACCCTAACCCTATGGTAAGTGAATGAGAGAAAAGTGAATTTGAGAAAAATGCTTGGGACCGTCAATTTTTGAATTCGGCACACAAAAATACCCCTAGGTGCAAATTTCACGCTTAATTTCTGCCGGAAGTGAACACCTTTTTCACATATTTCTCCCACTACTACGGGAGCATGGGACATGAAGGCAGGAAGGGTCAAATGCCCAGTAAATCCCCTGGAGTCAGGTTTCAGGATGCAAAGTCATTTCTGACCTGGGGGATGGTAAGGTCAGAGCTATGTCCTGCCTCCTTGCTTAGTTAGTAAAAGCATTGTGTAATATATTAAAAATGCCATTTGTTCCAAACCACAGAATCACACAAAGTCCCTCATTGGAATGGTACAAAACCTAAACTTGCAACACATTCCATCTAATGTGCATTCTGGAGCATTTCAGCTTACCAACAAGTTCCAGGATGATTATTATTCTTTATTGTTTTTCCTTGGAATAGAAAATGGCATATTTTGTCACCGTTCAATACATCAAATGCAACGTAAGTCCTGTGAAAGAGGAAGGACCATAGACTGTAGAAGAATATGGACGAAGCGAAGCCATTGGTTTCTATGCAGCGCAAATGGCCCTTTCTACCCCTTGGAATATGGGTGGCCCCATCATAGAATTGTAAAGGCATCAGAGATGCTATTGGCTGCCAACGGTCACGTGCAACGCAGGGATACATGGGAGAATGTGGTCGGAGCCTCCCGAAATACAGCACACGAAGAAGAACAC
This sequence comes from Nannobrachium achirus, assembly GCF_963921795.1. Lineage (NCBI taxonomy): Eukaryota > Metazoa > Chordata > Actinopteri > Myctophiformes > Myctophidae > Nannobrachium > Nannobrachium achirus. The sequence continues at coordinate 52,691,837 of NC_137829.1, read as the reverse complement.
AGCCGGCTGGTATCAGTTTAGTTGGCCACGCCCCCCCGCAACTTTATCATTTATTTTAAAATACATTGGACAACATTTCGACAAAACGAATATGATGGTGATTGAAAGGCAATTTTTAACTAGCAATAGGAACCATACAGTATTCATGAAAATGTTAATTAAGGTTAGAAAACTAAAGGGGAAAATGAATGGGATCCAATGGTGGGAAATTCTTTTTGCGATCGGCCGGGGGGGGGGGGGGGGGGGGACAGCGCAACTAGCGGCCAATCATAGGAAGTTTTAGTTCTGTATTGGAGTCATTTTAAATCGGCAGAACTATGCCCCTGGGAAGGACAAACACACCCCATAACAATGCACATACAGACAAGCAGAAATATAGTCCAGGCGTTTCGGGCAGTATTTTGATGGAATCGTGCACTTTATGAAAGAAGCATGACATTTGGCACACAGTTAGAACATGCCATATGGAACATTTTTGGCTATAGGGGCATCGCAGATTTGTCATGGGAAACTTGTGGGAGCCAATCAAAGTTGGGCTCTCATAGACTTTACTGTAGAGTAAAATAATACAAAAAATAAATATGCTTTTAATAGCATGTGAGGGGTCAAACTAGGTGTTTTTCGGGATTCTGAATCCAATGCAAACATTTGTTTTGCAGGAAAAAAAATCCTTGAGCTAAAAACTGACCCCATAATTTGGCAATAAAACTATGATTTAGTGATGAGTCATCACTTTTCACAGTTTTGTGGCGGACGTTTCTGGGAAAGGAATGTTTTTCGTGCAAAACAAATGCTTGCATTGGATTCAGAATCCCGAAAAACACCTAGTTTGACCCCTCACATGCTACTTAAAGCATATTTATTTTTTGTATTATTTTACTCTATAGTAAAGTCTATGAGAGCAACTTTGATTGGCTCCCACAAGTTTCCCATGACAAATCTGCGATGCCCCAAATGTCATGCTCCTTTCATAAAGTGCACGATTTTTGCCTGAAACGCTCGGACTAAAGCTGGCAATACACTACAAGATAATCTGGCCCGACTGAATCGGGTAGAATTAAACACTACAGGATATGTTTTTCAGATTATTTGACCAGATAATCTAAACGGGCTCATACTAGCCGTTTTGTACAGTCGGGCGCTCCGCACGCTACAGGATTCTATACCGATTGAGTCGGGCTCGAACACAGCAATAATAAATAGGCCTAATATAATTGATACAAATGCCACGGGGGCTGTTCTGAGCGCTGTGCTTGGCAACACGCACGCACACGCACATACAAACACATTACGTTATCCACTCACTCAACACACAACGCCTCACGCAACGGAAAAAAAGCTTCAATATGGAAGTTGTGTCCTATTTTGATGATATGAGTTCACTTTGACACGTTTCATGTTCATCCAACTCTGACATCCCCTCTCTCTCCTGCGCTATAGTCGAGTGCTGCTCCTTCTCACGGTGCCTGATTTATGATTAGTCGTATGACGGTGTAGCGCACACAGAACATAGATCTCCAAGACCAAAAGGTGTCCCTTCCGTGCCACGTTGTAGGCTTGTAGAATAGATCAGGGGAGACCGGGAGAGCCCCCGTAGTAGGCGTGTACTTCTCTGATGTGATGTGCCTGGTCGCTGCCTATGACTGACTGCAGACAGTGGCTGGTAGCCTTATTTCTTCTGTTTGTTTTTTGGATCGCGTTACTGTTGAGTTTTAATTTAAAGCCAAATCATTCATGATACAACCTAATGGACGGACGGACGCTATGAAAAGTGTGTCTGTGTCTGTGTGTGTGTGTGTGTGTGTGTGTGTGTGTGTGTGTGTGTGTGTGTGTGCGCGCGCGTGTGTGTGTCTGAGTGAGGCAGAGGGAGAGGTGGAGAGAAAAAAAAAGAGATGGATCTGTCACTCAGTCAGATGTATGCACAGAGACTTGCGTCTATCAGCGGCTGCTGTAGCCTACCTATTTTCAGTCTCCTGCTGCTGTTCCAGTCTTCCAGAACAGTACTGATCCAGGAAAATATCAAACATGTTTGAAAAGAGTCGGGCTGTCCCCGACCGTCCTCCGAGCCACTCGGCTGGGCTCCGAGTGGATCTGTGAGACCTCACGCTAGACGACGTTCATGCCCGATTGTCGGGCCCGTTTCAGTCGGGGGAAGCCCGATTGTCGGAAGGGTAATTAAATAGCCCGATTATCGGCTAGTGTGCGGCCAGCTTAAGAGGGAAAGAAACAAGAGAGGAAGGTTTGCAGTTTCATTGAGCCCACTGTGTGTTTGGTATTTGTCACAGAAGCTGTCTGGTCTGCGTCAGATGTTCTCCTCTTTTCTTCAAAGCCTCGCTCAAAAACCGTGTATTCTTTCCCTTTTGTTCATTACATTGATTGACAAAATGTACCTAAGCTTTTTGCTCTCTTTCAGCGGTAGGTTGCATTGACATACAGATGAACTATTAAATAATTGAAAAGAAGAGAGCAGGATAGATTTCCTCATCAAAGCTGCAATATTTGCTGCAGCAAAAGCACATTTACTAGCACTATTTGAAAATAGCCAATCTCTGGCTTGTTGCTCTGCTATTTTGAAACACTTGAATACTTTTACTCAATTTCATTTTGAATTACAGACTTGTAACAGAATATTTCTATATTGCAGTATTGATAATTTTACTTGTACTTTTTTTTTCACCACTGAAAGGGATGCCCTTGCAGGGAACATAAACAAGGAAGATAAGGAGCTTCTTTCCCATTAAACACTAATGCAGGTTCATTAGTGTTTATTGGGAAAAGGAGGACTGCTTACCCAAAATACTGCACATGGGTCCTCTGGTTACATTTGTATCCTTCGAGTTAGCCTTTCATTCTCCTGGAAAACTGTTTTCAACAACACTGGGATTCCCGTTGCCTTCCGAGGCAACTGACACTGACCGTTTTATGGTGGATTTAATCCATTGCTCTCTTTTATTTCTAAATCACCTTTCATTATATTAACGTCATCTGCATTGATGTAAAAGTACTAAGTACTGTACTTAAGTACAGTTTTGAGGTATTTGTACTTTACTTGAGTATTTCCAAATTCCAAAACGTTTTACTTCTACTCCACTACATCTGATCCAAATGTTGTACTTTTACTCCAATACATTTATTTGGAAAATATAGTTACTACTTACTTTGCTGATATAAATTATAATATATATGTTAAAACATACATAAACCACTTTAGCCCTATTTTATACCTTGGCTATTTGAAAATAGCCGATCTACAAGCTCACAACATGCCGCATCGTGTTGTGAGCTTGTAGATCTGCTATTTTCAAACATTTTGTACTTTTACTTTTAGTACTTTAAGTACATTTTGATGCCAATACTTTTGTATGCAAACGCAAATGCAAACTCTCAACAAAACCATCTCCCTCGGGTTGGGTTGATTACCGAAATGGCAGAATATCAAACTCTTCATTGAGACCTAGGTGACATATTAGGATAATGTATCCATCATACTGCTCTCCTCAATAGGAGACTACTGTTTATATCTCCCCTCGTCTCATAAGATGCACTTTTCTATAACTAGGTATCGTAGACCAGGGGGGTCCTCAAATTATTTTGAGGGGTCCCCAGATGATTAACTTAATGTGCAACATTGTTTTCTCACGCAACAGTAAACAAACCAACATAAAGTTTAGGTGTAGGGTTTATGCACATTTCTTAAGTGACAATTTAAGGACTTTTTAATACCTCTAAAATGGAAAATTAAACATTGGCCAAATTGTCAAATATTAGAGGCAGAAACTGTGAAAATAGCTGCTCACAACGCCTCGTGTTGCGAAGCGTTGTATAAGCATGTAGATCTGCTATTTTCACAATAGAACCGTGCTATACAAAATGTGATGCCTCAACTCTTAGTGCTCGTCAGGTGGGGGGGGGGGGGGGTCCCCAGTTCAAATATGATTATTTTGGGGGTCGCGGCCTGAAAAGGTTGAAAACCAGTGTCGTAGACCACAACACAGAGCCAAGACGATTTTACTTAGACTGCACCGGGGGTGACACAAATGCTACAAATGTCTGTTTAAGAATAAGGATTTTGATATAATGTTTGCCTGTAAATGGCTTCCAAATGTTCTAATTCTTAACAAAGATGGAATATCATTATTCATCATTATATTCAGCAGCATGTTGAGGGAAATGTACTGTATACACCCCACATAATCTGCACCATTTGGATGATTATACAATAACACCAGGGACGTGCTGGGCCCTTGATTCAGCCCGGGAAAAAGAGTTGGAGATCTCTATAGCTCTGCTGCTACTCAAAGATTTGCCATTTCAGATCATGACAAGTGACAAGCCAGTGGGCCAATTACATGAGTTATATTTTGTCGCTGTCGGGTGGAAACCTTGTATGTCCAAAACCGTTTGTTTTGTATTTATCATTTAAAAAATGATTTAAACTAGTGAAAACAGCCGATCTACAAGCACACAACGCCTCACAACGCAAGGCGTTGTGTGCTTGTAGATCTGCTGTTTTCACTACTTTTGTGCAACGGCCTTGTATGATGAAGCATGGCTTCGCTTTGCGAAAGAATTTTACAAATGTGAAACTTGGAGATATACGAGGTTTCTGCCAGACAGTGACGATTTACTTTGTTGGCCGCCCAGCCCCCAAAATGGAACGAAGGCCGACATTTTATTTGTATTTTTTTCCTAATGGCCGGCCTGGACTGGCCGGGAATGAACCAGCCGTTCGGGAGTTGTCCCGCTTTTCCCAATGGCCAGCACGTCCCTGAATAACACATTCCTCTCAGAGCTTGTTAAAAAGCCAAGAACTCCTTATCTCCTTCACACGGCCATAAAACAAATGGGCCACTGACTAGCTGCCAGCTGTGACCTTCTATCCTCTACTCCCTACATACTGATCTTATCTAAATGGTTCTCAGGACTTAAACTAGCAAATTCACTACTAAACAATATACCATAATAATATAATTTCACCTCATCATTTCTGCCTTTGATTACATTTCACACATTTAATCACCAAACTAAAACAGGGAAGTGAAACATAACTACGCGGCATGACCTGCAAGTGCCAAATCAATATTCAACATACATGATAAAATATATGATAGAAACTCTAACCCTTAGCAAGACTAATTCCTTAGAATCATGACATTGCATACAGCAAACATAAAAATACAACAAAAGCAATAGGGCTGTGGAGAAAAAGGTTAATAACCAGACATGCTCTCCCAGGTTAAAGATGAGGCATATTATCCAGAAACAGCCTATTTTCACGGGAAAGTCCTGTTCTGGCGAAGCCCGAACTGGCGAAGTGGGGATTTGTCTCCTACCGTAGCGATCTGGCGAATCGATTGTCCACGACACTGCAAGCGGCGCGAAGGCCAGCGGACCTTGGTCCTGCTCTTCGCCCCCGAGCGCCGCAGGCGCGAGTGGCCGCGAAGAGCGGGCCAGGGCCGCGGCCGGCCGCGCGAGTTACGAAGCCGTGGTGAATGCAATCGTTATATTTATGCCCAGGCCGTAAGGCCTGGGCAAGCGCACGATAAACGCCCTGTCCAGAAGACGTTCGCCAGATCGCTACGGTATCGGACATTTCCCCACTTCGCCAGTTCGGGCTTCGCCTAAAAGGTACGTGCCCATTTTCACTATGTAGCACTCAAAGGACCAGCAGACATATACAGTAGATCAAACCAACAATGGAAAAGACACATATCCTAGACTTAGTAGACTAGGTAGGGCCTGTACCGCTTTTTTACTGAGTACAGCCACAAAAATCATCCTAATGTGAGATAAGGCATAACTGCAAAAAATGTATTAATAGGAATTGTAACAGGCGAGGCCATAAAAGCCTAAATAAGGATTCAGCATCTGAGGACGGTCTGTTCTGTCAGCTATTGAGAACTATCAGTGACACACTTACCACCTGGATAACTAACAAAAGCAGTAATACCAGTAAGACTCCCTAATCGGGAGGTAAGCGACCGTCAGGTCGCAGCGTGATTTTAGGCCAAAATGTGTAGGAGCAGTGTCCATAAATGTGTTTGAAAAAGTTGGCCTGATGGTGGCGCTATATGGGACAGAAATCCATGTTGATGAGATGAGTGTAGACATACTGTGTACCGATTTGTGTGATTTTAGGGCAAAATCTGTAGGAGTAGTGTCCAAAAATGTGTTTTAAAAAATCGTCCTGAAGGTGGCGCTATATGGGACAGATCCATGTTGATGACATGAGTCTAGAGATACTGTGTACCGATTGGCGTGATTTTAGGGCAAAAATTGTAGGAGCTGTGTCCAAAAATGTTTTTTGCAAGAATCGGCCTCAAGGTGGCGCTAGAAGAGAGCCATGTGAGAATTGATGAATTGATGTAGTTTGGCAGGCAAGGAGTGTGTGTGCAAAATTTGGCATGGATCGGGGCAACGGTTGCGGAGACATGAGCAGGGAAAAAGTGTGACATGTGACGTGTGACGGACAGACAGACAGACAGACAGACGGACAGACAGCCGGTGGAGGTTTTGGTAGTAAGTGCGACCTACGGTCGCAACAAATCTAAACAGTAGTATTCATTTCAGGGATAAGAACAGACATAACGGGGGCGCCCGCTGGTCAAGGCGCATACCACATAATAGGCTATGATGCCTGCTGGCGTCGCCGGTTCGATTCCCGATCCGGACGACCTTTGCCACATGTCATTCCCCATCTCTCTCCCCGTTTCCTGTCAGTCTACTATCCCAGGGGTTTTTAAAGTGGGTGACGGGGCACCCTGGGGTGCCGCGACGGCAGTCCAGGGGTGCCGCGAGATAATTTGATAATATTTGGAATTTATTTGGACACTTTAGTATCATTTTAAACTTTATTTTAAACTTTACTTTACTATTATCTCAAAATTTTCCTTGCAACATAATCATCATAATTCATCATACAAGACTGTCGCACAATACTAGTGAAAACAGCCGATCTACAAGCACACAACGCCTCGCAATGCGAGGCGTTGTGTGCTTGTAGATCTGCTGTTTTCACTAGTTTAGTACATTTTATAGATGATAAAGAACGCTTTTGGACATACAAGGTTTCCACCCGACAACAACAATATGCTATAAATATAAGGTGCTCGGAGTGAAAATTATAATGTAGGGGTGCCTCGGATTAAAATAATATTTATGGGGTGCCCTGAGACAAAAAGGTTTGGGAACCCCTATACTATCCTATCGAATAAAGGCATAAAAAGCCCCAAAACAAATCTTTAAAAAAAAAAAAAAAAAAAAGAACAGACGTAACAATCAATATTAATCTACGTCAAGGAACGTCTTCTGGTTTTGCATCTTCCAGTACAGGCAAAAGTACAACTTTATTCAGAACAGAACACTGTTCCCTGCAACGTTAGGCTGCAATGTTAGGTTGACTCAAGAGAAAAAAAATCGTGTTTCAGCCATCACTTGTGTGAGGCCCAATAATCCTATAAGAAGAGCATAAAGAACGGCTCCATCTTCAACAGCAAAAGCCCTATAAGTTAACACATACAGGGGGTCCTTTATGTCTACAGGTTAACACATGTAGGGTCCTGAATGACGCTGTCCAGATCACAAGAGAAGTATGCAACAAATCAAATGTAAGGGAGAAGTGGGGCCAAGGGTGGGGGCGTCAATAAAGCTGTCTTCAATGCTTTAAGGATAGAAATAGGATTCCTCTCTCTAAGAGAGATCCTGAAGTAGACTTCAAGCATGAAGAACAATTAGGCCAAAATAACAAATACAAATAAATAAAATGTCTATCATACCCTATTATGTCTATCATATAGATGTTACTGTCATAGGTAAACTAATTGTAATTCCTCAATAGTTTTAACATGGGTTAGGGTTAGCACTGCCTGCGATAGTTGGAATTAATTCTCTGTCTGGAGTAAAAAAAAGCTAGAATATCATTGTTGTAATTAAAAGAGGAGGAACATTCAAAAGGTTTATAATTTCAGTGATCCCGGTAAAGGGAAAGAACAAATGAAGGCATAATGTTTTCCCCCATACGCTGCTAAAATCTGCAACCTCCAGACTACTAATTTAGTTTCTACTCTGCAGGGGAGAAGTTGCTGTCAGAAACTATAGGAGAACAAATTAGTTAATTAAGGTTCGCGGTAGTTAATAAATACAGACTTACTGTAAGTCTAACAAAATGGACTTTGTTTGGAGTTTTTGTTTCTGGAAGAAAAAAAAAATAGGTTCTAAGGGCACCTTGGTGTGTGTATAATAGGCAATCTCCCCAACTCATGCACTTCCAGAGTGAACGACCAAGCCTATCCTTACCTAACACACGAAAACAAAGACAAACATGTTAGCTCCCCAGATTAAAGTCAACACTGCAGAAGCTCGAGTTAGCATGTAGGGGCATGTGCGAGGCTACGGCCATGAGCCCGTCTCCTTGATTCTCTCTTATCTCTATATCTCTTTCAACCGGGCCCTCGCACGCCATGCTACGCACGGAACCAGGGGCGTCACAACAAGGGGTAGGAAAGTGGGACTGAGTTACCAGGGCCCAAGGTGGTGGAGGGGCCCTAGTAACTTTAGCTATTGAAAAATAGCAGATATACAAGCTCACAGCGTGGCACCGAGTGCCGCGCTGCGAGCTTGTATATCTGCTATTTTTTAAAAAGTCGTGAAAATGTGCGCAAATCTTTGAATATATGTATTTTTTAAGCGAACATTTGTAACTCAAATTTTGCTTCTGGGGTGTCCCTGGAACTAAATATTTTGAGATGGAGGTCCTTGGCCAAATACATATCATCTTCACATGAAAACGTTTGAGCACCACTGACATAGAAACATACGTTTCTTGCACACATTTTCACGATTTTTCAAAAATAGCAGATCTACAAGCTCGCAGCGCGGCACTTGAGCTTGTATATCTGCTATTTTTCAATAGTTAACATTCATGGGGGGCCCGCAGTGAATCCTTGTACCCAGGGCCCAGAATTTGGTGTGACGCCCCTGCATGGAACAATCCTCTTTTTTACATCGTCATTCTCGTTATCATGGCTGAACATTGGCTGCGTTTCCCAAAGCGATTTTGAGTGCTCGTAAGCTCAGGCATGGTCGTAGAGACCAAAATCGTCCCTTGCAGCCTGCGCAGGCACCTGTCAATCAAGAGCAACGAGGGCTTTCAGGAAACCGCTCGTCTCTTACAATGGAACCATGGCTGTGATGACGGTTGAATGCACACCTCATACGAATGGCCATCGTAAGGAGGATTTTAGAAGCAAACACCTCTCCCGCAAGTTTCCCACGGGTGCTGCAGACGTGTCTGTACGATTGTTTTTTTAAGGGTGCGCCGGGGCGCCCGTAAGCACCCTTTGTAGAAAACTGGAGCACTATATAACTAAGTATAACTATGAAAATGTATTTAAAAAAGCTATCTAAGTCTTGTGGATGATAGAGTAGGCTATTCTACACACCTGCTATACAAAATAAACAAGTGAACTATATATTTAGGCTATATAATAAATACATAAAACATACAAAGGTGAACTATGTTTTATGTTATGCGTGTCGCTTGCTTTGATATATAGGCTACAGAGAAATAGCGCACAACAACACACACTTACATAAAAAAGAACAAGCTTATTAGGCTGTCTCATTTGTTAAGTGGGTCCGTGGACCAGTGGGGTGGGGGTCCCTGCCCTGTCCCCAGCTAAGAGGCATGCAGCGATGCGTGTATAGCGGTGATAGAACTCGGATCGTCCCGTCGCAAGTCCAACACACAGCCCCCTTTGCCAACACGACTCAGCGACAACCAGACAGTCGGCTGGAGCCAGGCACGCATCATCCTACACTCTGAGAGGTAGCCTACAAATTAGAACCATTGGGTTCCTAACTTGCAAACTTCCAAACTAAAATATAGGATAACAGCCCTGCCTCTTTAGCCCCTCGTGCGTTGTGCCAACACTGAGGTAAAGAGGCGCAGGGCTGTTAAATATTTTAGTTTGGACGTTTGAAGTTAGAAACCAAATGGTTCCCAAATGCAACTCACATTTTGAGAGTGTAGGATGATGATCGCCGACTGGTTCTCCAGCGCTGAGTCTTGAAATCAGGCTAGGAAGATGAGGGTCCATTGGTTCATATAACTAAATGTAGCCCTATAATTATTACAGCCAAGACGAGGGGGACATCAGTCCTTATAGTTGAACACAGCAGGCTTAATAGCCTGACGAGTTGAGAGTTGGTCTAATGATTGAGAGCCCCGGGTTCGACTCCCGCTTCAGCAGATCGATATAAACGATACAAAGTCCATTTTGAGAACCAATACTGTATAGGCCTAGCCTATAAAATAAAATAAATATATATATATATATATATATATATTTAAGACGGGCAGTTAGTCAATTTGTGCAGTCAGTTATAGGCCTACCAACAAGAAACAGCGCTTTGCAGCTTTGCATGTAGTTTCAAATTAAAACTAGAAATACTGTTCCTTCGAAACAGTGTGGGCTCGATTCCAACCCAACAAATAGGATACTTTAAGGTACTGTAAGGTACAGTACCCTACAGTATTGTACTGTACCTTACTATACTGTACTGCACCTTACTGTACTGTACTGTACTGTACTGTAACTTACTGTACTTTACTGTACTCTACTGTACTTTACCTTACTGTACTTTACTGTACTCTACTGTAACTTACTGTACTTTACTGTACTCTACTGTACCTTACTGTACTGTACTTTACTGTACTCTACTGTACCTTACTGTACTGTACTGTACCTTACTGTACTGTACCTTACTGTACTGTACTTAACTGTACTCTACTGTACCTTACTGTACTATACTGTACTGTACTCTACTATGCCGTACTGTAACTTACTGTACTGTACTCTACTGTACCTTACTATACTGTACTTTACTGTACTCTACTGTACCTTACTGTACTCTACTGTACTTTACTGTACTCTACTGTACCTTACTGTACTGTATTGTACTTTACTGTACTGTACTTTACTGTACACTACTGTATCTTGCTGTACCTTACTGTGCTGTACGTTACTGTACTTTACTGTACTTTACTGTACACTACTGTACTGTACTGTACCTTAAAGTACTGTACTTTACTGTACTCTGCTGTACCTTACTGTACTTTACTGTACTCTACTGTAACTTACTGTACCTTACTGTACTGTACTTTACTCTACTCTACTGTACTGTACCTTACTGTACTTTACTGTACTCTACTGTACCTTACTGTACTGTACCTTACTGTACTGTACTTTACTGTACTCTACTGTACCTTACTGTACTATACTGTACTCTACTGTGCCGTACTGTACCTTACTGTACTGTACTCTACTGTACCTTACTATACTGTACTTTACTGTACTCTACTGTACCTTACTGTACTCTACTGTACTTTACTGTACTCTACTGTACCTTACTGTACTGTTTTGTACTTTACTGTACCTTACTGTACTGTACTCTACTGTACCTTTCTGTACTGTACCTTTCTGTACCTTACTGTACTTTACTGTACTCTACTGAACCTTACTGTACTTTTACTGTACTCTACTGAACCTTACTGTACTGTACATATTCTATGTGTTCTAGATCTACATTTTTGATTCTGTGTTTGGGAACCAGCAACTGTCAAATGGACTCCAACTGTAGTGGAGTATATTGAGTGCATATACTGTAGGCTAACAATCCCAGATCACATCTGTCCTCCACTATGTCTATAACCAAGGCGTTCTTCTATGTGGCCACTCCAGACTGAGGAGTGGAGCATGGCTTTTATTGTGTTTGTGGATCTGACTTGGAAATGCATTGGTTTTGATATCTCCCTGACAACCAACAACAACCACTAATATGGCTGACTGTCCCTGCGGGCTCTAGGATATATGGCTATGGGATTTACATCCCATCGCCCGGACTTGATTCTTGATCACAGCTGTGTAATCAGTAGAGTGGAGAGGGACATTTATTTATAGTTTTAACTATAACTATAGTTTTATACATCACACAGCTTAGATATTTGGATCAAATCAGAGAGCAGACCTGTGTGAACGCATTGATATAAATAGCATATCTGAAGTGTGAATATTGCAGCCACAGCGCCTTAATATAAACATGGGTCCCTTTCCTCACTAAACCCATTGGAAATGCATTGGGTGCTTAAAGTTAAACATTTTTATTTTTTTATAATTATACTACAAAACATTTCAAAAAGAAAAATACACGCACACTTGTCCTCAGTAAGCTGAACACATAAAAATTTGAATGGTGTTGAAAGGTGTAAGCGTTTAAGAGATGAAGCGCGCCAAAGTTTTGAGGATACTGACTAGTATAGAAATAAATAATGAAGATAACATACGTGTGCTCGCCTTCCAGGCGAGCCCACAACAAGGGGTTTGTGCGGCCAGTTAGCCTACCAACAGCGCTAAAAGTGTGTTAATTTTCAGTGTTCTGTTATGTTTTATTGATGGGCCGGCCCGATAGAATCACACAAGCAGCTGAAATTCATTTCGGAGCGCAGTTGCTGACGTCCTATCAATCGAAGCCCAGAGCCATTCAAGGAGAGAGTTGCATCATCTCCATTTACATGGGGCCAGAGTTGGCAGAACTCTCTAATTCAAGGCTCTGGCCAGCCTACTGGCGTGCGAAGGCTGTTTTGCGAGGGGCGCTTAGAAGCGCGTTTGAGAAACGCCATAATCGTTAGGACTGCAGCCGAGCGAAGGCCCTCGTACGACCAGCGCTTTGGGAAACGCAGCCATTGTGAGTGCTAGCTATTCACCTGACGAGCTTTGTGAGCCTTCCTTCCCATGCCGGGTCAGGTGTGTGGATACAGGGGTGTCACACCAAATTCTGGGCCCTGGGTAGTGGGTACAAGGATTCACTGCGGGCCCCCCATGAATGTTCTTCATAGGGGGAAGGGGGTTTTAACCCATTTAGACTGGGAAACACATTATTACGCATTATCTTGTGCTTTAACTATTGAAGAATAGCAGATCTACATGCTCACAGCGCGGCACCGAGTGCCGAGTGAAGTAAAAAATCATGAAAATGTTTCCCATCTCAAAATATTTAGTTCCAGGCACTCCCAGAAGCAAAATTTTAGTTACAAATGTTCGCATAGAAAAGGCACATCAAAGATTTGCACACATTTTCACAACTTTTCAAAAATAGCAGATCTACAAACTTGCAGTGTGGCACTCGGTGAGCTTGTATATCTGCTATTTTTCAATAGAAAAGTATACCCCCCCCCCCCCCCACACACACACACACACACACACACACACTTTTCAGGATTTTTCTTTCCAAAAACTGCAAAAGTAGCAGATCGACAAGCTCGAAGCGCAGCGCAGAGCCACGCATTTCGGGCTTGCCGGTCTGATACTTTTGATGCTTTTTGTGTGACACTGTATAGTGTGATCAAGTAGGGCGTTGATTTACGGAGAAAGTTAAAGGGGAGTTAGGCAATTCTGTGTGTATACAAACACACCCCCCTCCCCCTCCCCTCTATGACAGGCATCAAACAGGTAGTTGTCTTTGATGCTTTCATTGATAACCCAATGCAGGCATCGAGCGCCGCGTCAGCGCTGTGAACGTTCCCTTTTTAATTAATGAAGGGTGCTCCAACTCGCTGCATCGGTGCCAACGTCGGATGCCCAATTCGCCCCTTTTACATTCTTTATGCCGTCCGACCCCAGGGCTGGGTAAGAGAGATCACTAACAAGCACTTGACACTTTTGTGGCCCAATCAATTACCTCAGTGCACAACCCCTCTGAAGTTCAAAGGGAGCAATTAAGAGCTCTGGCTGAGCTCTCCCTGACAAAAACCTCTCTCCAAGGGATGAATGTCAACATAAACAGTGGAATAGAAGCAAAATACAGCCAGGGGGATGTGTCTTCTTGCAAGGAAACACCCCAGCCAGGGACGTGCTGGGCCCCTGATTCAGCCCGGTGCTTGTAGATCTGCTGTTTTCACTACTTTTGTGCAAACAGTTTAATTTTTACTTTTGTGCAAACAGTTTAACTTTTACTTTTGTGCAAACAGTTTAATTATTTTCCTAATGGCCGGCCTGGACCGGCCAGGAATGAATAATATAGTGACTGATAAAGGGGAATGACTGCTAAAAAATACATATACATGTATATGATATAAATAGTTACCTAGTTTCCCTTTAAAATATGAGAGGATACCCCATGCAGCCAGTGGGCCGGTAGCTACCGCATGAGGTAGCTACCGCATGAGGTAGCTACCGCATGAGGCAGAGGCTCTCATTCTCATTCACAGCAGGTATATCAGTCCACCGCGGCGTGCACGTGGGTAACTCGTGCACTCTGCTGTATCGTTTCCATTTCCCCCTTGGTGCGGTTTTGGCTTGGATTTTCTCCAGAACGGAGGCCCGATGCGAGGGCGTTTCTACCAGACAGATCAGTGTGGCTCTGCGTGGCACAGGGGCCCATCTGAGGATCAGTGTGCTTTCATTTGCTACATTTATTTACCATATTGTTGCTGCCAGGTAGAAACCTTGTTTCTCTATATTTCAGCGTCTTTTTTTTTGTAGATTAAAGGGGCCCCACCTTGCTTTTCAAAATATATATTTTATTTAAATATCGGTCCACAATACATTTTATACAGGTTTTAGCCTAAACAACGACTCAATTCAGATATTTGAATTTCATGTTCTCTCTGTCTGTAATTCCAGGCAATTTCAAAAGCAATACCAAAATGCCCTTTGTTGGCAACGGCCAACGGAGCGCTGTCTTTGGGCTAATATTGGAACGATACAGGAAAGATTAGCATGGTACCACGATGAGAACCATGTAGAGTCAATCAATTCAAGCCAATTTTAGTACCACATTACCTCATGGTTCCACCTCATATACTGTATATAGTCTCAATGGAATATAGCCTAGATGTTTTTGGGCTGGAAGAGACACTGGGAAGACCAAAAAATGAGAAAGAAGTGAAAAAATTTAAATTCCTGGTGGGGCCCCTTTAATGCTTTAGGGCACGGCTACACTGCACTTTTATTCTACCTATGGGGGTGGATTCTGCCAATGCATTTCAATGTGAATGGTGTTTGTTGCCATTTGTGGATTTCTGCAAAAGAAGAAAGAAAAAAAAACAGTCCATTCCCATTGAAATGCATTTGCAGAATCCTCCCTCATAGGGAGAATGACAGTGCCGTGTGACCGTGCCCATCAGGGACGTGCTGGGCCTCTGATTCAGCCCGGTAAAGAGTTGGAGAGGCCCTCATTGTGCGCTATAGAGAGAGATCTCTCTCTATAGCGCTGCTGCTGCTCAAAGATTTGCCATTTCAGATCATGACAAGTGACAAGCCAGTGGGCCAATTACTGTACATGAGTTATATTTCGTCGTTGTCTGGTGGAAACCTTGAATGTCCAAAATTCATCATTTTAAAAATGATTTAAACTAGTGAAAACAGCCGATCTACAAGCACACAATGCCTCGCGGTGCGAGGCGTTGTGTGCTTGTAGATCTGCTGATTTCACTACTTTTGTGCAACAGCCTTGTATGATGAAGCAGGGCTTTGTTTTGCGAAAAAACGTATACATTTGAAACTTGGAGATACGAGGTTTCTGCCCGACAGTGACGATACTTTGTTGGCCGCCCAGCCCCCAAAATGGAATGAAGGCCGACATTTTATTTATTTATTTTTCCTAATGGCCGGCCTGGACCGCAGAAAGAATGCACAATCTACAAGCTCCCAAAACATGCTGTATTGTGGCAAGTTGTTGTAGATCTGCAATATTTGCTTTTTTATTGTCAGTGAAAGTAGCTAAGTCAGTGGAGTTTATATATTAACCGATGATGGAAAGTATTTAAAAATTATGTTGTGCTTTAACTATTGAAAAATAGCAGATGTACAAGCTTGTAGATCTGCTATTTTTTGAAAAATCGTGAAAACTTGTGCAAGTCTTTGAATATTTCAAATCCTTCTAAGGTTTTTTGGAAAAAAAAAAAACATGTTTCTATGTCAGTGATGCTCAAACATTTTCACGTGAAGGACCCCCAAAATTATATGTATTTGGCCACGGACCCCCATCTCAAAATATTTAGTTCCAGGGACCCCCCAGAAGCAAAATTTGAGTTACAAATGTTCGCTTAAAAAAATACATATATTCAAAGATTTGCACACATTTTCATGACTTTTCAAAAATAGCAGATCTACAAGCTCGCAGCGCGGCACCGATTGCCGCGCTGCGAGCTTGTAGATCTGCTATTTTTCAATAGCTAAAGTATAAAATAATTAAGGCCCCTCCACCGTGGGCCCAAGTAACTCAGTCCCCCCCACCCCCTTGTGACACCCCTGATCACACACACACTGAAGTTGAGGGAAAACAAGTAAAGAGGATAGACAGGATATTTCTGCTGTTTGATTTATTTCCTCCGTGTGTATTATAGCATTACCCTTGTGGAGTCAACATAAAACGGTATAAAACAAAAGCACAAAGGAATTCAAGTGTTGCTAACACTTGTATTGCTTACTTACTGGTTGCTTGTTGTGATGATGGTGATTTATGAATGAAAGATTATTCTTTTACCAAAATATATCAAATACAGAGGAAAAAGTAAACCAGAATCTAAGATCCCTTAGATAAGCAAAGCCCTGAAATATGTTGTAGGCTACTGTACTCTGGGAATCTGTACTAGCCTACTACTGTTTGCACACTGCATTGTTATTAAATATCTGGTGCAATGTGATATCCAACCTGGTTGAACTTCTACTACTTCTACTAAGAGTTAGAGTAAGTTAGAGTAAGATGAGAGTAACTTAGTTTGATATAATTCACGTGGGGGAAACGTTAATTCAGTCCACAAGCCTTAAAGGAGAGCAAATCCCGGCTGCTACCCGTGACTTGTAAATAGACTAAGCCCCCATGCTCCCTGCACCCTTTTTTCTGCCTTTGTATTTGATGTTATGCTTTTGAAACTGATATTATCCTAGATAAAGTACTATGTTCTATATCCGTCTGTCTTTCAATGTTATATGAGATACTTAAAGTGTGGTTCCTGTGGAAATACGCCTCGCCTTTCTAGGATCTCCTTTTAGTTGACCTTGTACCAGTGATTTGTACTGTCATGAAACTGTACTTTTTTCTATTGCAAACTCCTAATAAATTCTTCAATCAATCAATCAATCAATCAATCAATCAATCAATCAATCAATCAATCCTTTTACCATTTAAACTATTCATGACCACGGTCACACAGGGGTCTGAACTCGGTCACACCACATAGATTGTAGATTTGCTATTTTCAGTATAGATTTTAGATAGGGCTTAAGTGGTTAATTCATAATGTAGATATAAGGACCGGCGATATGATCAACTTTGTTGGTAGTAGCGAGGAGGACTCAAGCAGCAGCGTTATGAATCAACTGCAGTCGTCTCGTTGAATGTTTCAGTAGAAGATGAAGATGAAGAGACATACAGAGTGGGTGGACGGCTCCTGCCATCTCTTGGTGTCATGCCGGAAGCGGTCCAGAGCAGATGGAAGGCATTCAAGGAAACTCGTCCATTTCCTGACGTCCGAGCGGCCCGACGTCTCTGAACACGCCATGAAAGGTGACAAGTGAACTCAGCCTGCGTCAGAAGCTGCTTGGCGTGCGGAAGTGAGATGTGGGCCCTGAAGGTGGAAGACGATGAGAAGCCGGACAGAGCGGAGATGAGGATATGATCAAATGGATGTCACCGAGGGGGAGAAAAGACAAGGGCAGAGCTGAGGCAGAGGATGGGAGGGGAGGGGAGGGGAGGGGAGGGGAGGGGAGGGGAGGGGAGGCGATAGCGTATGCGATGAGCAGATGGCAGACGAGAGACGGTGCGGACACAGCAAAGGCTAATGACTGAGTGAAATAACGTCAATGAACTTAGAGGAGGCCAGACCCAGCGGACAAGGAAAGAAATGTGGGGAATTGATGCAATGAAACCACCAATTAAAGAATTCTCGCGCGATCTTATACATCTGTCGCGTTGTGTCGTGAATTGCATAATGTTCACGGAGCCGTGATTTTTTTTTTTTTTTTTTTTTTTGCACAGACTGTAATTGCACCATCAAAATCTATAATCGTTGCATCCCCCGCGGTGTCGTTCTCCACCAGGGACGTGCTGGGCCCCTGATTCAGCCCGGGAAAAAGAGTCGGAGAGGCCCTCATTGCGCGTTATAGAGAGAGATCTCTCTCTATAGCGCTGCTGCTACTCAAAAGATTTGCCATTTCAGATCATGACAAGTGGCAAGCCAGTGGGCCAATTACTGTACATGAGTTATATTTCGTCGTTGTCGGGTGGAAACCTTGTATGTCCAAAACCGTTTGTTTTGTATTTATCATTTTAAAAACGATTTAAACTAGTGAAAACAGCCGATCTACAAGCACACAACGCCTCGCACCGAGAGGCGTTGTGTGCTTGTAGATCTGCTGTTTTCACTACTTTTGTGCAACGGCCTTGTATGATGAAGCATGGCTTTGCTCTGCGAAGAAACATATACATTTGAAACTTGGAGATACAAGGTTTCTGCCCGACAGTGACGATTTACTTTGTTGGCCGCCATGCAGCCGCCAAAATGGAACGAAGGCCGACATTTTATTTTTATTTTTTTTCCTAATGGCCGGCCGGGAATGAACCGGCCGTTCGGGAGTTGTCCCGCTTTTCCCAATGGCCAGCACATCCCTGGTGTGATGGACATTAACAGAGTATTTCTACATTGCAGTATCGATACTTTTACTTGTTGTCGATACTTTTACTTGAGTAGCCTACAAAATATGAGTACTGTTTCCACCGCTGCCCGTGACCGTGCGTCTGGATTCATTATCAGGGAATGGGCGTGTCCAGCTTGCATTTCACCGAGACCAAAGAGAGGCAAGAGATTTGCTCTCGCCATTTTCACCGTCAACTTAAGTTATTTCCCAAAATGGCCGCAGTTGAACTTATTAATTTATAAACCTCAAATGTATAACTATGTATTTTCTAACGAATTAATATGAAATTGTATCTTAATAATTCAGTATTTACTTGAGTCTATAGTAAACCAGTGCAACAATGTAGGCCTACTGTGACATATTAAAAACATTCACAAACCTATTCTGTGTAACTTAATCACAGGCTGCTTCAGCATGACTTCTTCTGACGCAGTTAAAAAGCTGTTGGAGGACATCTCTCTTTTAGGACACACTTCCTCTCCTTCAGGTCCACTTGGATGAGTCAACGTTTGGTAGCCTAGTATAGCCTATCGTTGAGTTCAGCAGAACACTGGTAATGATGACTTGATAGACAGCCTGTTCCTACTAGACTGTCCCAGATCAACACAGAACAGAACAATGCTCAGTTATAGGCTGACCAGGACCCACCCACTCTCCACCCACTGCTACAGCACGATTCATCGGCCAAATTCCAATCTCCCCCCTAAACTCACGGATTTAGGTGAAGTCAACATGGTAAGGGCTTGAGGGTACTCCCCCCTAGTGGTGAGCAAAGGAACTTCTGTGGACTCAGCTAGAGCATACATGGTCATACACGCACACATGCACACATCGCCATCGCGTGTGCGCGCGCACACACACACACACACACACACACACACACACACACACACACACACACACACACACACACAACCTTCCCCTTACTTGCTGGACATGAGTCATGACTACACTACAGTATTAAAGGTGTATTCAGTGATAATGAAAGTGGCCGGGGGTCATCTTGTCCCTTACTGGCCTTACAGCGTGGAAATGTTTAGTTTTTTTATAGATTTTTTACACCATTATAATGTTCTCGTTT
Organism: Nannobrachium achirus; assembly: GCF_963921795.1. Classification (NCBI taxonomy): domain Eukaryota; kingdom Metazoa; phylum Chordata; class Actinopteri; order Myctophiformes; family Myctophidae; genus Nannobrachium; species Nannobrachium achirus. The sequence goes on along the minus strand of NC_137829.1, from coordinate 52,672,058 downwards.
TGATCATTAGACCCAATCACTGAACATCGGTAGGCCTACGTCTCCAGCTTCAGGACACCCTGTTGACAATAGGGCTTGAAGTGTGTGACGGAAGTGCTGCGGTTAACGGAAGTTACGTCATGCGATGCGGGTCTGTTTACATTCCCCAGCGAAAAAACTAAAATAGATTGTAGCTCTTAACTCACTCTGAATAGGTGTAACATTGCTTGAATCAATGCAGGAGACGTAGACCAGCTTTTTTCGTGCAGGGAATACGTTTGCAGGAACACCGCACTGTGACAAAAATACAGCTTCCGGGAAAATTCAGCCCCCCCCCTCTTCACGTCTTCTGCCTTCTATTGTCACCAGGCTTTTCTCTTCGCAGATGAGTAAGCCTGGCTACGCGAGGCTAGCTTCAGGATATGTATGATACCGATTTACTAGACTGTGGCATTTTATTGAGTTCAGTAGTTTACAATCTATAGGCATTTAGCAGACATCCTTAATTCAGAGCGACTGTGGTTCTCAAAACTTTTATTTTGACCATCATAACTAAACATCATAACATAACTACGGCCATACTCTACCCTGATTGATCGAGGACTGGCTAGCCACCTCTGAAAACCGAATCTAGCTATGCTCGCAACATGGGCCATGGTGGAAGTCCTTCAATGGTCAGCACAGACATTCTAGTGAGGAGAATGAATGGAAAATGTACCAACTGCATTTTTATTTGAATGAAATACAATCACTGAATATACCTTTAATGGACAACTAAATGGACATTTTCAATGTTTTTATTGCATACTGATCTAGTGATTGACTATAACAAGATACATGTATGCAAACTCACATGTTCATGACATTTGGCAAAGTTGTAGAGGGTTAGTCCGAATATCACTGAAACCAATTTTATTCCAATTGGCAAAAGGGGCGCGCTATGAGAACCGTTTGAAAATTCAAACTTTAAACGGGCATAACTCATATATCTCCATATATGGGCATAAAAGGGATTTGTTCCCCCTGGCATCACAGGGATCTCCATATCTCCATATATGGGCATAAAATGGATTTGTTCCCCCTGGCATCACAGAGATCTCTCTAAGAGAGCATCATTAATATTGATGACATCAGGGAACTCCATATATGGGCATAAAAGGGATTCTGTTAGTGTGACATCACAGTGAAGCGAGAGCGTGATGTCAGAGCGGCAAACCCATTCTGGTAGAGTGGTTCCCTTGACATCACAGTGACATCAGAGCATGATTGTGTATTTTTCTGAAACAAACACGCAGATAGAAAGAGCATAATTGAAGCTTTACATAGAGCCGCAACATTGGTGAGTTTGACGTTGTTTAATACAATCAGATAGCAAAAAAATTAAAATTAAAAAAAACATTTTGCATCCCTATGGGAGGTATCGCAACCCTAGATTCATTACTTTACACCACTGCAAGCGTGCCTATAAATCCAGTTATTGTGACCACTGCCAAGACCACTTGCAATTTGACTCGGCCATTACTCTGTCAATTTTGAACAAACAATTTAAATTTAATATCCATAGTGTCCATATTCACTGGAATGTCTGCTTTCATTTGCTGGTGCTCATTATTGTCTCCCAATAAAAGTATATCACGCTAAAATCGGCTCTCAGTGCATGAGCGCAGAAAGAGCACAAGCAGATCAGAACAGCCATCACATTCATCCATTGCTTTGGAAATAAAGATCTGTTTGGTTTGTAATAATATAAATTCCCTATAAACAGTAAATGTGGGTGATCATTATGTTGATCAAATATGGTTTTATTGAAATGCAATCAAAGCCTAGAGCAACTGAAGTAAAAGTATGGTTTCTTGCTCACCAAGTAGAACTAGTACAGACTGATCTTGATGCATCAAAGACCTAACAATTTTAATGGCCACTATTTTTCCACCTTCACTCCAGAGGGCCACATTGCATATCGTTACGTCCTACTTTGTCATTCTCATACAAAAGAAGCAAAAATAGCAGATCTACAAGCTCAAAACGCATCACACTGCGATGTGTTTTGAGCTTAGATCTGCTATTTTTAAATGGTAAATGGTGCATTTATATAGCGCTTTTTATCCAAGGCGCTTTACATAGATTGTGCATTACATTCACCCATTCACACACACATTCATAAGAATTTCATACACCGGTGGCGGAGGAAACCATGCAAGGCACCAACCTGCTCATCGGGAGCAACTAGGGGTTCAGAGTCTTGCTCAAGGACTCATCGACATTAACTCAGGGGGAGCCCGGATTCGAACTGGGAACCATTCGTGCTCTAATAACGGTTTCTCTACCCCTGAGCTATGCCGCCCCTACCGCATGTGTCCCCCGGGCTGCCACTTGCCCATGTATGGGCAGTATGTACAGTTAGCATATGCATGCAGTACATCAGCATGCATGTCCACGTCTTCGTGCGTTTACCCGTCTGTTTCTCTGTGTCCCGTTTCCCCTCTTCCACTTCTGACTGCAGGACCACCCCCCCCCCCCCCCCCCCCCCACCACCACCTCCACCACCACCACCACCTTTTTTCCTCCGTGGACCGAAGGACTCGTCCTCCGTTGCCCTTCCAGTTGTAATGACTCTATGATTCCGCCATGCTAATGATGTGCCTGTGGCCGGGGCCCTGCTGGGAGTAGGAGTAGCCCTGTTCTTATGGTCACAGACAGGCCTCAGGGCAGAGGGGCCTCTGGGGAGGCCATGGGGGGACACATGTAGGATAGACCCTCAGACAGATTGGCTTCCTCAGGCAAACGGGTTCCGCCGATATGTCATGTAGTGTGTGCACTTGTGTGCATGTGCGTGCGTGCGTGCGTGCGTGTTTGTGTGCGTGCGTGTGTGTGTGCGTGCGTGCGTGCGTGCGTGTCTGTGTTTCTGTTTAACACTCAGTATTGATACCCTTGGAATAATAAAATGATCAAGATTCTGTGTTTAATCTCAATCATCTTATTTTCCTTATTTACACAATCATCAGCAGAGACAGCAGTAATGACAGCAGTTGTTTTATTTCTGTTATGGAAATTCAGTAGTACTACTAGTACACTGTAGCTACACTTACATCTCGGTATACATGCAAGATGTGCGTGTGCGTGCGTGTGTGTGTGTGTGTGTGTGTGTGTGTGTGCGTGTGTGTGTGTGTGTGTGTGTGTGTGTGTGTGTGTGTGTGTGTGTGCGTGTGCGTGTGCGTGTGCGTGTGTGTGTGCGTGTGCGTGTGTGTAGTGTGAGTGGTTGTGTGTGTGTCTGCACGTGTGTGTGTTCACTGGCCGTCTGCTGGGGGGGGGGGGGGGGGGTTGTGGTTTGTGCGGTGGTGGTGATGAGCGAACACTACAGGGCCAATAATCTCTCATTATCAACAATTCCCCTGTGCTGTGCTGTAGCGGTGAGCGCCGGTAGCCTCCTCCTCCCACAGGCAGCGAGAGCGGAGTCACTCAGTCGATTTATTAGCTCACCCGCCACTCTCTCCCCCAGTCCATGTCCTCTACTGTCCCCCTGCTGCTACATCAGTGGCGTCAGTTCAGCAAAAAGCTAGGGTATGGCAAAAGATGGGAGTCCTCATGGAAAAGAGGCATTGCATTTTGTATAACACGGTGCTATTGTGAAAATAGCAGATCTACATGCTCACAACGCCTCGCGCTGCGAGGCGTTGTGAGCATGTAGATCGTCTATTTTCACAATGTCTAAAAAAAAAGTTTTGTCAGTTTTGTCAGTTTTTTACGCAGGTTTTCTACGGTTTCTTGGGCTGGACATGGCAGCCTGGAACGGTTGTTCAAGTGCAGCTAAACTTGGCATGTTAGTAAACGTGCCACAAGTAACAATAATGCATTGCACATGTGCAGCTGACCTGCGGAACCTGGGAATATACCATTCTGCCAAGATGGGGAGAATTAAGTGTGGAGAATATAAGTATAATACCTTGTTAAAGTGACCATTTTGTTCAGATTTGCACTTTATTTTACTGTAATTTAACAAAGAGACATTCATGGAATTATATTTAAAAGTAACTTTTATTTTCCCCCCTGGACCCAGGGTATGGCAGCTGCATACCCCTGCCATACCCAATTGACGCCCCTGTGCTACATCACTCCCTCCGCTTCTCCTCGCCACCCTCTCTCTCTCTCTCTCTCTCTCTCTCTCTCTCTCTCTCTCTCTCTCCCTCTCCCTCTCTCTCTCTCTCTCTCTCTCTCTCTCTCTCTCTCTCTCTCTCTCTGGACCCCCGCGGTCTTTCATAAAGCCAAGGTCTGTTTCCTCTCAGCTCTGATCTGCATCTCTCTCTGTCGTGATCTACTTTTGGTCTGTCTATGATGGGTTTCATATCCCTTATCAGAATCACAATCAAACATTATTGTCGAATCACATTACAAGCAACATGGGTGACATTCTTAACTTTTTCTCTGCCATTTTAAACATAGCCTGAACTCAGCAACTGCCAAATTGTCCTTACCTTTTAACGTGGGCACGTGCAGTCGTGCACGCATCGCACACGATCTGTGCATGTAACATGTACCGGCGTTGCAGACCGGACCACAGCTTTCTAAAAAATACAATCTCATTGGAAAAAGAAATATCCGTTGTTAGGCCGAATCTGGCACTGTTTACAGAAAAACTCATGTAAAACGCTGAGCTGTGCGCTATGGTCCTGCGAGGGCACGTGCGCGCACATACAGACGATCTGTGTGCAGATCATATGCCAGGCGGGTAAAAGAATCAAACAGCTTCCAAATACTGCGTGAAAAAAAAAAGATGTTATGGCCGTGCAGCTCCTTCCTTTGTTTACAATGCAAACCTATGGGATCGGAGCTATGACGCGGCCTCAGACCGGATATGGAAACCTAGGTCCCGTCAAAACAGGAAATACGGCCGGATACAGTTAGGAGGCGGGCCTAAAGAGTCAGAAACGGCTATATACAGTGATCATACTTTTAATTGTTTCATAATGATTAAAGCTAATTACATTTCAGGGATCTACGGGCATGGCAGCGCGGTACACCGGGAAACCTCCGGTTTGGACGGGGATAGCAGGAAATGAGTTAATTGTGCAGGCCCAGGGACGTGCAGAGAATGTTAGGGAGGCAGGGCTGAAATGTGCCAAAGGGCCTTTGGTGAAAATATTGAAAATAGCAGACCTCCAAGCTCACAGTGCGTCGCAGCTGAGCTTGGAGGTCAGCTATTTTCGGTACTTGATACCACACTAAGCTAAGCATAATGAAGTCAATTCTGGAGATGTGGCGTACAGCATGGATTTCTACAGAAAGAGGGCAATTCTTTCAAAATAAGATGCTGTGTTCAAGTTCAGGAGAGTTTGGACAAGGCAATTCTCTTGAACGCTGCCTTCAGGTATATGGCACGGAAAGGGGGGACATTTGCACTTCTTTCACCATAGTAAAAACAGCATTCATGGTCTGGAGAGGGCACTTTTTATAGACAGGTAAAAGGGCTGGGGCTCAAGCCCCCTTTGATGTCTATGTGTGCACGTGCCGGTGCAGGCCCATCAATGCAACTGAGAATAGAAGTAGAATAAAGTGCAATTCATCTTTTCTTTGGTTTTCATGTTTTCTTTTACTTAATGTTCTGTGTCTTTCCTTTCCTTTCTCCTCGGTGACTTTCACCCTGTTCTTCCCCGTGTCTTCTTAGCCTCGTAAACCAGTGTCTTCTCCCCTCTGGCGTATCCCCCCCCCCCCTCCATCAGCGTAGCAGTGAGACATCCATCCATCAGAGGGGAGAAGGGCCGTTGAAATCCCAAGCTGCCCATCATCATCATCATCATCATCATCACCACCAACGTCCCGGCCTTCGCGTCCATCCATGTTTGCATACGGACATAACTTAGCCTTGTTACATGTCAGAGTCCCCCATCACTGCCACATTACTGCGAGGAACTACTGTATGTATATCACAGGCAATGCACACAATGACAGTCCCTTCATATTACAGATCAAGATTTATAGAATAAACACAGGTTCTGGCAGTCATGTCCTACAGCTTGCGTAAAACATGCACACCTTATCGCTCGCTGGTGTGAAATCATAACTCTGTAAAAAGAAAAAAAGACAAAACGATAAATAATACAAATGATGATTGTTTGTATATGATGACATCCAAGGATTTGTTCCCTCCGGGGTCTGGTCCTTGATGCTTTGATGTAGCCTGCACGAGCGGCTGATCTGTAAGGAGGAGGAGGAGAAGCCGTGTTACACATAATACACTCATCTGTGGAGGAATGTGTGCCATCGTGTTGAGCTGATACCTCAAAGCTCAGACCTTGAGCCAGGGGCGTCACACCAGATTCTGGGCCCTGGGTACAAGGATTCACTGTGGGCCCCCCCCATGAATGTTACCTGTTGAAAAATAGCAGATATACAAGCTCACAGCGCGCCACCGAGTGCCGCGCTGCGAGCTTGTAGATCTGCTATTTTTGAAAAATGGTGAAAATGTGTGCAAGAAACCGATGTTTCCATGTCAGTGGCGCTCAAACTTTTTCATGTCAAGGACCCCCAAGATGATGTGTATTTGGCCACGCCCACGGACCCCCATCTCAAAATATTTAGTTCCAGGGACCCCCCCCACCCCAGGAGCAAAATTTGAGTTACAAAAATACATATATTCAAAGATTTGCACACATTTTCACAACTTTTCAAAAATAGCAGATCTACAAGCTTGTATATCTGCTATTTTTGAAAAGTCTAAAGTTACTAAGGCCCCTCCACCTTGGGACCTGGTAACTTTGTCCCACTTTCCTCCCCCCTTGTGACGCCCCTGCCTTGAGCTGCTTTATAGCGGCATCTCCCACTGATTGTAACACCGATCTCATTTCACACATGAGCGTGTGTCTCTCTCCACTGTGTGTCTACACTGCTCTGTAGTTAGCGCGTTAACATTAAACGTCTGCTCGCCCCAGGCACGATCACAGCGAGAGGTGGTGAAATGGCTCGATGGAGTGCAGAGGAAAAAGTGATGACATGGAACAAGAGGGGGGGAAATAGACTATTAAAGAGAAGAACGAAGGATAGAAAGAAAGAAAGAAAGAAAGAAGGAGAATGAAGGAATAAAACAGTGAACTAACTGCGTGTGTGGGATGGAACGTATCAACCCCCATTACTCTTTTGGCTCATGCCCCAGGCCGGACACTTGACCTGTATACAAGCTGCTAGATGCATCGTGGATGGATGGGTATCCGTGGATGGATGGAATGTTTTGCCATTAGATATTAAAAACTATCAAGAAAGAGATAGGGCGATACTAGGGCCTTTCTTTGTGGAGTTTGCATGTTCTCCCCATGTCTCCTAGGGTCGATACCCTCACAAAAACATGCAGTAATCCTGGTCTCAATAATGCCTCCCCCTGGCCGGCCGTGGGCGCTTGATGGAGGGGAAAGGAACTGGTTGGAATAACGTGTTCCTTCCATGCGCTATATGTCCATCCCGGTGAAATCCCCCCCTGTCAGGTGAAAAGAAACAACTTGGACTACTCATGCATTGAAGGAAGCATGAGGTCAGTCCGTTGTCTCCCCAGGTGCGGCAGAGGGAGAGCAGAGCCCAGGATTACATAGGCAATTGGCACTGCAGGTGAAAATGGGTTGCAAAATCGTGGGATAAAAATTATTAGTGAAAAAAAAAAGAAAGAGATAAAGAAGAAGAAAGGAAGAAAGAAAGAAAGGGAAGAGAGGAGTACACATACATTTTCTTTTACAACAAACACACCATTAGTGAATTCCCGGGAACAGATTTACCCTTCTCTGTATCACTTCCTCTGTTGGAAGCTCACATTTCTAATAGTTTCAAACAGGGACGTGCTGGCCATTGGGAAAAGCGGGACAACTCCCATTCCCGGCCGGTCCAGGCCGGCCATTAGGAAAATAAATATAAATAAAATGTCGGCCTTCGTTCCATTTTGGGGGCTGGGCAGCCAACAAAGTAAACCGTCACTGTCGGGCAGAAACCTCGTATCTCCAAGTTTCAAATTTATATTTTTTTTCGCAAAGCAAAGCCCTGCTTCATCATACAAGGCCGTGCCCATTGCACAAAAGTAGTGAAAACAGCAGATCTACAAGCACACAACGCCTCGCGGCGCGAGGCGTTGTGTGCTTGTAGATCGGCTGTTTTCACAAGTTTAAATCATTTTTAAAATGATAAATACAAAACAAACGGTTTTGGACATACAAGGTTTCCACCCGACAACGACGAAATATAACTCATGTACAGCAATTGGCCCACTGGCTTGTCACTTATCATGATCTGAAATGGCAAATCTTTGAGTAGCAGCAGCAGCGCTATAGAGAGAGATCTCTCTCTATAGCACGCAATGAGGGCCTCTCCAACTCTTTTTCCTGGGCTGAATCAGGGGCCCAGCACGTCCCATGGTTTCAAACTGAAAGTAGAGTATTGGCTCTGGGCTGGGCACGGCCCGGGCCCTCTGCTGGAGTGCTCTGGGTGCTCGGGGGGGTAGATTTATCACCGATGGGGCTTTCTCAGTGATGAGGCCGTTTAGCGACGGTCCCCGCAGTCCTCCGCTGATTAGAGCCAAACATCTTCCCTAATAACCTTAACAAGAACAACGCCTCAGGATCACACACGCACACACACGCACACATGCAGTCATGCACGCACACACATGCACGCACGCACGCACACACACACACACACACACACACACACACACACACACACACACACACACACCTCCTCAGAGACAGCGATAGAGCTGAGGGCTACCCATCCTCTTCCTCTCTCAAAGTCACCTCTCTCTCTCTCTCTCTCTCTCTCTCCTCAATCTGCTCCCACTAAGAAAACTTGGCAACATTGTTTGGTACGGGGGCCAAACTCGCCACACGAGTACCCCACCCCCACACCCCCTTGTCTTGTCTCGTCTCTTGTGTGTCCCCTGGCCTAGAAATCAGTGGGGGGAAAAGGGAGGCATTTTCACCGAATTGAGTTGGTTATGGTTCAAGTGTTTCGCACCGCTCTTGAAGTGGCTCTCAGCGTCAATATGTGGAGGAGAGAAGAATTCTATGAATATGATACTGACAACACGTCGAGGCACACTGACCTCTTGGGATAGACGGCAGCCGACTACAAAAGAAAAAACTGGGGGAGAGAAAATTAGAGAAAGAAAAGAATTTATGACAGAATGTAAAGCCGCGGGGGCCTAATTTTATGGGCAGTAACTCCCTCTGTGGATAGCTTTATGATACTTTTCATTCTCATAGGATCTTGTCAACACTCTCAGTCATATTGCTGTAGCTGCCAGAGCCACAGATGTATCAGACTATGTGCACAGATGTCTAATGGAGAGACAGAGAGACAGAGAGACAGAGAGAGAGAGAGAGAAAGACTGAAGGTAAAAAGTAAGATTGAACATTCTGTCAAGTTCATAAAGCCAGTAGCAACTGTGTCATTATCATCAGTACCACTCTAAAATATTTTTCATTTTCATTCATTTATTTAGTTAAAAAACTAAAAGAAAATGAAATTACACCAAATGGTAAAACTATTTGGGCTGTGCTGCTGCAGTTAGTGCTCCTTGTTCTTGCCTTTATAACAACGTGGTTCCCAAACTCTTTAGCTCAAGACCCACGTTATGAGCTTGTACAGAAGATCTTCTATTTTCTCTAGCCTATTTCTCCCAGCAACCCCCCCCCCCCCACACCTTAGCCCACCCCTTGTTTTCCCCTACCCTGTACAACACAGTGTTTTTACATGTGTGATTTTTGAATGTTTTTTTTTTCTTCTTTTTTTTGCTTGCTATTTGTTCTTTTGTCCTTGAACAAGACCTTATAAGGACTTATTTGGGATGCTCCTTTTAGGCAGGGTGTTTAAAGGGAGATTCCACTTTCAACAGGGAAACACCGTATGGGCTTTTTTTTCTCCCCATACACACCCATTGTAACTTCAAACTCCATTTTAACCATGATAGATTCATTAAAATCACCCATTATTTTTTTCTGGTGACTCATATTACCCTCCTAATAGGCCTACGTGAGCAGGCTGTGTTTTTTCGTTAACTTTTTTCATTTAATTTTTAATAATTATTTGGGAAAATGGAAAAAATGTAATACAAGGAATAATTATTAAAAATAAATGAAAAAAAGTTATCCTGCTCACATATTAGGAGGGTAGTATGAGTCACCAGAAAAGATTATGGGTGTTTTTAATGAATCTATCATGGTTAAAATGAAGTTTGAAGTTACAATGGGTGTGGGTGGGGAGAGGCCCTGGGCCTGGAGGGCCAGGTAACATTTACATCAAATATCTAAATATTGAATTAAGCAAATTAAAAACTGTTCAAGGTGTTCATAAAAGCCTAATTAGACGATAAAATCCCTTTAACTGTACTTTTTTTTTATTGTATTGACTATACTTGTACTGTTCTCCGTTTTTGTCTAATAAAATATTATATCAATCAATAAAAACATTTGTTTTCTAATTCATAGAATATCTTAGATGTTTCCTTTATTTAATAATTCACAAGTGTAATAATAATAATTAAAAACAAAATGTAGGAAACCCATACAAATGTGTCCGCGGCTCACAAATGGGTCCCGACCCAGTGTTTTGGAACCCAGTGCTTTATGGTCGGGGAGAAGCAGCGCCCCCTGGAGGTCCTCTGAAGAACTGCAGGAGACCCACACCGTGTGGTGACGTCAGAGCAGTGCGTCATGGAGGAGGAACTCAACTCGTTTATAGAGATGGGATTTATGGTTCTTTGAAGTGAGCCGGATCTCTGGGACCCGTTCCTTTCAAAGAGCCGTTCAAAAGACTGGCTCATTCTAGTTACCCAGCTAACAATTTTCCCGATATTTCTGGGGTTGTTAGCTAGTTACTTTGTAGATTTAGATTATAATTACAAATAACTTCAACCCTATAGGCCTATACATTTATTTCTTGACATACATCTTAGGTACATACCTGCCTCCATTTGAAAGTAGCCAAGCTCTTTGAAATTGTGAGCTTAATGCCTTAATCTGCTATTTTCAAATTATTTTTCTACATTTTATTCTTCGGAAAACCTGCAGGACATTCTGCAATTTCTGCAAAATGAATAGGCCTACTTTCTACTATTGGTACTTTGTAGGCTACTTTAATTACATTTTGATTCGTACTTTTACTCAAGTAGGCCTATATTAACATTCCAAACTTCTACTTGTGGCAGAGTATTTCCACATTGATTGCAGTAGGCTATTGTTTTTTTCCCCCACCATTGTTCATTAGAAAGGAACGGCTTCCCTACTGTTTGTTTAGACTTACTGTTTTCTTTTTTGTTTTTCTTTACATATCTACTGCATAGTACTGTGTTCTATTTGTCTGTCATTCAATGTTATATGAGATACTTCAATGGTTTGATTGATTGATTGATTGAAGGCTTTATTAGAAGTTTGCATAGGAAAGTGTACAGATTCATGACGGTACAGTTCACTGGTACAAGGTCTACTAAAAGGAGATCCATGAAAAGACTAAGCTTATTTCAACAGGAAACCATTTAAGTATCTCATATAACATTGAATGACAGACAAATAGAACACAGTACTATGCAGTAGATATGTAAAGAAAAGGGGGGAAAACAAATAAAAGAAAACAGTAAATCTAAACAAACAGTAAGTATATACAAGGAATATACAGTAAATCTAAACAAACAGTAAGTATATACAAGGAATATACAAGTATACAATACAAGGAAGGGGCAGGGAGGGTAGGGTTGGGCTAGGTTTTTTACCAGTTGCGAACGGCTGCTGCCTCTAAGTGGTTTTTCAGGGCAATTTTAAAGGATGCTAGTGATCCACACTCCTTTATTTCCAGTGGAAATAAGCTTAGTCTTTTCATGGATCTCCTTTTAGTAGACCTTGTACCAGTGAACTGTACCGTCATGAAACTGTACCTTTTCCTATGCAAACTGACAATAAAGTCTTCAATCAATCAAAAACCGGATCCCATCGTTCATTTCCAAAGAGCCGTTCAAAAGACTCGAGTCGTTCGCGAACGTCCCGCCTGTAAAGTCAAGTCAACACAAAGTGACAACCAGGAAACAGCAGCTGTATGTGTGTATGTGTGTGTGTGAGCGGCGGTTAGACAGCCGCTGTTAGGATTATTCATTAAACTAGTTAGGTAGTTTTTGTTTTTACCTCTTATTTAGAAAGGTTTTTTGTTTTGTTTTTTACCGCCATGGCGTCTCTGTTCAAGAAGAAGACGGTCGACGGTAAGTTTGTGAGCATAAAAGCTAAGCTAACTTGTTTTTAGCAGTCAAACATCCAGTTCTACCTGTTCTGCTGTTGTCCGTTAAAAACTATACCTTATTAAACATGGTTATGTTGGTAGCTGGCTGGAATATACAGCATATAATAGATACCCTAAAAACAGTGTTTTTTTGTTCAACCATTTTCATATCAAGGTCCATTATCTATTCTGCATTTGAGCCACGGACCACCACGGACCACCGTTTGATTAAAGCCTCTCACAGACTCAGAGACCCCAGAACTTTGTTGTCGTCGGATTTTGCCCACAATTATTCCTGCATTGATGTGCAGGATAGGAGAGTTAACACAACTTAACAGGCTTCTAGAAGGGTCCATTTGGTTACCAACTATCCATCATGTAGCTGGCGACCACCTGGACTGAACCCCCTTAAGGACCACCGGTGGTCCCCGCGGATCACTGGTTGAAAACCACTGCCTTAAATTATAAATGACTTTAATTGGGTAGGAAACGCAACGTTAAAGTAGGTAGAGGCTGTACAGTTGAGTTACAGTATGGTCAATAAGTAACCTGTGAATATGAACAGTAATAACACTATAATGAGTTGTTCTAAAAGGGAATATGAGAATGTTAAGTTGAAGCACTAATTAATTAACTTCATTACTTTAACAAAATTAAGGAGGAAATACAACCAGAACAGGAAAAAATACTTTTTGTCCACAAATGGCTGGCAAAGTGGCTGATACATTACAAACATGCAGTAATAGAACAAAAATAACAGAACATAAATATACTGTATTGACAGTTTGCACAATTGTACAGATGTACAATTATACAATAATGCTAAAAATATAACACAAAAAGTATTAATTAAAGTCCCAAGGACATTTTTTCATTGTGGTCCTGTCTATGAAAAAATAAAATAAAAACAATGGCAACATAATCCCAAGACAGATTTTAGATGTGCATGGAATATGTGTGTGTGTGGGTGTATGATGTATGGATAAGGTTCTTCTCAGACAGCGTGGCTGTTTGGGGAGTGTGAAGGCAGGGTGGACACAGTTTACCAGTTACAGTCAGAACCTGAGAATGTGGCTGGTGAATGTCCCTCTCAGGTCATATGCTCTATGCTGTAGTTATGAAGAGACATGAACACAGCTTAGGCATTGCTAGATATAATTGTTAATTTCTAAACAGACGTTTTATTTCTTAACAAAATGACAAAAACTTTATTTTTATTTTTATTAGTTATAATGAGTTAATGACAGAATAGTCGATCTACAAAAAAAAAAACATTTCATGGCATTTGTGTGTGTGTGTGCGTGCGTGCGCGCGCGCGCGCTGTACTTGAGAATTTACGTCTCGCTCTCTTAAAAATAACAGTACTGCAGTTAAAAATGGTTGAATATGCTAATATTGCCCTGGATAATAAACAGTCCCGTCAGAATTCTCTTACAAGCCTGTTAATTTGTGCTTCTCTGCGGGCTATTAGGTCTTCAACCTTACAAGGTCGAAAGGCACAATAAGACTATCTGTTATTAAAATGAACTCGGGATCAATTATTCTGTCTCAAACACTCATTAGATCAACGTTATGGACCAGATTAAAAGACAGACGGCACATGTCAGTTTTAAATACGTTTGCCCCGTGGATCAATGGATAATATCCAGTCCACTGGCTGTCATCCTTTGCTATGTATCGGTGAAAGCGAAAGGTTTTACCCAAATGCATATTCTGCCTTGTCCCTAGGGCTGTCACAATTATTACATAATCGTCTAATCGCGATTATTTGACATAATCGTGATTATTTTTCATAATCGTCATAATCGTTTCCATGTTGGAAAATGTTCATATATTTTTTTTTTAAAAGTCAAAAATAGTGGAAATAGCAGATCTACAAGCTCACAACGCATCGCATCGCGTTGTGAGCTTGTAGATCGGCTATTTCCACTATCAATGTTCTTTTTTAAGTCTAAAGTTATCAAATATGTCAGTAATTTCTTTGTATATTTAGGTTATGTGTCATATCTACCATGTGCAAATTCAAAGCCTACAAGCCTTACAGAAATGTAATTGTCAACGACAAAAACACAATTAAATCGTTAATCGCAATTGCTTGAGTGACAATTAATCGTCATGTAAAATGTCATAATCGTGACAGCCTTAAATCTGAATCTGGCCCCCCAGTACTGGAAACGTTTTGGAATTGATCAAGGGTCCTGGAAGGTCCTGGAAAAAATGGCTATGCATTGTCTTTAGTTATTGATTGTGTTAATACCTCTGAAATGACATATTAAACATTGGCTAAATTGTCTCATATTAGAGGCAGAAATTGTGAAAATAGCAGATCTTCATGCCCACAACGCCTCGTCGCAACGCAAGGCGTTGTGGGCATGTAGATCGGCTATTTTCACAATAATACCATGTTATACAAAATTCCTCTACTCTTAGTGCTTGTCAGGGTGCTGGGGTCCCCAGTTGAAATATGATTATTTGCGCTTTAGAGTAAGCGACTCGTTATTGAGCTGAATTATTGTTATATAGTCCTGGAAATCGGGTTAAATAGTCTTGGAAAGGTTTTGGAAATGAATTGGTAAAGAAAGATGTGTGGGAACCCTAGGACTTACTTGTGAGTCGGTGCCTTTTTAACTCCTGAGTGAAGTTCTTCACTGTTTGTCCAGTAACGCCTCGCTCCTCTTGTTTTGCTCTGTGGGTGCAGCGGCGCACCAGGGGTTGCCCGAGGTGGGTGGGTGGGTGGGTGGGTGGTGTGTGTGTGTGGTATAATCCGGTCTCGTTTGGCGTGCGGCGTCTGAGATCACACGTGTATTTGTAGTATGGTGGTATCCCTCCCACTTCGAGTACGTTGTCGGTGCGTCACCTTGTGCGTATGCACGCACGTTTCGCTCTCACGAGTGTCTCGAGGACTCCCAAGACCCTCTGGACTTTGGCAGAGTTTCATTCACAGTTTATTTAGTTTTTATTCATAGTTTTCTTAGTTTCTAATTATGACAGTAATTATGACGGGAGCTCATCATTATGGGAATGATGGTAGTGCACTGCAGGTTGTGTGTGTTGCATGCACGGCAGCAGTTTATTCACTTTGCAATACTTTTTTCTTATAGTTTTATGCACTGTTTTCCCCTCGCTGTGCCTGTGACGCAATTTGCCACAAATTACTGTATTATAATAATATTTACTCCCAATGAGATTAATTTGAGCATTAAATAGATTTATTTTTTATTTTTTTTACCTCCAAGACAACATCTTGACCTTTTTAGCTTGTTTGATGCAGTTAAATGTAACTTCTTTAGGCCTGTGTTTTGTAAGGTCCGACTGGGACTCAATTCACATCTTTTAGGGCAGGGGTTCCCAAACTTTTTTGTCTCAGGGCACCCCATGAATATTTTTTCAATCCGAGGCACCCCTACATTATAATTTTCACTCCCAGCACCTTATATTTATAGCATATCGTTGTTGTCGGGTGGAAACTGGAAACCTTGTATGTCCAAACCGTTCGTTTTGTATTTATCATCTATAAAATGTACTAAACTAGTGAAAACAGCAGATCTACAAGCACACAACGCCTCGCATTTGAAACTTGGAGAGACGAGGTTTCTGCCCGACAGTGACAATATTTTAGTGATTATTTTTGCGAGGGAAGCGTTGAGATAACAGACATTTTGGTCAGAACTGACTGAAAATAACTTTGTACGTCAAGTTTAAAATGATACTAAATATTATCAAATGATCTCGCGGCACCCCTGGACTGCACCCCAGGGTGCCCCGTCACCCACTTTGAAAACCCGTTTCAGAGAGTCTGAGCGGGGCTTCGCGGCAATATCAGTGAAATTGGGAATGGTAATAATATGTCTGCTAGGGCTGTCACAATTATTACATAATCGTCTAAATCGCAATTATTTTACATAATCGCGATACTTTTTCATAATCGTCAAAATCGTGAATGTTGAAAATGTTTCATATATATCTTTTTTAAAGTAAAAAATAGTGGAAATAGCAGATCTACAAGCTCACAACGCGTCGCATCGCAACGCGTTGTGAGCTTGTAGATCGGCTATTTCCACTATCAATGTTATTTTTTAAGTAGAAAGTTGTCAAATATGTCCATAATTTCTTTGTATATTTAGGTTATTTGTCATATCTGCCATGTGCAACTTCAAAGCCTAAAAGCCAGACAGAAATGTAATTATCAACGACAAAAACAATTAAATCGTTAATCGCAATTATTTGAGTGACAATTAATCGTCATGTAAAATGTCATATCGTGACAGCCCTAATGTCTGCTGTGGTGCTTTCTTTCTATTGCTGCTGTTGAGTCCTCAGGGTGTGTGAAGGGTGGGGCCGGGGGTGTTGAGTCCTCAGGGTGTGTGAAGGGTGGGGCCGGGGGTGTTAACACCTTCCTACAACTCTGGGATGTGACACACTCACAAATGTGTGTGTGTGTGTGTGTGTGTGTGTGTGTGTGTGTGTGTGTGTGTGTGTGTGTGTGTGTGTGTGTGTGTGTGTGTGTGTGTGTGTGTGTGTGTGTGTGTGTGTGTGTGTGTGTGTGTGTGTGTGTGCGTGCAATGCATGCTTGGCTTGCGACTGATTTGGGGGTATCTGCTCATAAACCACGGTTGAATGTGTGACTTTGGGACATGCATTATCTCACTCTCCGTGTCCATTTATTATTACACCCTCCTCACCCATGTATTAGTTTGTATGCTAAATTTACCATAGAAAAGGACTGGGTTATGCCTCCTTTTTTTTTTTACCCATTTGATTTAGGCCTAGAATTATTGAATGCTTTAACCAGTGAAAAATAGCAGATATACAAGCTCACGGTGCCATGCTGCAAGCTTTTAGATCTGCTATTTTTTTTTTTTAAGTTGTGAAAATGTGTGCAAAATTGCAAATCTTTGAATATATGTATTTTCAAAGCAAACGTTTGTAACTAAAATTTTGCTTCTGGGAGGTCCCTGGAACTAGATATTTTGAGATGGGGGTCCGTGGCCAAATAAATATCAGTTTGGGGGTCCTTCACATGAAAAGGTTTGAGAACCACTGACATAGTAGTCTCTCAAGAACAGACTAACTGACCTCCAGTTAAGTGAAAAGGACCTTTTCTTTGACGATGGCTGGCCAGATTGCTGACGTAGAAACATAGGTTTTTCAAAAAAAAAACTTTCAAAATACACTTATAGAATCGGGTCAAAATTCTAATTTTCACGATTTTTCAAAAATAGCAGATCTACAAGCTCGCAGTGCGTGTGTACCCGTTCTAAATAAGTTAAACCAAATATGTGCTAAAGCTAGCAAAAGATATGTCTTAGGGATTAGTAGTGATGTTTTTAATGTGCTTTTGCAGGACACTCTTGTAAAAGAGATTTGTATTATTATTATATTATTATCTACGTGTGGGTTGTTCAGTTTTAATGAATGGATATCAGTGGGCGTTTTATAACTGCTCCAACAGCCATCGTGAATGTCTTCTCACTGTGTAGCAGCAGATGATTCCATGGTACGCATTACACACACACACACACACACACACACACACACACACACACACACACACACACACACACACACACACACACACACACACACACACACACACACCACAATTGCACACTTTAGGGCCGCGTTGACTAATAGGCTGTGAATAGATGGTTCAGATTCCACTGCAGCAGTGTGTGAATGAGGAATGCGGTGCTGGCATGTTGTTGCCCCTCTTTGTCTGACACAGTTCATTTAATCCCTGTGCTTAAAAAAAATATGTTTTTGACACAGTTGGATTTGACTGCAGTTGAACTGTTCTCTCTTCATATAGCTTTTAACCCTGCAAGGCCCAGCGTTGCTTTTTGGCAACATTTTTTAAATCACTTTAAAAAAAATGTTATAATTAGTTTTCCTGTTCTTTTTTCACATTAACATCACCATTAAATCCTATTGTTTAGTATTACAATGCCATTGGCCACGATATTTGCATATAAATACCCCCCACAGAGAATGACATTCACACCCCCCAGAGAAGTTGAAATTCCATCTCACTTTTTAACTGAAGCTATTCCTCACTAAAGCATAAGTAAAATGCCTGTAATATTGTTTTTCGTGATCATTAGAATGTCTAGAACATGTACATATGTTATTATTGTGAAAAATATCCCCAAAATGCAAATTAGAGCATGATTTATGGCTATAAAACCTTACAAAAAACATTATTAATTTTTTAACATTACATTTTCCTGTGATTAGGACTCCTACAACATCATCTGATTTTTTTTTAAAACATTTTGGCCAGTAGAAATTAATTCGGGTCTTGCAGGGTTAAAGAGCTCAGTTTTGGGCAGGGGGTGTGAAAGAATATTCTATATTCGAAGATTCGTTCGAATGTTAACAATAAAAGAATATTCGAACGTAAAAAATGGAGCTTCGAATTAATTTATATTTAATTAAAACAAATCTACCGCACTTCTCGCGAGATTCTGGGCGCATGGAACGTTAAAAGGTGGCTGGTCTCGCAAGGCAGAAGTCTCCATTCGCTGCTGCAAAAGTGGGTTGATCTACAAGTCCACAATACGTCGCTGATCCAATACGTTCATTACGTTGTGAGCTTGTACATTAAGGGTGCCTATTTAGCGACACCGTCATACAGCGAAGAATAAACCTCCAGCTGCTTCACTTTCCCTTCACACTGTCACTGGCCGTCACATGTCGGAGTGGAGAGATGCACTCGTCCGCCTCGCAGACAGTGCACAGTGCAGTGCACACACAGTGCTTTTAAACTGGCTCACGTTGATTCAGAATGATTAACGAGTCGAGCTGAAACGGGCGACTCATTTAGTAGTGACGGGAAGGCATACAACAACGAGACTTCTCCACCGAAAACACTATAAAAAAGCATGGATTTCTTCTCTCACCGAGTCAATCTCCCCGCACGCAGCCACGCGGTAACGGTAAAACTTCCTCCGTCACTCACACTGCTCTTGTAGACTACCCAATTTTGTTCAAACCAAAACATAATCCATTGGTGTGATTATAATTGCTCATTTCATGTCGTGGCTGTTCCAACTCAACTCAATCACAGCTGCTGTGAGTGAGGCACGCTTTGCAAGACGATCCGATTCTGCTCTAACGCAGGCACGTGCACACATACATCAAACGGGGCTTGAGCCCCTGCCCTTTTAACAGAGAATTGTCCACCAAAAGGTTAGAAATGTCAGCCCCTGCCTCTCTTAACATTCTTTGCACGTCCCTGACCAACGCGGACCTGCACACAGTAAAAAAAAAAAAGCGATAGAAGCGACTGTCTAGAATAAACAGCTTCGAAGTGCGAATGCTTCGAATTATTCGATATTTTCGAATATTCAAATTTATTCGAATCAACGGTGGATTTTCGGGCGAATATTCGAATGCTATTTTTGGTACATTTTCACAGCCCTAGGGGCTAAGCAGGTGGCACAGTGGACGTGGAGTGCTGTGTCTGTGGTTGCTTTAGTTTAATGGGACTAGTATTCATAGACTTCTGCTGTAACTACAGGTGGCACACATATTATGTGGAAAATGTTAGCTTAGCTTCTGCAAATGTCTTTGTCAAATTGTGTGTTGTGCCTGTTTGCAGACCCAACATCATGATCCCTTAAAATGTAGGCCTAGAATTATTGAATGCTTTAACCAGTGACAAATAGCGGATCTACAAGCTCGCAGCACGGCACCGAGTGCCGCGCTGCGAGCTTGTAGATCTGCTATTTTTGAAAATGTCATGAAAATGTGTGCAAATCTTTGAATATATGTATTTTCAAAGCGAACGTTTGTAACTCAGATTTTGTTCTGGGGGGTCCCTGGAACTAGATATTTTGAGATGCGGGTCTGTGGCCAAATAAATATAATTTTGGGGGTCTTTCACATGAAAAGGTTTGAGCACCACCAACATAGTAGTCTCTCAAGAACAGACTAACTGAGCTCCATTTAAAGGTGATACACCATGCATTTAAAAAGTATTTATGTCATATTGTTTATGTCCCAAAAACGTTTTTCAAAAGGTTTGAGGCTAAATTACTCTCTCATGTTTGAATGGCTCTCAGAGCATTTTCAGCTGCAGTACAACCTTTGCCCCCCCCCCCCCCCCCCCCCCCCCCCCCCCCCCTCAAAAACGGCCATCGATGACGTCAGCGACGGCAGCAAATCTGGACAGCCTGTTTTGAGAACCTGTGGAATGCTTTTAACCTCCGCCTTCCCAAAACCAGAGAAAGACACAATGGTCAGAAATGGGACTTTGTGAGGATAGAAGGTGCTAGTGGGACCCCAAAAAAAGGTTTTAAAATAGGAAAAGTGAAATTTCATGGTGTATCACCTTTAAGTGAAAAGGACCTTTTCTTTGACGATGGCTGGCCAGATTGCTGACATAGAAACATAGGGTTTTTCAAAAAACCTTATAGAATCGGGTCAAAATTCTAATTTTCACGATTTTTCAAGAATATCAGATCTACAAGCTCGCAGCGCGGCACAATAATTAAAGCATAAAATAATGATACACAATAATGTGTACCCGTTCTAAATGGGTTAAAGCTTACAATGCTTAGTGATGCATTGTTGACTTGAAGGTACTGTGTGTGTTCTTGTATGCAAGCGGCTCTGTGGAAGGACTGTTTGAATTGAGTTTAAGACTGTGAAAAGTTGTGAGCTGATCTCTCTTTTTGTATTCTTCTTCTCTTGTTCTCTGTGGAAGACATTATCAAGGAGCAGTCCAAGGAGCTGCGAGGCACGCAGAGACAGATCACCAGAGACAGAGCAGCCCTGGAGAAACAGGAGAAACAAATGGTGGGGCACGCACGCACGCACGCACGCACGCACGCACGCACGCACACCGCACACACACGCGCGCACGCATGCACGCACACGCACACACAAACACACACACCACGAGTAATTAAAGTATGAAAGTGAGTCACATTCCGTACGATAGTGTTGCTGGTACAATCTTTACTCTTTCAGAGTTGAATCGGCGCTCCAGATTTTACTGTATAGATTTCTACAAATTGCATCAATACTGTACTATGGATACCATTATCGTCTTCACTGTATAGTCACTAACCGCAATGTACGAGTGTGCACGCACGCACGCACGCACGCACGCACGTCGCACACACACACACACACACACACACACACACTCTAGAACCTAGAACCACTTCTTCTTGTTAATTGTGATCAAACCAGATTGGCTGTAGGATATAAAAACAAAGGCATTCATTGTGAGAGTGGGTCTGTGTGGAGAGAAGAACAGAACAGAACGTTTCCCCTTGCTGGAAGATGAAAAGAGTTCCTCTCATGTCTCTGTTGTATTAAGTAAATATCACATAGTGCATAATTACCTCCCCAGGGAATCTCTTTTTTTTTCTTCTTTTTTTCTGCTCATTAATGCTTTCCGGTAATTAGTCAAGCCTTTTTATTTTTTTTATTTTTTTATTAAGCTTTGTTGTTGAATAGTCCCTTTTTTTCCTAAGAAATGTAAAATGACAAATTTTGCCATTTAACATAATCATGGCTCTCTCTCAGCCACCCACTGTGTACTGGATGGCATTGAAAGGGTGAAAGGCACACGGGACTGAGGAGGTTGTGTGACAACAAGAAACCCCAGAAGTACAGTTTGAGTTTTATGTTATCCTCCTCACTCTCATGTGTTCAATAGCAGACCCACAAATCAGACTTTTTGTACAGTATATTGCAATGATCCAATGGGTCCCACTGACAATTCTTTAGACCACTTTTCAATCCATGCGTGACGCGTCCCTATTTTGGGAATGTCATTATAAGCAAAATATTTCTTCGTTTTTTTGTCTTTTTACAGTAAAAAGACGGATGTTTTGACATTTTCAGATGGTGGGTTTCTGTTCATGTGAGGGTCCTTGACATGATTGATTGATTGATTCAATACTTTTATTTACAAAAACAAGCAGGGTAAAGTGCAGTTCAATACAAGGTCTGCTAAGAGCCATGACAAGAAAAGCACTATAGCTTGTTTCCATTGGGGTCCTTTGTACTCAATTCATTGAAAACATTTGAGAACCACTGCACTAGGGATGGGACCATATGAAAATGTCATATCACAATTATTGTGACAAAAGAAATCGCGATTTACGATATTATCGCCATAATCAACATCCATTATCCTGGTGGCGGAACATTTGCCAAAAAATAGCAGATCTACAAGCTCACAACGCAAGGCGATGGGTTGTGAGCTTGTAGATCGGCTATTTTTTGGCAAAGACATTTGATAGAGAGTGAAAAAAAAAAGACTGTATCAAGTACGTACATTATAAGTACCTTTTACCAAAGGGTTTTAAGTGGGACTGGATATGCAGCTTGGGCAAATAAAAGGTGAATTGATCCCAGTGCATGACGGAGGACGATATCACGATAAATGAAACCTCCATGATAGGATTATCGTGAGTGTTTTTTATCACGATAAACGATAACATCGCGTATGGTCCCATCCATACACTGCACTACTATTACCTACATACTATTATTACCTACATGACATTCATCCAGAGATACTTGGCTGGTATCTCCCTTAGAGATAGGGTGAGAAGTTCAGTCACCCGAGAGAGACTTGGAGTAGAACCGCTGCTCCTTCACTTGGAAAGGAGTCAGCTTAGGTGGTTCGGGCATCTAGTACGGATGCCCCCCGAGCGCCTTCCTAGGAAGGTCCTCGATGCGCGTCCCACTGGGAGGAGACCCCGTGGCAGACCAAAGACCAGATGGAGGGATTATATCTCCACACTGGCTTGCCTCGGTATACTCCCTGAGGGAGTGGAGGAAGTTGCTCGGGATAAGGAAATATGGAGGTCTCAGTTGGAACTGTTACCCTCACGACCCGATTCCGGATAAGCGGTTGAAGATGGATGGATGGATGGAGATTCATCCTTTTCACTCCCAGTAGCTTATATTCATGGCATATTTGAGGGATTATGTCGCGAGGAAAACATTGAGATAATTACCATTTTGGTCAAAACTTACTGACAATAACTGTCTACTTCAAGGTTAAAATGATACCAAATATTTGTTTAAGTGTAACATATCATCAAATGATCTCGCGGCACCCCTGGACTGCCGTCGCCGCACCCCAGGGTGCCCCGTCACCCATTTGAAAACCCCTGCTCCAATGTACAGCATGCTTCTCTCGCACAAGTTTGAAATGTATAGCTGCTGCCTCTGTTCTGCTTAGCGGGCAAACTCAGCGTTAGCCTGATGCATGCACCTGCTCTGTGTGTGTGTGTGTGTGTGTGTGTGTGTGTGTGTGTGTGTGTGTGTGTGTGTGTGTGTGTGTGTGTGTGTGTGTGTGTGTGTGTGTGTGTGTGTGTGTGTGTGTGTGTGTGTGTGTGTGTGTGTGTGTGTGTGTGCGTGCACAGTGTACAGTTTGTGCGCACACTGCTCATGTATTTTAATGAGCCTGCTCAGCTCTTAAAGTATGGGAGTATGTGTGCATGTATGTGGTGTGTGTGTTTTAGTGTGTGCACAAGATGCAAACAGCAAGAGCACTTCTGCTGAGTGGAACATCAATGAGACGCTAATGACAGTTTTAGCCTTTCCCAGCACACACACACACACACACACACACACACACACACACACACACACACACACACACACACACACACACACACACACACACACAGAGCACGGTGGGGGAAGGGGGCAACGATTGTATGTTGCGCAGATTACAGAACATTAGTACGTTATTGCTTTTTTTCTCCAAAAGTGCGGCGTCTCAGTCAACACATACACCTCCTGTAAGTGTTACAGCTTAGACACACACACACACACACACACACACACACACACACACACACACACACACACACACACACACACACCAGGTTTTTACAGCAGTGCTCAAAGGCCTGGTGCTTATACTGTAGTAACTTGGAGCTACAGTCTAGTCTCAGGAGACACACACACACACACACACACACACACACACACACACACACACACACACACACACACACACACACACACATTACATAAATTACGTACAGTCCCCGTGGGCAAGCTGTGATTCCTATGTTTACCAAAGTTAAAGGGTATAATATCTGCTCTGCTGGCAGGTGAAGCCTGATCCCAGTGCATTGGGTTGCAACGGTATGAGATTTTTAACACCGAAAATATCGTCCGTGTCAACACCGCGGTTATCGGTAACACCGTTTCAACCACAATTAGCCCTATTCACGACCCGCCCACTCAGCATCCCCCGGGTGCTGAAGTCACGTTTTGAAGGGGAAAATCCTACTTGAGTTAACACAGAGGTCGCAAATGTAATGCAATTTCCGAATAGTAAAGTATAAAATACGGCTAGCATGATCAAGAACACAAGATAGTAAAAGGCACAAAGCATTATAATTTACTTTACCGTTCGAAATAATGATTTGTTGGCTTTAAGTCCAGCTATTTCTGTTATAGTTTCCCCTTCTAAATTGATGTCAGCACCCGGGGGATGCTGAGAAATTTGCTGAGTGGGCGGGTCGTGAATAGGGCTAATTGCGTGTCTTGTCGTCTTGTGAGCACTCAGTAGCAGCCAATGCTACCTCAAGCTACACCAACAACAACAACCATCCGATATTAAAAATTCAGCTTTGTAAAAAAAGCAACAACACTGTTAGTGTTACAACAGCCCTGCGTTTTCTTGTTTGGCTAATCGTTGTTTTTCCGCCTACTGAGCGCTGTGACATTATAAAGCCACAACTAGTGTCCTGGAACGTGCCCTGCGAGTGGGGAGGAGACATCATGCAGTCTGATGGGCTGTGCCTCGCCCCGTGGATGATCCTTTGATCCGTTGATTCTGAATTCTGATTCTCGACACTCCCACACAAGGAACGGCTCCCGGCCTCCCGCGATTGAGAACCGAATCCCATCGTTCATTTAAAAGAGCTGTTCAAAAGAGCGGAATCGTTGGCGAACGTCACATCTCTACTGCGCTCCTTGGGGCAGAGCAGCGAATGAGTTTTCTTTTTATTTAACGGTGTCATCGGTGTGCAAGTAAAGTACTGTTGCAACCCTAGTTTCTAATGACCAGCTTGTAGAAAGATATCATATTGTAAGAAGAATTTGGACTAATCTTCAGTGCTAATGCGAAACTCTTGGGAGTATAGAAATGGAACCAAAGTGTCCATTTGGTTCCATTTGTATTCTCTCAGAGTTAACCCATTTAGAACGGGTACACATTATTGTGTATCATTATTTTATGCTTTAACTATTGAAAAATAGCAGATATACAAGCTCACAGCGCGGCTTCTATGCAATCTGGCCTTTTCACTCAACTGGAGCTCAGTTAGTCTGTTCTTGAGAGACTACTGTATGTCAGTGGTTCTCAAACCTTTTCATGTTAAGGACCCCCAAAAGGATATGTATTTGTCCACGGACCCCCATCTCAAAATATTTACTTCCAGGGACCCCCCAGAAGCAAAATTTGAGTTACAAACGTTCGCTTAAAAAAATACATTCTATTCAAAGATTTGCACACATTTTCACGACAGATATACAAGCTGTGAGCTTGTATATCTGCTATTTTTCACTGGTTAAAGCATTCAATAATTCTAGGCCTCTTCTCACTCTCTCTCTCTGCCCATCTCTTCTCTTTCACCTCTCCTACCATCTCCTCCCACCTCCTCTGTCGCTCCGCCTCTCTCCCCCCCCCCCCTCCCCCCCCCCCCTCCTCCTCTGCCAGGAGGCGGAGATCAAGAAGATGGCTAAGAGTGGGAACAGGGAGGCGTGTAAGATCCTGGCCAAGCAGCTGGTGCAGCTGAGGAAGCAGAAGAACCGCACGTACGCCGTCAGCTCCAAGGTCACCTCCATGTCCACGCAGGCCAAGGTCATGAACTCCCAGATGAAGATGGCTGGAGCCATGTCCACCACCGCCAAGGTGAGTCCACCATGTCCACCACCGCCAAGGTGAGTCCACCATGTCCACCACCGCCAAGGTGAGTCCACCATGTCCACCACCGCCAAGGTGAGTCCACCATGTCCACCACCGCCAAGGTGAGTCCACCATGTCCACCACCGCCAAGGTGAGGAGAGGAGCAGTGGTCCAGTTGTATTCATCACTATTAGACACCTGGTTCTTTAGCATGGGGGTCCCCGGATCTCCAAGTGGTCCAGTTGTATTCATCACTATTAGACACCTGGTTCTTTAGCATGGGGGTCCCCGGATCTCCAAGGTGAGCAGAGGAGCAGTGGTCCAGTTGTATTCATCAGTATTAGGCCGGATTTAGACCATAGGCGCCAAGCAATGTTCCGCACAACTCAGGACGCTGTCGCGCACGACAAATCTTTGTAGCGCACGGCAGATTAACACCAATAGATTTGTGAAACGCAGCAGTTGATTATTTTGTGTACTCAGACTCTGTCTGCAGTGCCTGCATATGCTTAACATAGGCAGCGCTAGGTCTCTCTCTCTCTCTCTCTCTCTCTCTCTCTCTCTCTCTCTCTCTCTCTTTCGGTGCCTCGGCTGCCTCCCCCCTCTCGCCAAATTATCTCCCTGACTCCCTCTCGCTCTCTGTCTCCGTCTCTCGAGTCGATTCTCGCTCGCCTCCCCCCTCCTCTCTCTATCTCTCTCTCTCACACACACACGCACGCAGGCACGTGTGGTAAACACGCCTCGGACTAAATTGTTTTATTGCCGTCATAAAACTTTCTCAGTTACATCTTCTATGTGTGCATTAACGTTAGCAACAGCGTGGCTGTAGGGAAGGCTACCAAAACAAAACAAACGCATGTGCTTTCCTTCGCGTATCAGAAGCTCAAAGGACCATGGTTGGTAATGTGCAGTTTCATAAAGACGTCCCCCGCCTGTGCACAGCAGAGATTAGACTTACAGTACACACTACTCCTCCATCCAGCATCCAGGTATGAACTATATAAACTGCAATGTTTCTCTGGAGCTGACGAGCTTGGCGTCTCACCTTCCCAACGAGTTACAGTAACAAAAATAACTCCAGTCCTGTAATGCATTGGTCCCAAATTGGGTCTGGGGACCCCCGGGGATCTTGAGGTAGTTCCAGGGGTCCCCAGCAAAAGTTAGGATACAAATGGAACCCCACACTCAGAGTTAAATTAACTTGTTGATTTTATAAAAAATATAAATTGGGTTAGGGTTAGGGAGAGAGTCCACCTCTCTGTAAGGTTATGGGCTAGCTTAGGTCATATTATATGATTTAATTTTTGGGAAAGCAATCTACAAGGTCAAAAGCCAGTGTTAATTTAAATTGAGTGTGAAATGGCAGGCCTATACCAAATTTTCGCATGCATGCTTACATTGGCACTTTGGCACATACAGTAGGCTACACATAGTGCTTTTGGACTGTATTTTATTCATAATAATGACACTTCTTTAGATGTGTCAATGTCAATATGTCAATGTATTGTTATTTTGACTCATATTTAGGCCCATATTTAGCCTATTGTATTTACACAACATGTTGTCAACATGTGTATATACTATATAAGATAGATAGATTTATTATCCCAAGGGGGGAAATCAGTCTGTAGGCCTAATACTGAATAATAATGGATATAAAACCCTTTTCCCCCCGTCTTTTTAAATTTAACTGTCCTATAGTAGCCTACAGTTTATTAACAGTAATCGAACCGCTATGACCGACTGAAACCGCTATACTCGTGACTCGTGCATATTTGCTCATCAGTGCTCAAGTTGTGCTCAGAAGTTTGGAGTGTTTGCTCAGACCGAAAAAAAATTAGAGGGAACATTGGCGCCAAGTCTGTGGGTGGCGCAGGGTTTCAGCACCCCGTGGAGCGCTCCTAGAGCCTATTTGCATCAATTGCATGTATGCAAACAGGCAGGGGAGTAGCGCTCGATATGGCTTCAGCCCCCCCGCGGCGTGGACAAAACTTGGCGCCTCAGATTTAGACTGCAGTCAAATCCAGCCCAAATCCGATTTGGTTGTCAAATCCGATCTTTTGGCCCGAGTTTTCACACAGCATTTGCAAGTGACACAGATCTGATCTGTGCGTTCAGACAGCGTCAGCCCAAAGCTGCCCTGCGGCGACGTGTATGCTTTGCTTACCGTGGTAACGACGTAGGCGTCATGACGTTACGTCACTACGTCAACGCTAGTTGATTACGTTCAGGAAATGCGACATAATAGACCATAGTAAACACACGTTACAATATTGTTTTTCTCTCTTCTTTTCTTTACTCTTGTGTTTCGCTCTTCTCTCTGGTTTTATCTGTTTAGCTTACGTGTTTTGTCTCTTCTCTTTAGTTTTTCTCATGTGCTCAGTGCGCTGTAATCAAATAGTAAATACTCGCACTCTGTAATGATGTAATTTACAGCCGCGCTCGGGTCGGGCAGCAAGTGACGCTTGGCCAGTTTGATGTGACTTGCATGTGACTTGCATATAACTCTATGGGGTGGATGTGGTTACTGCTTTCAGACTGAGTCAGATGTCCTCAGATCCGATATGGATCGGATTTGAAACCACCTCTGGATGTGGTTTTTCAAAATCGGATTTCATGTGACCTGCATGTGACCTGTCTGGATTTAGGCTATTTAAAAAAAATCGGAAATCCACTTAGACACCTGGTTCTTTAGCATGGGGGTCCCAGGATCTCCAGAGGTCCTTGGCAGGGGGGGGGGTCCCGGGGGGTCTTAATTAATTAAATGGACGGGTCCATTTGGTTCCATTTGTACACTACACCAAGGGTCACCAAGGGTCCTCAGAGTAACTTTTTCCCTTTTTCATATTAACCACTTGAACCCTATCATCCATATTTGGAGAAATTTAGCCGAAAATAGACGATCTACAAGCTCACAACGCCTCGTTGTGAGCTTGTAGATCGGCTATTTTTGACAAAGAGCTTTTGTGTAGAGGAGAAAAAGAGCCGACTAAGTACAGAGTGAAAGGTCAAGTTTATTAAGTATTGACGGTTCAAGTGGTTAAATATCTGAAAACACAAATTGACATGAATCCAAAATACACTGATGATTGTGCTGTCAAACAATGAAACTATGGAATCTATGAACAGGTTGTGGGGGTCCCTGCTTCATCTCTCCCTCAACTAAGGGGTCCTTGGCCTGAAAACGTTGAAGACCCCTGCACTACACAAATGATTTTACAATGTGGATTGGGGCCCCAAAGATAAAAGTTATATCAAATGATGGCATGACAGCAGAGTAAAGTGTGTATAAGATGTATGCAGTTTTTATTATTGATTTTTTTTATGAAGGCATGTAAGAAAAAGACTGCCTTTAAGATAGCTTAAAGTAAAGTCTTGTTACGGTTAGGCTAACTGCCAAGAAAATCTAATCTGAGTTTAGAAAAATAGATTTTTGGAAGCTGTGAATATTTTCAGAATTGTAGAACATAAGAATTGCGTTTCTAATGTCAATACCTCTTCACTTTATATCTGCAGTATTTAACCCTGGTGAACTTGGCGCTTGCCTTCCCCTGTCATTTGACTTCCGGCGAGAGTCACTCTGGGACGTACTGCAGGGGTTTTCAAAGTGGGTGACGGGGCACCCTGGGGTGCCGTGACAGCAGTCCAGGGGTGCCGCGAGATCATTTGATAATATTTGGAATTCATTTGGACACTTGAAAAAAATGTATTTAGTATCATTTTAAACTTGAAGTACAAAGTTATTTTCAGCCAGTTCTAACCAAAATGGCTGTTATCTCAACGTTTTCCTCGCAACATAATCACTAAAATATCGTCACTGTCGGGCAGAAACCTCGTATCTCCAAGTTTCAAATGTGTACGTCTTTTGCCCTGCTTCATCATCACACAAACCTAGTGAAAACAGACGATCTACAAGCACCCAACGCCGTGCTTGTAGTTCTGCTGTTTTCACTAATTTAGTACATTTTATAGATGATAAATACAAAACGGTTTTGGACATACAAGGTTTCCACCCGACAACGACGATATGCTATAAATATAAGGTGCTGGGAGTGAATATTATAATGTAGGGGTGCCTCGGATTAAAACAATATTCATGGGGTGACCTGAGACAAAAAGGTTTGGGAACCCCTGACGTACTGTACTGGTGGAGCACAGTCCTCTAATTAATACAGCAAAGATTAGCTGTATTAGAGTCCCAATTAGTCCAACTTACTCCAGTGTTGGTCCAAAGGATCTGTACCAGATCTGTTTACCCCTGCACGCCTCACTGGAGGGATTCAAAAACAGCTCTTAATAAGACTGTGGTTGTCTCACATCAAAGTGTCACTGAGCCCCTTCCCTCAGAGTCACATCCTAACAACCCACAGTAACTGAGGGCAGAACAGACCTACTAACCTAGTTTAATTACAACGGGTACACATTATTGTGTATCATATTTTATGCTTTAACTTTTAAAAAATAGCAGATATACAAGCTCACAGCGCGGCGAGCTTGTAGATCTGCTATTTTTGAATTTTTTTGAGAATTAGAATTTTGACCCGATTCTATAAGTGTCTTGAATCCTTCTAAGATTTTTTGAAAAAACCTATGTTTCCATGTCAGCAATCTGGCCAGCCATCGTCAAAGAAAAGGTCCTTTTCACTCAACTGGAGCTCAGTTAGTCTGTTCTTGAGAGACTACTATGTCAGTGGTTCTCAAACCTTTTCATGTGAAGGACCCCCAAAATGATATTTATTTGGCCACGGACCAGCATGTCAAAATATTTAGTTCCAGGGACCCCCCAGAAGCAACATTTTAGTTACAAACGTTCGCTTTGAAAATACATATGTTCAAAGATTTGCAAAACATTTCACGACTTTTTCAAAAATAGCAGATCTACAAGCTCGAGCTTGTAGATCATCAACACTCATCTCTATGATGACTATAATGGACTTGCCAGGGGTAATGATTCATGCAAGTATTAGAATGTGTTTTTTATTCATCCAATGATACTTATTGTCATATTATATCTGTCGTCATTTCTCCACCACTTGGTTAGAAAGGACTCCTTCCTCTGAAAATAATTTTAGACGTAATGGTAAAATTATATTCTTTATTCTATTCGCGTTTGAAACGCATGTACATTTTTGTCATTTCTGAAATACAGCTTGCCCTTTAAAAATGTAGATTTCCATTGACCTATTAGAGTAGACTATTAGAGAGTTCTGTGAGCTGATATGTTTCTGTGATTACCTACATGTCAACATGTCAGTGTCACTGATGAATGTCTTCATGTGGGATCTGTTGCTGGTTGGCCGGTTAATGAAGTGTGGTGGGGATGGAGATTACATCCACAGGTCTTAATGTAATTAGGCTTCAGGTTAATGAGCTATGAAGAGATTAAAGAAGTGTGTGTGCAATCAACCCATATTTAGACATCCTAGTGTCCCTACTCTGTGAAAAGAGCAGATCTACTAGCTCGCCAGTCGTGACACGTACTAGATAGGCTAAGAACAGCAGACCAAGAGCACCTCAACTAAGTTAATAGGTAATTTTGAAGGTTTAAGTGGTTAAAATCTCGCTATTCCTATGTCCCATCATTTGGACTAAGGGAGTCGGCAGGTTAGCTACTCACCTGCATCAGGGTTACTGAGGTTAGGTTTAGGTTTAGGTTTAGGCATAGAGGTTAACATTCACCAGCATCGGCAGGTTAGCTTTTCACCAGGTTAAAATTCACCCTTGTAGAAAGGATGAACCGTGGGAACAGATGCTATGTGTCAATGTGGACACGCTCCCAACCACCAACCTGGCATTTCTACTGTGGGCATGACCTTATTAGGGATGGAGCCCTAAACAAGGGTGGCTCCATAACCCAATAACAGATGTATTGATTACCCGGTATCGATAAGCTTTGGACTTATCAAGCTTGTTATCCAGCATAGTGGCCAATAGTGTCATGTTTAAACAATCAAGACAAGAGGCCATCAAGAAATTATTACAGTACTTTCCATAATATAAACCATTTAACACTTATTGCACACTATGGTTGTTTTAATGATATTGAGTGATTTAATGATATTTGTTACACTTGTCAATTGTCATATTCATAGATTGTGGTCAGCAACAAACTCACAACTGGCCAATAAAAAAAAGATACCAGTTATGTCCAGTTATTGTCATGTAAAATAGTGCACGTGTTTTCAGACACACACACAGGTTGTCTTGTAAGAATGTTGCAGCTTGTGCTCAACGTTCTTCTGTGGGTAGATTTAGTTTTCTGAGCCTTGCACAGTCTTCCTCTTACAGATGTGTAGAGTTGTTGTGTAGGCCAGGGGTCTTCAACGTTTTCAGGACAAGGACCCCTTAGTTGAGAGAGAGATGAAGCAGGGATCCCCACAACCTTTTCATAGATTCCATATAGTTTCATTGTTTGACAGCACAATCATCAGTGTATTTTGGATTCACGTCAATGTGTGTTTTTAGATATTTAACCACTTGAACCGTCAATACTTAAACTTGACCTTTCACTCTGTACTTAGTCTGCTCTTTTTCTCCTCTACACCAAAGCACTTAGTCTGCTCTTTTTCCCCTCTACACCAAAGCTCTTTGCCAAAAATAGCTGATCTGCCATTTTTGGCTGAAGCTCACGGAATTTGGATATATGGATATGTATATTTATTATATAATATAAAAAAGGAGAAAAAAAAAAAGGTTTCTATCACACAATGATTTGGAGGACCCCCTGTAGTGAATCGGAGGACCCCCTGTAGTGAATCTGAGGACCCCCTAGGGGTCCCGGACCCCCTGTTGAAGACCCCTGGTCTAGGCGGTTGTGGAACGGTTTTCTGACACTCAATTTGTTGGAAGGGAAATAGAGCTGACAGGCTGCCTGCCACTCAACTGGGAAAGTAGGCCATGCTTGTGTCAGTGCTTCACACTGTGGAAGGAAGAGGAAGGATGCATCATTTGTGTGTGCGCACATGTTTTCTTGGCTTCCTGTTTTTTTTCCGAACACAAAGGATATTGATATTTTGCAGTATATTATAATGAGGGGAATAATTTGATTGGTCTAACTCACACATGGGCAACTGGCGGCCCGGGGGCCACATGCGGCCCCCACCTTGATTTAATGCGGCCCACAGGTTAATACCGGAATACTGATATATTATTGATTATATATATTATTGTTACAATTCCAAACATGACCTGCTTTAATTCCGTCAGTCTATATTATTAGCTTATGACTAGTATAGTAGTATTAAAATGTCTTTTGTTATGTCCAATGTATTTGTATTTAGGTTCATAAAGTTAACATGAGTATATAACTAAATGCGTTATAACTTAAATCAAAATGTTACATTTCAGGGTTCCAATTAAAAAATAACAAAAACGAATTCAGGATTCCAATTCAAAAGAAGCAAAAAATAGCAGATCTACTTGCGATGCGTTTTGAGCTTGTAGATCTGCTATTTTCTGCTTCTTTTGTATGAGATACTAGAATGATAAAGTTGGACGTAGCGATATGCAATGTGGCCCTCGCCATCATCAAAGTTGCCCACCCCTAACCTTCTTTCAAATGTGTGTGTGTGTGTGTGTGTGTGTGTGTGTGTGTGTGTGTGTGTGTGTGTGTGTGTGTGTGTGTGTGTGTGTGTGTGTGTGTGTGTGTGTGTGTGTGTGTGTGTGTGTGTGTGTGTGTGTGTGTGTGCGCGCGCACGGTGTGTTTGTGTGTGGTGTGTGTGTGTGCAGACGATGCAGGCGGTCAATAAGAAGATGGACCCTCAGAAGACGTTGAAGACCATGCAGGACTTCCAGAAGGAGAACATGAAGATGGGCATGACTGAGGAAATGAGTGAGGACACACGCACGCGCGCGCGCGCGCGCACACACACACACACACACACACACACACACACACACACACACACACACACACACACACACACACACACACACACACACCAACCGCACACGCACACACACACACACACACTCACAAACGCACACGCACGCACACGTGCGCACTAGGTCATTAACACAACGGCTGCCACCATTCACTTACGCTTTATTTTGAAGAGCCCCGGAAGCTTCGTGCGTGTGCACGTGTGTGTGACATTTTACATGGCGATTAATTGTCACTCAAATAATGGCGATTAACGATTTAATTGTGTTTTCGTCGTTGACAATTACATTTCTGTTTGGCTTTTAGGCTTTGAAGTTGCACATGGCAGATATGACACATGACCTAAATATACAAAGAAATTACTGACATATTTGACAACTTTATTCTTAACTCATTTTGTGGATTAAAATGTCCAGCGTGCCTCCCGCAGGCTGCATCCACGACCGTTGTCTTATTTTGAAGGCCAGAAGTCCATAGCGTAAACACTTCCGGTCTGACGTCATGACGCTCGTCGTCAACATGCCGTTGTGTAATGGCGGAACGGAGCTTTTCAACATGTGTTATATAAGCGAGAATCTACTGCCATCTTCCCTTTGAAAGTGTTGTTTGGAGATAATGGACATTAACACATGGCCTGCTCAGGTTTATAACATTTATAGCTTTTGCTGCTGCCACCATTGACTTACGCTTTGTTTTGACGTGCCTCGCAAGCTTTGTGCGTGTGCACGTGCGTGTCCAGAGAAGATTGAGGAGGATAATCCATTTGTTTACAAACGCTCGCGGAACTAAAATCCAAACCGGGACCGACCATTGCGGTAAAGTGTCGCCGTGAAAACAATCAGATCTCTGCTTCTCTGGCGCTGTTTTCATCTCATTCTTAGATAGCCCTTCTTATGTTTCAAAGTAGAATCTAAAGCAATGTAAAGTCCTTCCGCAATGTCTCCCCCATTCTAACTGTCTGCAGCTGCATGGTGACGTAATGGACTCAGGTCATTCAGAGGGCAGCTGCAGGCTCGTAGAGTTAACTCTTCGTTGCCTCGTCTGTCAACGAGATAGCTTCCTTTTGGCAGGGGGACACCTAGTGGCCTTAACTCGTCACTGAACGAGTTTGGCTCCCAAGTTGTTAAAGATGAGATTCCCCGTCTGTCTCAATGTTATGGGATTACTATTTTGTGCCCGTGGATCCGTGATGATGATGAATCAGCGAGGGCGATCGTGTCAGGAGGTTAGACGCATCAAAAGGTTAGACGAACCGCCGTTACAGTAATAGAGTACTTTTCACGAGTATTCTCGGGATCGGCGCAAAATGAGTTAAAAAAGAACATTGATAGCAGAAATGGCTGATCTGCAAGCTCACAACGTGGGATGCGGGTTACCATGGAAACCTTATCTCGTCTGTGAACGAGTTTGGCTCAGGAGCAGCCGTTGTGTTAACGACTTGTGATTTTACTGTAAACTAGGGCATTAACGACTTGTGATTTTACTGTAAACTAGGGCATTAACGACTTGTGATTTTTGCAAGTCGACTCGACTCAGTAAAAAGTTGAGTTGAAGTCGACTTCATCGTTTGATGACGTCATCACATCACACACAACCCCACAAATAATTTGGGGGGTCCCCAGATGATTAACTTAATGTGCAACATTGTTTTCTCACTCAACAGTAAACAAACCAACATAAAGTTTAAGTGTATTGAGGGTATCTGCACATTTCTAAAGTGCCAATTTAAGGACTTTTTAATACCTCTAAAATGGCAAATTAAACCTTGTCCAAATTGTCAAATATTAGAGGCAGAAATTGTGAAAATAGCAGATCTACATGCTCACAGCGCCTCGCATCGCGCCTCGCATCTTTCAAAAAATCGCTACCAACCGCTGCATCGCTCCAAAGTCCACGTTGTGACAGAACATCGATGTGTTTGCTTGGCGGTTCGTTGACCTCCCTCTCCACGTGTCCCTGCCCCCCCCCTCAGTCAACGACACTCTGGACGATATCTTTGACGAGTCCGGCGACGAGGAGGAATCTCAGGACATCGTCAACCAGGTGCTGGACGAGATCGGCATCGAAGTCACAGGAAAGGTGAGAGAGAGACGGAGCGGTGCCTGTTGGCTGCCTGGCTGGCTTGAATTAAAGGAAAACTTTGTTTTTTTACAACAAGGGTTCATATTTTAGATTGTAATTAGAGAAAAGAAAAAGTGAGTGTTAAAATGTTTTCATTTGCTTCGTTCTATTGTTTGATCGCGTTTACCGTGCTAAAATGTGGGGCATGCGTACGCATGGGGGCATGCGTACAAGTGGCTAAATATGTCTTTTTAGACACAATAAGCCAACAGTTTCTTTATTGCTATTTACAGAAACACTTCCAGCCCCCATAAGTCACATCCAACCATGAAAGGTTGCGTTGTGTTTTGGGAATGGGCTTATTCTGTGTAAAATGACATATTTAGCCACTTGTACGCATGCCCCCAACCACTGAAATAAGAATCTATAAAACAATAGAAAGGAGTAAATGAAATCAATCGAACACTCATCTTTTATATTCTTTAATTACAATCTAAAATATGAACCCTTGTTGTAAAAAACTAAAGTTGTCCTTTAACACTCATACTGCTTACTAAGGCTTTGTAGCGCCTGTCCCCCCCTCTGCCCAGTCCTACTGTATGTTCAGAACACTGTAACCCTATACCATACTGTACACAGGGTCAGGGGTATGTGCCGATCCCGCGATATCTCGCGAAATATTAAAAGGTATATTCGCTTTGAAAATACATATAGTCAAAGTTTTGCACACATTTTCCCGACTTTTTCAAAAATAGTAGATCTACAAGCTCGCATGTGAGCTTGTATATCTGCTATTTTTCACTGGTTAAAGCATCCAATAATTCTAGGCCTGAATGGGTTTTAATACATTCCAGAATGCACAAATGAACCACTGAGGATCTCTACTGTGTGGATTCATATTTGAGCTGCGTAAAAAAAATACTTTAGTTTCAACTGCCTTTTAACCCATTTAGGCCTGAACACATTATGACGCAATATTTTATGCTTGAAATATAAAAAAATAGCAGATATACAAGCTCACAGCGCGGCACCGAGTGCTGCGCTGCGAGCTTGTAGATCTGCTATTTTTGAAAAATCGTGAAAATTAGAATTTTGACCCGATTCTATAAGTGTCTTTTGAATCCTTCTAAGATTTTTGGAAAAAACCTATGTTTCTATGTCAGCAATCTGGCCAGCCATCGTCAAAGAAAAGGTCCTTTTCACTTAACTGGAGCTCAGTTATTCTGTTCTTGAGAGACTACTATGTCAGTGGTGCTCAAACCTTTTCATGTGAAGGACCCCCAAAATGATATTTATTTGGCCACGGACCCCCATATCAAAATATCTATTTCCAGGGACCCCCCAGAAGCAAAATTTGAGTTACAAACGTTCGCTTTGAAAATACATATATTCAAAGATTTGCACACATTTTCACGACTTTTTCAAAAATAGCAGATCTACAAGCTCGCAGCGCGGCACTCGGTGCCGCGCTGTGAGCTTGTATATCTGCTATTTTTCACTGGTTAAAGCATTCAATAATTCTAGGCCTAAATGGGTTTTAAAAAGAGCCAGAATCGCTGCCAGGAGGAGATGAAGTCTGCACAGATCCGCTGCCACATGGTGGGACACTCTGCCTTCAGCTCCACTAGCCTGTCCATCTGCTGAGCGTCTGGCTCCCCCTGGGGGTCTTCATGGGCTATTACCCCTTCATGACCACAGCTTTTCCTATAAACCAGCACACAGCGGGAAGCGAGCAAATAAAACAGAAAGACAGTTCCTCAGAACGATGCAGCGTCTGTTAATGGGATATTTCGCTCGTAATAAAGCGTTTGAATAATAATTTGTACCAGCCTTCGCTTCGAGAGAGATTTTCACTCTAAGTCAACCATATGTTGGATATTTGCTTGCGACGCCTTGTGCTGAGTTGAGTCCCTAACAAAATGTCCTCTATGTTGTATTGATCATGTCTTCATTGTGCCTTCAAGACAGTGTTAATTGTGTCGACTAAAACTATGATCTAAAATGTATGTTGACTCCCTTTTATCACCGACAAACTACATAGAAACTAAATGAAAAGACCAAATAGCCGATATACAAATAAAAACTAGACTGAAATGTTAGGGAGGGACTAGAAGAGGAGAAGAGATCCAGTACAACTACTGTATCACAAGTCATTTTATGCGAGTCACGTTTTTATGCGTGTCGTGCTCCGAATATTGCCGATCTACAAGCTCACAAAAGGGATCATCCCATTATGAGCCTCCTTCCACCACCAGCAGACTCTTAAAAAAAAAAAAGTTCACTTTAATATGCGCTAACAGGTTCAAGATTTCGGTCCAACCGGGCTGAAAGTCTTCCAACACGCACACAGCTTTAATGTGTTTGTGTTGTTATCGTTTGGTTTTGATTGTGTACGAGTGTTAATGGGGGGTTGCTGTTCATGTGCGTTCCAGATGGTGAGAGCCCCGGCCGCAGGGAGGAGTGTACCCGGAGCCGCCTCCTCCTCCAAACAACAAGCCACCATCTCAGACGACGAGATCGAGAGACAGCTGAGGGCGCTGGGAGTGGACTAACACACACACACACACACACACAGGGGCGTCACACCAAATTCTGGGCTGTGGGTACAAGGATTCACTGCGGGCCCCCCATGAATGTTAACTATTGAAAAATAGCAGATATACAAGCTCACAGCGCGGCACCGAGTGCCGCGCTGCGAGCTTGTAGATCTGCTATTTTTGAAAAATCGTGAAAATGTGTACAAGAAACTTATGTTTCTATGTCAGTGGTGCTCAAACGTTTTCATGTTCCCCAAGATATGATATGTATTTGGCCACAGCTAGACCCCTTATCTCAAAATATTTAGTTCCAGGGACCCCTCCCCGGAAGCAAAATTTGAGTTACAAATGTTCGCTTAAAAAAACATATTCAAAGATTTGCGCACATTTTTACGACTTTTCAAAAATAGCAGATCTACAAGCTCGCAGCGCGGCACTCGGTGCCGCGCTGTGAGCTTGTATATCTGCTATTTTTCAATAGCTAAAGTTACTAGGGCCCCTCCACCACCTTGGGCCCTGGTAACTCAGTCCCACTTTCCTACCCCGTGTGACGCCCCTGCACACACACACACACACACGCACGCACGCACGCACGCACACACACACACACACACACACACACACACACACACACACACACACACACACACACACACACACACACACAGTAGACACACTTGCACACAATCGTCTCAGATGTACAGATGATACACGTTGTCGGCGAATGCCTTACAGTTCATAGAAGACGAATATCCGATCCTGTTCGCGAGAATTCAAAAATAATCACCACCTCCTGTCTCTGAAAGGGCTACACTTTTATTGTGAGCTTTATTCAATTCTAAGGCCTAATTTGTTTGCTTGGTAATGCGGTGATGTTGCATGTTGCCCAATGCAACCGGAAGTCGTATGATGGAGTATGGATTGGGCTTAAAGGTTCCACCTGGGCGTCTGTTAAGGCCTTTATACACATGGCTGAGGGTTTCTTGAGGGTCAAAAATGTTAACAGAAAATGTTCTCCAGGGTTCCCACGGTCATGAAATTCCTGGAAATATTTTGAAATTAGAAAAATATTTTTCCAGTACTGGAAAAGTTTTGGAATTGATCAAGGGTCCTGGAAGGTCCTGGAGAAAATAGCTATGCATTGTCTTTGGTTATTGATTTTGTTAATACCTCTGAAATGACAAATTAAACTTTGGCCTCAAATATTAGAGGCAGAAATTGTGAGAATAGCAGATCTACATGCTCATGTAGATCGGCTATTTTCACAATAAAACCATGTGATAGGCTACAAAATTCCTCTACTCTTAGTGCTCGTCAGGGTGGGGGGTCCCCAGTTCAAATATGATTATTTCGGGGGTCACGGCCTGAAAAGGTTGAGAACCACTGGCATACACTACCTGTCTTTAGGCATTGCGCATAGGAGTAAGCGACTCGTTATTGAGTTGAATTATTGTTATATTATAGTCCTGGAAATCGGGTTAAATATTCTGGAAAAGTTTTGGAAATTAATTGGTAAAAATTTGTGGGAACCCTCTAGTTCTGAATGGTGGTGTTGAATGCAGATGGAACCTCGCGACTCAAAGCTAACGCTATCAATCTATTAGCCAATACTAAACAAATGCATCTGGTTCACTGCGTCTGAACGGACACGCCCAGGTTTACATTACCTCTGCATGGGATTAACTGTTTCTTCTTCCTTTTTTTCCCATCACTAAAACATCTGCAAACCTTTTTATTTTCTGCCCTTTTCATCGTCCTGGGGAATAGTTACTAATCATTACTATGTTGTCATATCCTTAGGTACGTCAGCATCCCCATGGTTATTGGTCATGATAGGACACTGGCAGTGTTAAACCAGTGTAGTGTCTAGCTGACGTTTAACCCCTTGGGGCTCAGGGTAAGGCCTTGTCTCTTCTACTTCACTTAAGATGCATGAGAATCCATGGTGTGATGATCGTTCACAAGCATGAGCTGGAACAGCAACTAATTGGCACCGCCGCTGCTGCTGTTGTGATATAACTGTCCAGTTTGTGCAATGAAGCACTAATTAAAACAAATTAAAAAAGATTTGATTGGCATATCAAAGAAGACTTTGAATGGATGTTTTAATGCTACTGAATATGTACGATTTAGGTTGTCCGGTCTTTTTGTGTTTCTTTTTTTTTTTAAAGATTTTGTTTTGGTTGAGCTTTCTCGTGCAAGACGTGGCACTGACCTCTCAGCTGCTGTGCAGTTACACACACACACACACACACACACACACACACACACACACACACACACCATACATACACACACCATACATACACACAATCACTACGGTTAAAGTTTTGATGGAAGTGTGCACACTAGGGCATTCACGAATAGCGATTTTTAGTATTCGAATTATTCGACCTCAAAGTATTCGAATAGTGGAATATTCGACAGGACTGGCCAAACTGTCAAATATTAAGTCAGCAAGAGGCGAACATTGTGAAAATAGCGTTGCGAGTTGCGAGGCGTTGTGAGGCACATTAACCGAGGCACATTAAATGTAATACCTACAATTCCAAGTGCTTGTCAGGGTGGGGGTCCCCAGTTCAAATCTGTTTATTTTGGGGGTCACAGCCTAAAAAGGTTTGAGAACCCCTGGTATAGAGCATTAACAAATTCATCCACCAGGGGCATTGATTAAAAAAAAGGGGAATATTCGACTTCGGTGAACAACGTCGAATAGTGACTTTGATATTCTAATATATGATGAATGCCCTGGTGGTGCATACTGATATGACACTGTGATCCAGGCCATCAGAGCAGCTCTGGCGTCATCTCTCTCAACCTGGACTTTGAGCTCTACGGAGGCCATAGCAACCAGGGACGTGCTGGGCCCCTGATTCAGCCCAGGAAAAAGAGTTGGAGAGGCCCTCATTGCGTGCTATGGAGAGAGATCTCTCTCTATAGCGCTGCTGCTGCTACTCAAAGATTTGCCATTTCAGATCATGACAAGTGACAAGCCAGTGGGCCAATTACATGAGTTATATTTCGTCGTTGTCGGGTGGAAACCTTGTATGTCCAAAACGGTTTGTTTTGTATTTATCATTTTAAAAATGATTTAAACTAGTGAAAACAGCACACAACGCCTCGCACCGCGAGGCGTTGTGTGCTTGTAGATCTGCGGTTTTCACTACTTTTGTGCAGCGGCCTTGTATGATGAAGCAGGGCTTTGCTTTGTGAAAAAAGTTATAATTTTGAAACTTGGAGATGCAAGGTTTCTGTCCGACAGTGACGATTTACTTTGTTGGCCGCCCAGCCCCCAAAATGGAATGACATTTTATTGTTATTCTTTTCCTAATGGCCGGCCTGGACCGGCCGGGAATGAACCGGCCGTTCGGGAGTTGTCCTGCTTTTCCCAATGGCCAGCACGTCCCTGATACCAACGATCGCCTGCTCATATTGGATGCAATCCTCGTCTTCCTCACAGCTCTGGGATTTTATTTCCATATTTATTGTCATTGCCAAAACAAATAGAGAAAACTATGAGACTGTCATTTCTCTGACATATACAATGCAGAATACTGTGTGTGTTTATGCATCACAAACGATACCTTCTTCTGTCTTATTTTCTTTTATGGTCGTCGTGTGTGACTGGAAAATGCTGGTTTATGCAATTTGGGTCTTGGTTTCAGTGCAATTGTCCAGTTGGGGAAAATGAAGATGGTTTCCATACTTAAAAATGTAATGTA
Organism: Nannobrachium achirus; assembly: GCF_963921795.1. Classification (NCBI taxonomy): domain Eukaryota; kingdom Metazoa; phylum Chordata; class Actinopteri; order Myctophiformes; family Myctophidae; genus Nannobrachium; species Nannobrachium achirus. The sequence goes on along the minus strand of NC_137829.1, from coordinate 52,629,746 downwards.
TGTATACTTCTGTATGTATCCTTTCGTCATTGTACAGTGACCCATTTTGGGGTGGGTGGCTTTTATAATGAATAAAACTCCTTCTGGTACAAAATGAATTTAGTCTGCTTTTGTCTTTTAGCCACTGAGCCAGTTTGGTGTTAACTGTATGCACCGCTCCTCTCCACTGAGCCAGTTTGGTTAACTGTATGCACCGCTCTTCTCCAGAGAACAGTTTGGTTAACTGTATGCACCGCTCTTCTCCAGAGAACAGTTTGGTTAACTGTATGCACCGCTCCTCTCCAGAGAACAGTTTGGTTAACTGTATGCACCGCTCTTCTCCAGAGAACAGTTTGGTTAACTGTATGCACCGCTCTTCTCCAGAGAACAGTTTGGTTAACTGTATGCACCGCTCCTCTCCACTGAGCCAGTTTGGTTAACTGTATGCACCGCTCCTCTCCAGAGAACAGTTTGGTTAACTGTATGCACCGCTCCTCTCCAGAGAACAGTTTGGTTAACTGTATGAACCGCTCCTCTCCACTGAGCCAGTTTGGTTAACTGTATGCACCGCTCTTCTCCAGAGAACAGTTTGGTTAACTGTATGCACCGCTCCTCTCCAGAGAACAGTTTGGTTAACTGTATGCACCGCTCCTCTCCACTGAGCCAGTTTGGTTAACTGTATGCACCGCTCTTCTCCAGAGAACAGTTTGGTTAACTGTATGCACCGCTCCTCTCCAGAGAACAGTTTGGTTAACTGTATGCACCGCTCCTCTCCAGAGAACAGTTTGGTTAACTGTATACACCGCTCCTCTCCAGAGAACAGTTTGGTTAACTGTATGCACCGCTCTTCTCCAGAGAACAGTTTGGGGTAGCACTTTATAATAACTATACACTATAAAGCATTAGTTAAGCATTAGTAACTAGTGAATTCATCATGAATTCATCATGAGTTCATAGTTTATTAATCATGAATTCATCATTAGTAAGGCATGATTTATACATTAACTGAACATTAGTAAACACAGTAGTTAAGCATTAGTAACTACTGAATTCATCATGAGTTCATACTTTATTAATCATGAATTTGTCATTAGTAAGGCATTATTTATACATTTACTGTACATTATATAACCCAGGTTCCAAATAAGGGTCAATTATATGGTGATAAAAAGTCAAATAAATGACTACCTGGTTATGCATACTGGTTTAAATAACTCATGGTTAATTCATTGCATCATATGATTTTGCTTAAAAACAACAATAAATAGTTGGTTCATCTACAGTAATAAATATGCTTAAAAAGGTTGAAAACTCATGCTGTATTGTGTAAAATGTGCCAAAAACATTTTATATGTGAGGTTAAAAAATCGGGCTTTGAACAAATCCCTTTAAGTGCACTCCACTATAAAAGGAGCACTGCCCCTTTAAGAGTCTCTTCCTGATACAGACAGAGTGTATGATCAACAGAACAGTGAGGGAACAGAGAGAAAAAACGTCAGACAAAAGACAGTTTTGAGCATTTATTTTCGAGAGTTTAAGTGTTATTTTTGTACAATATGAGTGTTTAAAGGCCTAGCCAAGTTAGCAGGAGTTTGAGCCAACAGAATCCAGTGCTTCAGTCAGCAAAAACGAACTTTGTGGCTAACAGCTAAGCTAACTGGCTGCTGCTCATCAACAAGCCTGACCAGCAGCTGAAGAAAGACAGGAGAGATAGTTTTGAACTGAGTGGATTCCTCTCCATGTGAGGCAACACACAGACATCGGATGGCAAGCTATTGGAGACCCAGGAACTGAATCTACAGAAAACATCTATTGGACCAACTGCATGGTTTGACCAAGTGACTTGAACAGAGCTCTGACTGACTATTTCTTGGAACTGAGATTTGACTTTGAACAGAACTCTGACTAACTAATATTTTTGAACTGAGACTTTGGACCGAGCAACTGAACTGTTTTGATCATCCACTGAGTTAACTGAACACAGATCTAAGGAAGAGAAAAAGACAGTGACATTTCATTTGGAAGTTAGATATTGACAATATTGCACTGTTTTGTTACTAAAATTGATATTGCACTATTTTTGATAATTGATTGTTTTTGATATTTTATTTTATTATTTTCTGTAAAGGTTGAACTTAAAGGTCATATTAAGGTTAAAGGAGAGTTTAAAGGTACTTGCCTGCACTTTTTATTTTGAAAGCATACTTAACCTGCTGAAAATAGCTCAAATAAATAGGTCTTACCTGTTTAAATAGGCTGAAAATATAATAAAGATTGACCGGTCCTAAATAGAAAACTATCTTTAGTTTGAATTAACTGGATTAAATATTTAGTTGGTAAACTAAATAGAAAAACTGACCTAAGAACCTGCTCTAAAAAAGAAAGGTGTTGAATGGTTTTTGAGAATTTTGTCTATCTACCTCCATCATTGTAAATAGTTTATTGTATGCATACTATTTTTGCTTCATTATTTCATTCAGTAAACTTGACGTCTTTATTATTCACATTTAAGCTCTTGTCTCTGGTCTATTCTTTTAGTCACCTCCTCACGAACCTAGAAATACGGGTAGCACTTTATAATAACTATACACTATAAAGCATTAGTTAAGCATTAGTAACTAGTGAATTCATCATGAATTCATCATGAGTTCATAGTTTATTAATCATGAATTCTTCATTAGTAAGGCATCATTTATACATTAACTGAATATTAGTTAACACAGTAGTTAAGCATTAGTAACTACTGAATTCATCATGAGTTCATACTTTATTAATCATGAATTCATCATTAGTAAGGCATTATTTATACATTTACTGTACATTAGTAAACACAGTAGTTCAGCATTAGTAACTGCTGAATTCATCATGAGTTCATACTTTATTAATCATGAATTCATCATCAATTAATGATTTATTAAGGTAGTTACTACTCGTTAGTTAAGTATGTTCCGTGAGCCCATCTAAAGTGAGGACTATTCATGCCTTATAAAGCATTTATAAATGAGATAGAAGCAGTGATGTAGAAAATGACCGTATTTATTACAAAAGCGGACACCTGAAACAACATAGTAATAATAAAACAAAACATTCATGATTAATAAGCATTAGTAACTGCTGAATTCATCATGAGTTCATACTTTATTAATCATGAATTCACCATCAATTAATGATTTATTAAGGTAGTTACTACTCGTTAGTTAAGTATGTTCCGTGAGCCCATCTAAAGTGAGGACTATTCATGCCTTATAAAGCATTTATAAATGAGATAGAAGCAGTGATGTAGAAAATGACCGTATTTCGGTAAACTGTATGCACCGCTCTTCTCCAGAGAACGACGTAACGCAGTCTGGTAATGAATGGTGTCAGACAGCACATTACAGCAGGGTTCTTGGCCAGTGAAAGGTGTTGAGGAAATAAATTAGCAACACACGCCTGGTTGTCAAATTAAAAAGCAAACGTGTGTTTTTCAGGGGAACACTGCATATTGTTATGTTGACATCTGTGCAAACAATGACTGTTTATTTTAACTGGTCTACTAAGAGTCCAGGGATTACAAAACCAATTAAACACCATTTCCAGAAGTAAAACAAATAAAATACACTGCACACTCCATGAAGAGGCAGCGTTGCTGTCCGAACGTAGTTTTTAATTCTGTGTAAACAAACAACATGTATTTGCTTAGGAAGTATGCGTCGACTCTGTATTGTGTTGATTACTGTTGGCCAGCACATCTAAAATAGACTGGTGCATTGCACTGCTTTGAACTGTGCACACCATTTCTACCATGCTGGTTTCTACTTTGCAACCTGGTGAATTGCCTCAAAGCTGCTGCTGCTGCTGCTGCTGTAGATACTGATGTGTTTATTTCTCCAAACATCCCCCTTGACAGCACTCTCTATTCAGTGGATTACAGATGAGACGAGTGGAGCCTGTCTGTGTTCAAGCCCCTCGCCCTGTTGGGACGCGTTCCATAGTCTTATTTATGATGCCCCAGTGACTCTCCTCTGATGATGGGTATAAATTGCAAGGAAGAGCGGGCTGTCGTGTTTGTATGTATTATTTATTTTGTGGAAAAAACAGAGACACATGTAATCATGAAAGATGGTGCAGGCTACAACAGGGATTTACAGGGAGTACTATATAGCCTGTCATAAGAAATTTATTACACTTAGAAATACATGGACAAAGCCGTAACGTTTCACATCATAGAGCTTGTTTGATACAAGAGACTTCTACACCAGGGTAAACGTGCAAGGTATGTATTAAGGCTAAAGCCAGACCGATATGTTGACCATTCATTTTACTTTTTGAAGACATTGCAGTCGGCACATACTGTAGGCAGGTGAGCAGCTGATGTGTACAGATTGTTTACCGTTTTCAATAACATCGGTAACTGGTGGTCTGGGCCAGTGTTTCTCAACCACTGTGCCTGGGGACCTTTGGTGTGCCCCTGAGAAGGGCCAAGTGTGCCCCTTGAAACTGCTTGAAAGACAGTATTGTATTTATCATTTTAAAAATGATTTAAACTAGTGAAAACAGCCCATCTACAAGCAACACTGTGTGCTTGTAGATCTGCTGTTTTCACTACTGTTGTGCGACAGCCTTACTATGATGAAGCAGGGCTTTACTTGGCGAAGAAACGTACACATTTGAAACTTGGAGATACAAGGTTTCTTCCCGACAGTGACGATATTTACACCCCCGTATTATGTTGGTGTGACCATGGATTTTTGGGACATGAAAAGTGTGCCCATGCTCTAATTAAGGCATTATACCTTTGGTATTAGTTTGGTATTCTGTCAAGTCTTTGAAGAAATTGTGCACTTGTCTATCCCTCTGTCTGCCTATGTAGGCTATGTGTATCAATCCATCTGTCAGCTGTCTGAATGTCTTTTCTGTGATGTATGTGTGACAAACTAATATTTCCAATATCCATTTTTACAAGAATATATCAGCCTGGTGAAGGCTCAGATTTGGGGTCAGATACTGCGTTTGTTTGTTCACTTTAGTGAGCATCAGTCATCTCATCTGAAACAGGTTCTAATTTATTTACACAGCACCTTGTCAGGTCAACGCATCTCAGCATCGACAACCATGAAAAATGACGTCTCCACCTGAAAGCAGAAGGCACGTTCTGATCCATTAGTTGGAAAAAGCTTCAAATGTCCGAAGTTACACACCCTGACTCGGTTACAACAAGCAATCAATAAATAAAGTTGGGTACAATAAAGTATTTCAACATTGTGTGTGTGCGTGCACGTGCGTGCGTGCGTGCATGTGTGTGTGAGTTAATAAATAGTTGTGACAATTACAATATATTACCATAATATCTTTCAAACTCATTTGAATTTCATGTGCTCGAAGGACCAAAGAAATGCAACAGCCTGTTAAATTGCAGTTAATATAAGTTAATATAAGTTAATATAAGGAATCTTCCTTAGTTTAAAGAGACAAGACACCAAGGGCCGAGACGGAAGAGACTCAAACTGGTCCTACAAGTAGCATAATAATTATTACAGTGTGTACTAACTGTATTAATAACTTATTAATAACATATTATTACAGTGTGTACTAACTGTATTAATAACTTATTAATAACATATTATTACAGTGTGTACTAACTGTATTAATAAATTATTAATAACATATTATTACAGAGTGTACTAACTGTATTAATAACTTATTCATAACATTATTACAGTGTGTACTAACTGTATTAATAACTTATTAATAACATATTATTACAGTGTGTACTAACTGTATTAATAAATTATTAATAACATATTATTACAGAGTGTACTAACTGTATTAATAACATATTATTACAGTGTGCACTAACTGTATTAATAACTTATTAATAACATTATAACTGGCTGAGCCACCAGGCACCCCTTCTCGTTTATCTTTCAACCACAGTAAACCAATGTGATGTACAGTGTAGTGTAGTGTAGTGTGTAGTGTACTGTAGTGTAGTCTATGCACCGCTTGACTCAAGGAAACTACAGCATGCATGTTATGGTCTAAATGCATGGTGTCAGAGTAGCAAACGTTAAGGAAAGTAAGCATTAGCACAAGGACGCAGTGCTGCTATGGGTGCTTGTCTGAAAATAGACCTTTTTCTCAGCAGAACATTTTCTACATTTTAAACACAGCTAAAAGTAATAACAATAATTATGGCGCTTGTGTGACATGGGGTAACGGTTATGGCTTTATCTAAATAATTCACACACTTAAGCTCAAGTGCTGTGATGTGCAGGTATGGTTCAGTACTAAGGCACAATGTGGGAACCAATGCTAAATATTTGTAATTACTGTAAATGGAAAGCAAAAAGCAAATATGTTAACCCTGCAATTTAAGTACAGCACTGAAGAACTCAAAGAGCTTTGTAAACATTTACATTCAAGTTACAACACACACTTGAGATGGATGGCTCTGGTCTCAACTAGGCCTACTGAAGTAGGGTTCAAGTGGTTAACCTAACCAGGTTAACCACTTGAACCCTTAAGGTCTTTGCACACAGGCGCTTTTATCCGCACGGATAAAACGGACAATTTCATTTTTTTTAAAGAAAACAATGATTCTCTACGACCTCATGCACACCGCATCTGAATTAGCCGTGCGACGAGTGGCTGCCGCCGTGCGTTTCTCTCGATCGAACCCAGTTCGATTTGTGCGTCTTGTCGCATGCGGTAAAAAAACTCATCACTCCTTTTATGACTCCAACCAGGACAGTTGCGTTTCTTCCGTTTGCTGTATGAATAAAACACATTGGATTTGGTGTGCAATGCTGTGCGGACTCGACGCTGCGGATCCCAAAAGGAGTCGTAAAAGGAGTGATGAGTTTTTCACCGCATGCGACAAGACGCACGAATCGAACTGGGTTCGATCGAGAGAAAAAAACGCAGCGGCAGCCACTCGTCGCACGGCTAATTCGGAGCCGGTGTGCATGAGGTCATAGAGAATCATTGTTTTCTTTTCAAAAAATGATATTGTCCGTTTTATCCGCACGGATAAACGCGCCTGTGTGCAAAGGCCTTTAGCGTCCCTATTCTTGGCGCGCGAACATTCTACAAAAATAAATCACAAGCTGACAACGAGTCACGTTGTCATGTGCTGTGAGCTTGTAGATTGGCTAATGTTGGTGGAGATTTTGTGTTGATGGGGGGAAGAAACGAACAGACGTACTACAGAGCCCTGGGGGACCCCCCGGTCAACCAAGTATTTATACTAGGGTTTAAGTCAGGTGTCTTCAACAGGGGGTCCGGGACCCCTAGGGGGTCCTCAGAGATACTACAGGGGGTCCTCCAAATCTTCCAATCCTTTTTATATTAACCACTTGTCCATATTCTGAGAACTGTAGCTAAAAATAGCAGATCTACAAGCTCTTGTAGATCGGCTATTTTCTGCGAAGAGGTTTGGTGTAGAGGGGGAAAGAGCAGACTAAGTACAGAGTGAAAGGTCAAGTTTATTAGATAATGACGGTTCAAGTGGTTAAATATCTGAAAACACAAATTGACATGAATCCAAAATACACTGATGATTGTGCTGTCAAACAATGAAACTATATGGAATCTATGAACAGGTTGTGGGGGTCCCTGCTTCATCTCCCTCTCAACTAAGGGGTCCTTGGCCTGAAAACGTTGAAGACCCCTGGTTAAAGTGGTTGTGGTCATTCTCTGGGCTACCTGCAGGAGGCAGTAATGATCTCTTTGGACATGTAGGAACTGAGATGGAGGCTGGTCTTGACACGCTTCTCCCGTTGCCGGCGATTGCAGAACCAGACTCGGACCACCTCCTTCTCCAGGTGGAGACCCTCAGCCATCCTCAGGATCTCCTGGGAGGACGGCTTGCTCTTCTCCATGAAGCTCCTCTCCAGGGCCTCCTTGGCACCAAGACTGCAGGAGAAGAGGAGTGGGCAGGAGATGAACCCATTCAGAACGGGTACACAGTATTATTATTTTATGCTTTAACCATTGAAAAAATAGCAGATATACAAGCTCGCAGCGCAGCACTGAGTGCAGAAGGCAGACTTTCTTGTAGATCTGCTATTTTTTGAACAAAAAAAAAATCATGAAAATTAGAATTTTGACCCGATTCGAAGTGTCTTTTGAATCCTTCTAAGGTTTTTTGAAAAACCCTATGTTTCTATGTCAGCAATCTGGCCAGCCATCGTACAAAGAAAAGGTCCTTTTCACTTCAACTGGAGCTCAGTTAGTCTGTTCTTGAGAGACTACTACGTAAGTGGTTCTCAAACCTTTTCATGTGAAGGACCCCCAAACTAATACTTATTTGGCCACGGACCCGCATCTCAAAATATTTAGTTCCAGGGACCCCCCAGAAGCAAAATTTGAGTTACAAAAGTTACAAATCTTTGAATACATATATTCAAAGATTTGCACACATTTTCACGACTTTTTCCAAAAATAGCAGATCTACAAGCTCGCAGCGCGGCACTGTGAGCTTGTAGATCTGCTATTTTTCACTGGTTAAACAAGCATTCAATAATTCTAACGTGACTTGTTTTATTTACAGTACTGTATACTGTATATACCATACTGTATATACTGTACTTATCTTTCATTGTTACTGTACCTGATGGTGGTTCTTCGTTTCCTCTTGCGTTCGTTCATGCCCATTTTCTCACTGTACAAAGCTGAGACAAAGGATAATATTGTTACTGTACTTTACCGTACTGCATGGAATATAGTTACTTTACCGTACCGGACTGAATGGAATATAGTTACTGTACTGTACCGTACTGAATGGAATATTTATTGTTACTTTACCGTACTGAATGGAATATTGTTACTTTACCGTACTGAATGGAATATTGTTACTTTACCATACCGTACTGAATGGAATATTGTTACTTTACCGTACTGAATGGAATATTGTTACTTTACCATACCGTACTGAATGGAATATTGTTACTTTACCGTACTGAATGGAATATTGTTACTTTACCATACCGTACTGAATGGAATATTGTTACTTTACCATACCGTACTGAATGGAATATTGTTACTTTACCATACCGTACTGAATGGAATATTGTTACTTTACCATACCGTACTGAATGGAATATTATACAAAACACTGTCATGACACTGACCATGATACTGACAAGATAATGACCATGAAGATGACTGACATGATACTAACAGGATAAAAGCCTGGGTTTGTGAGGCTAACAGGACACTGACATGATAGGCTGCTGACATGATGCTGACCATGATAGATGATACTATTGCTGACATGATACTGACCTGATGATATGACCTGTTATTGCTGACATGATACTGACCTGATGATATGACCTGTTATTGCTGACATGATACTGACATGATACTGACCTGATGATATGACCTGTTATTGCTGACATGATACTGACATGATTTTGCTGACATGATACGTATATGATAGTATCTCTCTGTGAGCATAATCGCCGTTCTCGGGTGGAAACCTCGTATCTCGAAATTTCAAATGTGTACGTTCTTCCACAAAGTAAAGCCCTGCTTCATCGTACCAGGCTGTTGCACAAAAGTAGTGAAAACAGCAGATCTACAGGCACACAATGCCTCGCAACACGAGGCATTGTGTGCTTGTAGATCGGCTGTTTTCACTAGTTTAAATCATTTTCAAAATGAAAAATGCAAAACGAACGGTTTTGGACTTACAAGGTTTTCACCCGACAACGACGATATGTGTTGAATGTGTTGAAGCGTTTGACGTGGTGCGCTGTGACTCACCCCCAGCCTGCTCTGCCTCCTCCAGCCTGCTCTGCCTCCTCCATAAGGCCATGGCTACACGGAGGGCTTGCAGCCACATGAAGCTGGATATTTAGGCCGCAAAGCTGGATATTTTTTTAAACCGGATAAATAAGTGAAGACATTGAAAAATATCCGATTCACTGGATCCGTGTAGACAGGGAACCCGGATATCTCTGAAGACTTTACTGTGTGTGTGCTTGTTAGACCTAGATATCTTTGTCGTGTGGACCTAGATATTTTTCTATGTGGATATCTGAAAAACCGGGATATATGAAATATCCAGCTCCGTGTATCCATGGCCTTAGTGTGACTCACCCCCAACCTGCTCTGCCTCCTCCATTCGCTGTGACTCACCCCCAACCTGCTCTGCCTCCTCCATTTACTGTGACTCACCCCCAACCTGCTCTGCCTCCTCCATTTACTGTGACTCACCCCCAACCTGCTCTGCCTCCTCCATTTACTGTGACTCACCCCCAACCTGCTCTGCCTCCTCCATTTACTGTGACTCACCCCCAGCCTGCTCTGCCTCCTCCAACCATTTACTGTGACTCACCCCTAACCTGCTCTGCCTCCTCCATTTACTGTGACTCACCCCCAACCTGCTCTTACTTTACTTACTTAGGCCTTTAAATTCCCTAAGGAACATAGGCCATCGATGAGGCTCCTCCATCCCCTTCGGTCTTGTGCCCTCCGCTCCAGCTGTTGCCATGACAGTCCTTGCACCTTCATCTCCTGCTCTGTTGATCTTCTCCAGGTGGCTCTGGGTCTTCCTCTCTTCCTCTTGCCTTGCGGGTTCCATGTTAGAGCATGTTTGGTGATTGATCTATTGTCTCTGCGAAGTGTGTGCCCTATCCAGTTCCATTTCCTCCTCCTGATTTGTTTTTCTATTGTGTCTTGTCCAGTGAGGTCCCACAGGTTGATGTTGGTGATGGTGTTGGGCCAGTAGATACCTAGGAGGCGTCGGAGGCAACGGTTGAAGAATGTCTGTACTTTGTGGAGTATGTTAGTAGTGATCTTCCAGGTTTCTGAACTGTAGAGTAGGGTGGATTTGACATTTGAATTGAATATTTGCAGTTTGGTCTTGCGTGATATGTTTTTTGCTTTCCAGATTTTATTTAACATGTTGAAAGTGGTCCTTGCTTTTCCAATTCTGGCACTGACATCCTCATCCGTTCCTCCGTCCACAGCAATTATGCTACCTAGGTAAGTAAAACGGTCTACCTCCTCTAGCTGATTTTGGTCCATGGTTATTGGAGAGTTGTTCTTGTTGTTTATACGCATCACCTTGGTTTTTCCTGCGTTGATTTTGAGCCCAAGCGAAGCAGCTGCTTTCTCTAGTTTGCATGATTTCTCCTGCATCTGTTGGTGTGTGTGTGCTAGGAGTGCTAAATCGTCAGCAAAATCCAGGTCTTCCAGCTGTTCGGTCAGGCTCCACTGGATGCCGGTACGGCTATTGCTCGTTGCTTGCATCATGGTCCAGTCTATACAAAGGATGAACAGGAAGGGAGAGAGCATACATCCCTGCCGCACCCCAGTCAGGACCTCAAAGGGTTCTGATAGGCACCCTTCATGAAGGACACAACACTGCATCCCTCACCTGCTCTGCCTCCTCCATTTACTGTGACTCACCCCCAGCCTGCTCTGCCTCCTCCTCCATTTACTGTGACTCACCCCCAACCTGCTCTGCCTCCTCCATTTACTGTGACTCACCCCCAACCTGCTCTGCCTCCTCCATTTACTGTGACTCACCCCCAACCTGCTCTGCCTCCTCCATTTACTGTGACTCACCCCCAACCTGCTCTGCCTCCTCCATTTACTGTGACTCACCCCCAGCCTGCTCTGCCTCCTCCATTTACTGTGACTCACCCCCAGCCTGCTCTGCCTCCTCCTCCATTTACTGTGACTCACCCCCACCCTGCTCTGCCTCCTCCTCCATTTACTGTGACTCACCCCAACCTGCTCTGCCTCCTCCATTTACTGTGACTCACCCCCAGCCTGCTCTGCCTCCTCCATTTACTGTGACTCACCCCCAGCCTGCTCTGCCTCCTCCTCCATTTACTGTGACTCACCCCCAGCCTGCTCTGCCTCCTCCTCCATTTACTGTGACTCACCCCCAGCCTGCTCTGCCTCCTCCATTTACTGTGACTCACCCCCAGCCTGCTCTGCCTCCTCCTCCATTCACTGTGACTCACCCCCAGTCTGCTCTGCCTCCTCCATTTACTGTGACTCACCCCCAGCCTGCTCTGCCTCCTCCATTTACTGTGACTCACCCCCAGCCTGCTCTGCCTCCTCCTCCATTCACTGTGACTCACCCCCAGTCTGCTCTGCCTCCTCCATTTACTGTGACTCACCCCCAGTCTGCTCTGCCTCCTCCATTTACTGTGACTCACCCCCAGCCTGCTCTGCCTCCTCCAGCCATTTACTGTGACTCACCCCCACCCTACTCTGCCTCCTCCATTTACTGTGACTCACCCCCAGCCTGCTCTGCCTCCTCCAACCATTTACTGTGACTCACCCCCAGGCTGCTCTGCTTCCTCCTCCATTTACTGTGACTCACCCCCAGTCTGCTCTGCCTCCTCCAACCATTTACTGTGACTCACCCCCAACCTGCTCTGCCTCCTCCTCCATTTACTGTGACTCACCCCCAACCTGCTCTGCCTCCTCCTCCATTTACTGTGACTCACCCCCAGCCTGCTCTGCCTCCTCCAACCATTTACTGTGACTCACCCCCAACCTGCTCTGCCTCCTCCTCCATTTACTGTGACTCACCTCCAGCCTGCTCTGCCTCCTCCTCCATTTACTGTGACTCACCTCCAGCCTGCTCTGCCTCCTCCAGCCATTTAGCCAGGATGGCTTTGAGTTTCTGGGCGTTCTTGAAGCTCAGCTGCAGGTTCTCGAAGCGACAGATGGTGGTCTGACTGAACTCTGAGCCGTGCACCGCTGCCAGGGCCTCGCCCACGTTGGTCTGGGTGTACCCTGCAGGTGCACACACACACACACACACACACACACACACACACACACACACACACACACACACACACACACACACACACACACACACACACACACACAGGTATTAGCACAGATAGATGCAGCCATAGACTGTGTGTGTGGGGTGTACCTGTGTGTGTGTGTGTGTGTGTGTGTGTGTGTGTGTGTGTGTGTGTGTGTGTGTGTGTGTGTGTGTGTGTGTGTGTGTGTGTGTGTGTGTGTGTGTGTGTGTGCATGCACGTGCGTGCGTGCAGTACGCATGGCTACATCAGGGGTCTTCAACGTTTTCAGGCCAAGGACCCCTTAGTTGAGAGAGAGATGAAGCAGGGACCCCCACAACCTGTTCATAAATTCCATATAGTTTCATTGTTTGACAGCACGATCGTCAGTGTATTTTGGATTCATGTCAATTTGTGTTTTCAGATATTTAACCACTTGAACCGTCAATACTTAATGAACCTTTCACTCTGTACTTAGTCTGCTCTTTTCCCCCTCTATACCAAACCTCACTGCCGAAAATAGATGATTTACAGCGCAAGGCGTTGTGAGCTTGTAGATCTGCTATTTTTGGCTAACGGACGCTAGGGTTCAGGGGGTTAATATAAAAGAAGGAGAAAAAAGTTTGTATCACACAAAGATTTGGAGGACCCCCTGTAGAAACTCTGAGGAACCCCTAGGGGTCCCGGACCCCCTGTTGAAGACCCTTGCAGTACAACTTACCCACAGTGTTGTTTTTGACAGCAAATTTTGATTTAGTTTTAGTCATAGTCTTTTGAATAAAATGTCTCTGAAAAGTTTTAGTTTTAGTCTAATTTTAGTCGACTAAATATCATAAGATGTTATGGCGACTAAATCTACAGTTGATTTAGTCAACTGAAATGCATTTTGGCAGGCCTTGATGGCATCGTAATGACTGATTTTACACTTGTTTGCATGCTGAAAATAGCCGATCTACAAGCTCACAACGCGTCGCAGCGTGACGCGTTGTGAGCTTGTAGATCTGCTATTTTCAGCAAGCAACACCTGAGAGCAACCAAACATAAAATGACTCTCTTCTCCACTAGTCCCTCCCTAACGTTTTAGTCTAGTTTTTATTTTGTTGACAAAATTGTCAATATATTTTGTCTTAGTTTTAGTCATCACAGCTTAGTTTTTATTTAGTTTTTATTTAGTTTTCGTCAGTGAAAAAAACGCAGTCGACACACATTTTTCGCCATAGTTTTAGTCAACAAAATCAACACTGCTTACCCAGTTTGATCCTGCGCAGCTTGAAGTCGTTAGCAAACCTCTCCAGCTCCCTGATCTGTGGTGAGTCCATGGCGGGGGTCTCGTCCAGGGGCCTGCTGCTGCTGCTCCTCCTGTGAGGGTCTGCCTTGACCAGCTCCCCCAGCCCGGCCAGGCCCCCCAGCCCGGCCAGGCCCCCCAGCCCGGCCAGGCCCCCCGGGCCCCCCGGGCCCTCGTCAGACAGGAGGGCCGGTGGGAGGGAGGAGAAACCATGGCTCAGACTACAAGAGCCTCCGCTGAGGCCGTGGTCTGGAAACTTGTACAGGCAGGGAGGAAGAGCACCTGGGGGGGGGGGGGGGGGCTTAGGTTTATATCTATAACTAAACATAGTGGGACACTTATCAGTGGGGTGTTGACATCAGCTGATTCAATATAAATGGCCAGAGTCTAATATGCATTGCATGGCCTTTATTCCATGGCACAAGAACACCTGACATGCCCATTAAAACTGTTAAAGAACCATTTTGCTGTTAACAACATACCTTAATTCAGGGGTTTTCAAAGTGGGTGACGGGGCACCCTGGGGTGCCGCGACGGCAGTCCAGGGGTGCAGCGAGATCATTTGATAATATTTGGAATTTATTTGGACACTTAAAAATATATTTAGTATCATTTAAAACATGTTCAGTCAGTTCTAACCAACATGGCTGTTATCTCAATGTTTTCCTCACAACACAATTGCTAAAAGATGCTATAAATATAAGGTGCTGGGAGTGAAAAGGATCAACTTTGTCACTGTCAGGCAAAAAACCTTTTATCTCCAAGTTTCAAATGTGTGTTTTTTTGTAAAAAAAAAAGAAAAGCCCTATTCATCATACAAATTGTCACACAAGTAGTGAAAATAGCAGATATGTTGGTTTGTGGATGATGTTATACTCCCCTCTTGTGGTGGCTAGAATGTAGTGCATTTACATTTTCTTTTATGCTTATTTTGGCAGTAATTTTACTTCATTTGCAGCAGGAATCCACAATTTGTTTTCCCCAAGGGCCGAATTATGTCTAGTTTACCAAGCCGAGGGCCACAACATTGCAGGGGGCGACGGTGGCGTTCCCTCTACTCCAGCGACTGAAAACCTTGTTTGTTGTTTTTTGAAAACAGCCGATCTACAAGCACACAACGCCTCGCGGTGCTTGTAGATCTGCTGTTGTCACTACTTTTGTGCAACGGCCTTGTATGATGCTTTGCGAAAGAATGTACACATTTGAAACTTGGAGATACGAGGTTTCTGCCTCACAGTGACAATTTACTTTGTTGGCCGCCCAGCCCCCAAAATGGAACGAAGGCTGACATTTTATTTTTAATTTTGTTCCTAATGGCCGGCCTGGACCGGCCGGGAATGAACCAGCCGTTCGGGAGTTGTCCCGCTTTTCCCAATGGCCAGCACATCCCTGTGTGTGTGTGTGTGTGTGTGTGTGTGTGTGTGTGTGTGTGTGTGTGTGTGTGTGTGTGTGTGTGTGTGTGTGTGTGTGTGTGTGTGCGTGCGTGCGTGCGTGCGTGCGTGCGTGCGTGCGTGCGTGCGTGCGTGCGTGCGTGCGTGCGTGCGTGCGTGTGTGTTTAAGTGTACCTTGCAGTGTGTTTGCTCCACTGACCATGTTGGGGTGCGGGACGCTGCAGGTCTGCAGAATGCGGGTCTGGGAGATGCTGGCTGAGAGCATCTCCTGAGCTACAAGCACAAAACACCACCAACAGACATGTTCTTCATCATGTTCTTCATCATGTTCTTCATCATCACCATCATAACCAGAGCTACTGTACCAACAGGGTCCTGTTTTAGAGCCTGTGTTGAAAGTAGGGCTGGGCGATATGGAAAAATGCAATATCACCATATTTTCCCAAGCTGTATCACAATACACGATTTTATCACGATTCTTTTTCACGTTGGTTTTGATGTTTTTTTTTTCAAGGTACTAGAACTTGATTATATTGTGCTTTTTTTCTAGATAGATATCCATTTGCATTTGTTATATTGCTGTTGATGTACTGACATATTATCTTGTTTATTATTGTGATGTATTATCTACTTATTGTAAGTCGCTTTGGATTAAAAAGCGTCTGCTAAATGCCTAAACTGTAAACTGTAAACTGAAAACTAGACTCTCTGGGTTCCTTTTGGGAGGTCTAAATTGAACTTTACAAGTATGTAAGTCTCAGAGTTAAGTGGAGACCTTGACATTTTAAACATGTTGGTTGATAGCTGATAGCTGTGTAGGACAACGGTTCAGAAGGGGATCTCTGATAATAAAATCACAGAAAGAGTTCCCGCACACTGCAGTCTGGAACTTGCAAAAAAGTGCTCCAGTGTTGATTTTGTCGACTATGACGAAAACATTTTATCGTCTGCATTTTTTTCACTGACGAAAACGAAATAAAAAGTACGCTGTGATGAATAAAACTAAGACTAAATATATTGACAATTTCGTCAACAAAATAAAAACTAGACAAAAACTTTAGGGAGGGACTAGTGGAGAAGAGAGTCATTTTATGTTTGGTTGCTCTCATGTGTTGCGTGCTGAAAATAGCAGATCTACAAGCTCACAACGCGTTGCAGTACACTTAGATCGCCAGATCGGCGATTTTAAGCATGCAACCAAGTGTAAAATCAGCCATTACGAATGCCATCAAGGCCTGCCAAAATACATTTCAGTTGACTAAATCAACTGTAGATTTAGTCGCCTAAAATCTTGTGATATTTAGTCGACTAAAATGTAAACTTTTCAGGTGACTAAATTATGACTAAAACTAAAAGACATTTTATTCAAAAGACTGTGACTAAAACTGAATCAAAATTTGCTGTCAAAAACAACACTGAAGTGCTCTTTATTAAAAAAAGAAAATAATTGATGCCTATTTTGGGCATGTCATTATAGGAGGAAGATCTTTCGAAGAAGCCGATCACAGCCAAAAATAGCCGGAAATAGCCGAGACCATGTAGATTTGCTGTTTTCGCAGATACAAGCCTTAAAATGACAAATTGATGTAGATCGGCTATTTTCACAATTTCTGCCTCTATATCAGGGGTCAGCAACCTTTTTGAAATGAAAGTGCCATGTTTTTATTTTCTCGATAATCAGTGTGCCATGTCAACATACATTATGACAACCTGTCAAAATTCTGACATATTTAGATTTTCAGGACATTGTTAGAAGGATCATTAGATTCAATAGCCCAAAAACCCATGAATCTCCCGACTCCCTCCCCAGTCAAAGTTCAGATTTTAATGAATGTAGAAGTATGTGCAGGATGTAACTTAATTGAATTGACTTAATTGAATTGACCATGTTTAAAATAATATTTGATTTTAAAATATAAATCCTCTCTCTCACACTTCTGCCAGTGTGCCAGTGATCACCCTCCACTGTGCCAATGTTGGCACCTGAGCCTAAGGTTGTCTGTCTACCCCTGCTCTATATATTTTGCCCACTGGACAATGTTTAATTTGCCATTTTAGAGGTATTAAAAAGTCCTTAAATTGGCACTTTAGAAATGTCCAGATACCCTCTATACACTTAAACTTTATGTTGGTTTAATTGTTTACCGGGGGGGGGGGGGGGGGGGGGGGTCGTCACAAGTGGTTAATGCACTCACCTGCCATCATACCATAATTAATGCCCTACGATGCACTCACCTGCCATCATACCATAATTAATGCCCTACGATGCACTCACCTGCCATCATACCATAATTAATGCCCTACGATGCACTCACCTGCCATCATACCATAATTAATGCCCTACGATGCACTCACCTGCCATCATACCGTAGGTGGCCTGCTGGTTGCTGTAGTGACAGGGGGTGACAGGGTAGTGCAAGCCGGCGGGGCCGTTGCCGAGGGCGGAGGAGGAGAGGTGCATGTGGGAACGCTTGGACGACTGCACGAGAGACAGACCAGAGGGCACTGGGGAGAGAGGGAGAGAGAGAGAGAGACAGAGAGAGAGAGAGAGAGAGACACACAGAGACACAGAGACACAGACAGAGACAAAATCAAATGTCATTCAGTCAACTCCACAAGTTTAAACTAAAGCAGTTGTTTGGAAAGTAGTTCAATATACTGTAACATTGACTCAATTCAATTCACTCCAAGTAATTATAATACAATGAATTATGTACAAGTGACCCTTCTAACAATATATTTCAAATAAAGAAACTGTTATCTTTGCTTATACTATTTTATCAATTAATCGACCACTTACTGTACTTACGCCCCGCATGGCCAAAAACAACATAATAATGGCCCAATGTGATACAGTTTGTACTTTTTATCTATGATTACATGGATTAGTGCACCCGTTTACTCTTCTACAGTGTGCCTGCCATTGTTAAGCGAGATTCAAAAGGTGTAAATTGTCCTTCTAAGTTGTCTCTCAGCCATAATGGATTATGTACAATGAGCAGATGTCTGTGTGAACCAGCTGCTGATGTGCAGGTTGGTGCCTCGCATGTGTGTGTGCCTTTTGTAAAAGTTCTTTAGAGAAAGGCGCCATATATGCACCATTTACCATTTAGGTGCCATGATGAGCAGGTATAACAATAAATTAATAAGTAGAAATCTGATAACACGTTTAGCAAGTGCATTATGGATGCGCTGTTTCATATCTCCTAGATGATGCTCATCTAATTATGTCTTTATTCTGAGCTGTGGCCATTCAGGGGAAAGAAACTACTGTGCTGGCGTCCTGAAAGACATTGTGGAATGCAGGGACGTGCTGGGCCCTGATTCAGCCCGGGAAAAAGAGTTGGAGAGGCCCTCATTGTGCGCTATAGAGAGAGATCTCTCTCTATAGCGCTGCTGCTACTCAAAGATTTGCCATTTCAGATCATGACAAGTGACAAGCCAGTGGGCCAATTACTGTACAACTGTCGTTGTCGGATGGAAACCTTGTATGTCCAAAACCGTTTGTTTTGTATTTATCATTTTAAAAATTATTTAAACTTGTGAAAAGAGCCGATCTACAAGCACACAACGCCTCGCACCGCTTGTAGATCTGCTCATTTCACTACTTTTGTGCAACAGCCTTGTATGATGAAGCAGGGCTTTGCTTTGCAAAAAAATGTATACATTTGAAACTTGGAGATACAAGGTTTCTGCCCGACAGTGACGATTTACTTTGTTTGCCGCCCAGCCCCCAAAATGGAACGAATGCCGACATTTTATTTTAAATTTTTTCCTAATGGCCGGCCTGGACCGGCCAGGAATGAACCGGCCGCTCGGGAGTTGTCCCGCTTTTCCCAATGGCCAGCACGTCCCTGGTGGAATGTGTCACACTCACACCGGTGAAACATCGACAGCAATTATCCTGCGTCTCTGGAGACAGCTGGGCCAAATGAGCTGATTAGATACATTTACATAATTTAGATTGGATTCGAATAAATTGATTAAGACGATCCAACACAGCTTCGGGTGAAACAAAGTAGTCTACATACTTTAGTAGGCTACTTAAAGTTCCGCTGACACACCCCGAAATGATCATAGTACAGGGAAGTGCTGGCCATTGGGAAAAGCGGGACAACTCCCGAACGGCCGGTTCATTCCAGGCCGGCCATTAGGAAAAAAATAATAATAAAATGGCCTTTGTTCCATTTTGGGGGCTGGGCGGCCAACAAAGTAAATCGTCACTGTTGGGCAGAACCCTTGTATCTCCAAGTTTCAAATTTATATATATATATTTTTTTCGCAAAGCACTGCTTCATCATACAAGGCCGTTGCACAAAAGTAGTTGCACAAAAGCAGATCTACAAGCACACAACGCCTCATGATGCGAGGCGTTGTGTGCTTGTAGATCCGCTATTTTCACTAATTTAAATCATTTATAAAATGGTTTTGGACATACAAGGTTTCCACCTGACAACGACGAAATATAACTCATGTAATTGGCCCACTGGCTTGTCACTTGTCATGATCTGAAATGGCAAATCTTTGAGTAGCAGCAGCACTATAGAGAGAGATCTTTCTCTATAGCGCGCAATGAGGGCCTCTCCAACTCTTTTTCCCGTTCTGAATCAGGGGCCCAGCACGTCCCTGTCATAGTATTATACAGTAGGTCACATGGTCTATCTGAGAACAGTCTGACTCCAATGATCCCATCGCCCGCAGCCCCCTCCAACTTCAATCCAATCCGTATACAAACAAGGAAGGAACTCGACACGGAAATGTCTTTTATATAAATCTGTGTAGGCTATATAAAAAATATAATTCCACACAAATCTGGTTGTTACATCAACATTGTTCATGTGAATATGTCTGTTTATGCTTATTTATTAGAGAGAGATGCCTGCAACAAAGCAGAATGTACTAGTGATGCAAAATGCATCATATGATGCAAAACGCATCACTGATGATGCAAAATGCATCACTAGTACATGCTGAAATACAAAAATATCTAAAAACACATGTTAAACACAAAAGATAACTCAGGATTGCGTTGATCGTGTCCCAAACAACAATAAAATAAGATTGGGTTGTCCCAGAGGTGAAATCGCCCTTTAAGACAGCAATAATAAAAAAGGACATTATTTTGGGTTAGATTTTTGGCATTTTTGGACAGACAAACCTGTTTTATTTTTTCAATGCTTAATGTAAATTTTATTTTCTAAGTTTATGTTTTGTCTGTAACATTGATTGCGACCGTCAGGTCGCATTTACTATCAAAACCTCCACCGGCTGTCCGTCCGTCAGTCAGTCAGTCAGTCACACGTCACACGTCACACTTTTGCCCTGCTCATATCTCCGCAACCGTTGCCCCGATCCATGCCAAATTTTGTACACACTCTCCTTGCCTGCCAAACCACAACCTCCACCCATCAATTCTCACATGGCCCTCTTCTAGCGCCACCATGAGGCCGATTCTTGCAAAACACATTTTTGGACACTGCTCATACAATTTTTGCCCTAAAATCACGCAAATCGCTACACAGTATGTCTACACTCATGTCATCAACATGGATCTGTCCCATTTAGCGCCACCTTCAGGCCGATATTTTAAACCACATTTTTGGCCACTACTCCTACAGATTTTGCCCTAAAATCACGCAAATCGCTACACAGTATGTCTACACTCATGTCATCAACATGGATCTGTCCCATATAGCGCCACCATCAGGCCGATTCTTTCAAACACATTTTTGGACACTGCTCCTACAACACTACGCTGTAGACTAATCGAAGAATAGTCTCCACTACGCTGTAGACTAATGGAAGAATAGTTTCCACTACGGTGTAGACTAATGGGGATCCTTAATAAACTAAACTAAAATAAACTAAACAGCCTCTTCCTGGTCGGAGAAATGCAGGCTCTCAGCTAGCTAGCGTAGTAGCGCTAATGTTAGACCCTCTGTGGAACACGTGGATTCTAGTTTGGTTAATTCCAGCAGAAAAGCTTGGTTACTGGTTGGCTATTTCTTCCCAATTGGCCAATTCCTACTTGTCTTGAGACGGGGGAAGCAGGGGGACAGGGAGGAGGGGAGGAAAGGAATGCAGCATGTAGCGACGCTCCGTGCTGTCTGTGTCTGTACTTCTCCTCCATTCAACACAGAGAAGAGAGAATGCGCTCGGTGCACCGGCACTGCACACACACTCCAGCGTGTGTAGACTTGTGCTTCGAAGCATCGCGGTGTATTTGTGCTGTTTGTGCTGTCTTCCCTGTTGCCTCCTCTCTCTCGTGCTTAGCGAATGAGCGGACGGCATAGGGTTATGGGCGGTATTCCTTACCGTCCTGACGACTACCGACTACCTATGCGACGACTACCTATGCGACTACCTATGAGTTGGAGTGGATGTAAAGGGGGCGTGGAAGTGGGATGCGGCAATAAGAACAATGTAATAATAGATTGTAATGTAATGTATTGTGTGCTGGACTCTTGGAAGAGTAGCCGATGGCTAAAAGAGATCCAAATAAAAATCAAATCAAAACAATGTTGGAGTAAGTGAATTGAAGGAGGGTAGATAATGAAGTTTCAGAAATGCTGTTAGAATGGTCATTTCTCCTCGGTCAGAACCAAACGCTGTTAGAATGGTCATTTCTCCTCGGTCAGAACCAGAAACGCTGTTAGAATGGTCATTTCTCCTCAGTCAGAACCAGAAACGCTGTTAGAATGGTCATTTCTCCTCAGTCAGAACCAGAAACGCTGTTAGAATGGTCATTTCTCCTCAGTCAGAACCAGAAACGCTGTTAGAATGGTCATTTCTCCTCGGTCAGAACCAAACGCTGTTAGAATGGAGACAACTTTCCCTCCCAGTGAATTTGAGCGTTTTCGCCATTTCAACAAATAAACACAAACAAACATATTCTCATGAACAATGTTGATGTAACAACCAGATTCGTCTGGAGATATTTTATATTTATTGCGACCGAAGGTCACAGTTTACCATGAGAAATGTCACAGCTTGTTTCTGTGTACACACTTTTACAGTCTATGGGTTGGTTTGCTTGACACCTGATTATGGATCCCACTGGAGAAGATGGATGGAAACGGTATATAGCGCTCGTTTTCACCAGTGTCGGCAGGTTAGCATTTCACCAGGTTAGCATTCACCAACGTTAGTTTTACTGAGGTTAAGGTTAGGGTTAGGGTTAGGGTTAGGTTAAGGTACATTTTAGGGTTGGGTTAAGGATAGGTTTAGGTTTTGGTGCACCTCTGCCGCGGTCCAAGTGACTACAATGGAGCGCTCCCTACATCCGGTTCAGCCAATCACAAGCTTCAAAAATGAGTCCAGGGCGTGGTTATCCATCTTTCCCAGTGGGATCCATAATCACGCTCCCTTGACACATCACTGTGACATCGCAGGTGATATCACAGGTGACATCACCTATGTAAAAGTCAATATGTGGGTATTCCCCAGAATCCCTTTTATGCCCATATATGAAGATCCCTGATGTCATCGATATATATATACTATATCACTGGCCAGATGGCCAAGACATGGCCCATATCTGTGTGGCTGGCAATTGGGCATACAATATATTGTATGTTGTGATGTCATGGGAACCACTCTAACAGAATCCCTTTTATGGCCATATATGGCGATCCCATCACTGTCACTCTGTGCCACATTACTGTGACTCAAGACTTGTATGTATGATACAGAATTGTATAAAAATGGTATAAACATTGTTGACTATCATGCAGGGGTCTCCAGTCCATATATGGGTAACTGGTCCGATATACCGTACATCACTGGCCAGATGGCCAAGAATTGGCGCGACCCCGTCACATGTCGCCCTGAGTCGTCTTACTAGTATATAAAAAAAATATTTTGTGTCTTTAGCTTTAGCGCCAGCCCAGTAGCCCTGTGCGAGCTGAGGAAGTTACTTTCTGTGGGCTGCGAGAGCGGCCCTGCGGGAGATGGGAAGAGAATGTACATTGTACAGACGTACTTACTGTCTGAATTTGATTGCGCATTCCCACAATTTCATCATAAAAATATTAACTAATAAAAGACTAGTTTTTTTTCTTAACTTTTTTAGGATGACAGTACCCCTTTAAGTAAAACATTTCAGCATCTGCACTATGCTTGAGTCTTTTTAAATGACAAGAGTAACTTTGTCTCGAGCAGCCTACTGGGGTTGACTATTTTGCCCACCACTGATTATTGGCCTAGTGCAGGGTTCCCAAACGGTTTTGTCTCAGGGCACCCCCTAAATATCTTTTTAATCCGAGGCACCCCTACATTATAATTTTCACTCCCAGCACCTTATATTTATAGAATATCGTCGTTGTCGGGTGGAAACCTTGTATGTCCAAAACCGTTGGTTTTGTATTTATCATCTATAAAATGTACTGTGTGAGTCTGTCTGTCTGTCTCTACTCCTCGGACCCCGGGTGTGGAGGGGGCTGCGCTACGGGGGATGGGATCATTTGATTCAGACCATGATTCAGATTGTTTAAAAAAAGACCATGTGACCTACTGCATCCTACTGTATCATACTATTATAATTTAAAAAAGACCATGTGACCTACTGCATCCTACTGTATCATACTATTATAATTTAAAAAAGACCACGTGACCTACTGTATCCTTACTGTATCCTACTGTATCCTACTGTATCATACTATTATAATTTCGGGGCGTGACAGCTGACCTTTAAATACCTTTCATCAGTATTGGGTTTGTGGGGTGGGGGGGCTTAGGGGGTGCTAAGCCTTCATCAGGGGGGGCTAAAGCCCCCCCCCCCCCTGGAGCCGCCACTGGAGATGAGTGAGTCTGTATCCACGAGAGCAGTCAATATTACACTGGTTCTCAAAACACACAGGGCTCGTAATTTCTCTGCAATCAATATTGCTGACGGCTTGTGCTCCCACAATCCCAGAGGATCACCTTAATCCACAGGAATCCAAAGGAAGAGACAAAAAAACGTGCTGTCAATGTCTTTTTTTGATGGTTAGACAAGGTTGGAGTGGAAGGAGAGTTATTGGAGGCAATGTGTATTTAACCATATGACAGCATTACGGCCACAGCAGGGACCATACATCTCTCCTCTCTTTCATTCTTTTTTAGCCCACAGTGAAAGCATCTCCAGTGAGATGAGAGAGGAGAGGAGAGGAGAGGAGAGGAGAGGAGAGGAGAGGAGAGGAGAGGAGAGGAGAGGAGAGGAGAGGAGAGGGGAGGGGAGGGGAGGGGAGAGGGGAGAGGAGAGGAGAGGAGAGGAGAGGGGAGGGGAGGGGAGGGAAGGGGAGGGGAGAGGAGAGGAGAGGAGAGGAGAGGAGAGGAGAGGAGAGGAGAGGAAAGCAGGGCCGGATCTAGGCATAGGCAAGGGGGGGCAATGCCCTCCTAAATGCCCTGTCTGCCCCACCAAACATGATGGCATGTTAAAATCTAAAATTTCAAAAATATTAACTTTGAAACGATATGCTACAACTAGGTAGATGGATATATAAACTGATAAGATATTAGAGGGAGAGAGAGAGAGATAGGTGTAAGACCTGTTGTTTGTATTGTGTGTTATAGGTTTATACCTATAACACGCCATACAAACAACAGGTCTTACACCTGTTGTTTGTAAATGCATAGAAAACTATGCATTTCTGGGTGTTTTAGGGGGTTTGTCCCCCCATTTCTTTCCTGCTCACGCCGCTTGGCGGCACGGGCTGGAGGGTTAGACCGCCCTATCATTTGTTCCTGCCCCACCTAGTGCTAAAGGCTAGATCCGGCCCTGGAGGAAAGGAAAAGAAAAAAGGAAAGGAAATGGGTATCATTCAACTTGCACTCTGGCAAAGGAAATCAATGACCTGTGCCAGACAAACTGGAGAGTCAATGCTCATTAGAACGCCTGCAGAGATACAAGGTGGAAAGGAGGAAGGTAGAAGCTGGCTGCAGATGGGTTTTACATGTGTCCATTCCGACACTAACCCTATCCCTTACCCCTAACCCTAACTTCTATGGAAGTGTTGCCACTTCGACAATAAGAAGTCAGAATGGAGATGCACAGTATAAAAACCCCATGGTTAACCCATTTAGGCCTAGAATTATTGAATGTTTTAACTATTGAAAAATAGCAGATCTACAAGCTCACGGTGCCGCGCTGCGAGCTTGTAGATCTGCTATTTTTGAAAAAAGTTGCGCAAATGTGTGCAAATCTTTGAATATATGTATTTTTAAAGCGAACGTTTGTAACTCAAATTTTGCTTCTGGGTGGTCCCTGGAACTAAATATTTTGAGATGGGGGTCCGTGGTCAAATACATATCATTTTGGGGGTCCTTCACATGAAAAGGTTTGAGAACCGCTGACATAGTAGTCTCTCAAGAACAGACTGAAACTGAGCTCCAGTTGAAGTGAAAAGGACCTTTTCTTTGACGATGGCAGGCCAGATTGCTGACATAGAAACATAAGGTTTTTCAAAAAACCTTAGAACGATTCAAAAGACACTTATAGAATCGGGGCAGGGTTAGGGTCTAATTTTCACTATAGCAGATCTACAAGCTCGCAGCGCGGCACTCGGTGCAGCGCTGTGAGCTTGTATATCTGCTATTTTTGTATGCGGAAGTATTCCAACGTTCTGTAGTTCTGAAGGCGGAAGCATTCCGACGAGGAAACGTGAGTCTCTGAGAAGTTTGAGTAAACATTAATTTATTAGAAACATATGGACTAACACATGCCGACGAGTGGGCTCACCGGTAGATATAAAGCTGTTTCGACGATGCGGTGAGCACCTTATTGATTTGTACATGTTTTGAGCCGAATATGGACGTTGGAGCTCAACCAGCGAGAGCCCTATGACTCCCCCTTATAACTCCAGTAGAGACGTAACGTCCGAACATTAGCGACCTCTACTGGTGTTATGATTTATGGCTAGTTGTGAGCGTACCTGCAGACACCATGCTGTGAGCGTGCGACGCGGCGGGCAGGCAGTCTCCGGCGGAGGCGTGGCCGTGGTGCATGAGGATTGGCAGGGCAGAATCTCCCGCCAGGGTGGCGAAGGAGTCGGCGCTGAATGCCTGGCACGCCATTCTGCCCAGTTCTCCTGCTGGGACGCTCACCTCCTTCTGGTGTGTGGTGGGGTGGTGGCGTGGTGGGGTGGTGGCGTGGTGGGGTGGTGGCGTGGTGGCGTGGCCTCTTGTCTGGTGGCGTCTTCTCTTGGATACTGTATATTGTCAGGTGTTTCAAGCTTCTCTCCTGTCTAGGCTACGGTGACCAGACGGTGTCCCTGATTCAAGCTGGCTGTTCCGAGTCCCGGCGGGCATCTGTAAAACACTGGCATGCCCTGCTCCTCAGCATCCACTAACACAGTGGTCCTCAACCTTTTCAGGCCGTGACCCCCAAAATAATCATATTTGAACTGGGGACCCCCCACCCTGACGAGCACTTGGAAATGTAGGAGTTGGCATTACATTTAGTTTGACTCAATCTATTCCATTGTGAAAATAGCAGATCTACATGCTCACAACGCCTCGCAAATGCGAGGCGTTGTGAGCATGTAGATCTGCTATTTTCACAATTTCAGCCTCTAATATAGGACAATTTTACCAATGTTTGACCAGAGGTACTAAAAAGGTCTTTAAAGTCCTTAAATTGTCACTTTAGAAATGTTCAGATACCCTCTATACACTTACACAGTATGTTGGTCTGTTTAGTGTTGAGTGAGAAAACAATGTTAACATTTAGCTAAACATCTGGGGACCCCCAAAAAATAATTTGGGGACCCCTCTGGGGTTCTGACCCACAGGTTGAGAACCACTGCACTAACAAACTGTCCTGGTTCTTGATCTGAGCGCTTACACAGATGGTTATCATGTCCTTTTGAAATGTGTCACTAGTAGGGGTGTAACGATATAGTAGCTGTATCGAAATATCGTTTTTAACTTAAAAAAATGAAGTATGTCGAAATGAAAACAGCTAAAATCGTATCGTTTTATTTTGTATCGTATCGAATCGGCAGTGCAAAGAATCGATTGTATCGATACTACCTACTTGTGCATTGTATTTAGCATTTTTAAGAAGAAATAATTAAAAGGAGTGGTTTAATTACTTTTCCTTTCCATATAGCTACACTGGTCTATCGATAAATGTGTGTAATCTCTGGGTTCATGTCAAGGTGCAGGTTTGTCAATATACAATGTCCATGTATTTGGCAGATAATCACTGTGTTCACTTATTTATATCCATAATAATACATGTTTCCCTTTAAAACCTGCACTATCCACACCTTTCACACAGATTTAATTTCTTTGCTAAATAGTTACTATATCGATTTTAAATCATTGAATCGAATCGTATCGCCATGAATGAACCAATAGCGTATCGCCAACCATGTATCGTGATATGTATCGAATCGCTATTAAAATGTATCGTTACACCTCTAGTCACTAGATGTGGTCTAGTGCTACAATAATAAATATACCCTATGTCTGTTGAAATGGCAGACAGAAATGTAAGAAACAAGATAAAATATATATTTTTAAATGTATAGCCTATTAGCTCTCACACTTTCAAACCCGCAGTTGTTTCGCTGATAAGAAGCCTCTTTGTTGCCTACCGGTCAGTAACATCTGGCCACATGTTTCTCTCTGGTGGCCAGCAGTCTCCCTCCCTCCCTCCGTATCTCTGGCAGCCTCTCAAGATGCACCAGCGACCCTGCAGCGTCTGTGGTCCCATCTGCTGTTGTGCCCCCTCCTGTCTCGTACAGGTATTTATACCCCACCCACCTTCACCTGACCGCCCCCTATACCTCCCCGATGCCCCCACCCCACCCCACCCAAACACAAACACACAGCACCACTTCCTAGGTAACCCCTGTCCGCACCGCGACCGCGGTTTTCCCGGTGAACCTAAGCACAGCGGTGGGGGCCGATGGGCAAGGAGGGTCGCGAGCTTATGAGAAACAACTAAAATAAGACCTTAAAACCTGGCGAAAACAGTTGCCTGCATTAGCGCAAGATGACGATAAAGGAAATCATTAAAGGGAAAACATTAAATTAACTTCTGAAAAGCCTACTGACCCTAAAACCTGGTGAAAACAGT
The DNA here is from genome assembly GCF_963921795.1 of Nannobrachium achirus. Lineage (NCBI taxonomy): Eukaryota > Metazoa > Chordata > Actinopteri > Myctophiformes > Myctophidae > Nannobrachium > Nannobrachium achirus. Next base: position 52,601,264 of record NC_137829.1, on the reverse strand, counting down.
TGTGTGCATTAACACAAGATTAGATGAGGATAAAGGAAATCATTAAATGGAAAACATTCAATTAACTTCTGAAAAGGCTTCTAAGCCTACTTTAGCCTACTAGTAAAACTAGTGGAACCGCGATCTTGCCACACGTGAATAACTGTGGTTGTAAACAATAACACAGACAATATAAATCCAAAAGTCTAATAATGGGAAGAATGGGTTATTATCATCATGGCCCCAAATAACTTTTAAATATCTTGCAATTGGCAAAAGGAGTCTCTTACGAAATCGGCAAGAGTTCCTCTCAATACATAAAGCTATATTATAACCTCTCCATCATCTGCATTAGTCATGTGGAGCGTGTTCCCCACACTCCCAGGCCCCCACCGTTGCGCTCAGGTTCACCGGGAAACCCGCGGTCGCGTCCGCAGCGCCTCCAGCCCCCCATGACCCTGCTATAGGCCTGTCCCTTCCCTCTGTTCATCCCATTCAGGGGCGTCACAAGGGCTAGGAAAGTGGGACTGAGTTACTAGGGCCCAAGGTGGAGGGGCCCTAGTAACTTTAGCTATTGAAAAATAGCAGATATACAAGCTCACAGCGCGGCACCGAGTGCCGCGCTGCGAGCTTGTAGATCTGCTATTTTTGAAAAGTCGTGAAAATGTGCGCAAATCTTTGAATATATGTATTTTTTAAGTGAACATTTGTAACTAAAATTTTGCTTCTGGGGGGGTCCCTGGAACTAAATATTTTGAGATGGGGGGGGTCCTTCACATGAAAAAGTTTGAGCATCGCTGACATGGAAACATATAGGTTTCTTGGCACACATTTTCAAGATTTTTCAAAAATAGCAGATCTACAAGCTCGCAGCGCGGCACTCGGTGCCGCGCTGTGAGCTTGTATATCTGCTATTTTTCAATGGTTAACATTCATGGGGGGCCACAGTGAATCCTTGTACCCAGGGCCCAGAATTTGGTGTGACGCCCCTGTGTCCCATTGCTTCTCTGAAGCCAGGATTAGGGTACAGAGAGAGATGGAGAAACACGATCCCCCCCCCCCCCACACACACACACACACACCCCACCCCCCTCCGTCAACCCCGCACGTCTCTCTCGGTCTCGTCTGTCTCTCCGTTTCTGTCTGTATCTATTGTTTTTTCTGGTCTCTATCGCTCTCTTTTTTTTTTGTCAATTTCCTGATTACGGAGTTGAATTCTTCCAACAATGGTTAAGCAAGCGATCAGCTCCTCATTAAAATGACAAAGATTCATTATGTGATTTGCATGATGTGCTACCCCCGAGCCACGCAGCAGACAATAAGTGCAGCTAAAAAACTCATTAAGACTCACGGCAGACGCTAGACTAGCGTGTAGAGGCTTTGAGGTATGAAACAGAGTACTTATTTTTTAGCAAAACTTGACCTGACCTACCCACTCCCCCCCCTTTATTTCATTATAAATGAAAATTTAATTATTTTTATTTTTAAAACCAACTGAGCTTGTAGATGGTCTATTTTCATTACCCATCGAACAAAACAAAGTGTATTCTTTGAGACACACGTATGAGTGTGTGGAGGAGAGGCGTTCTTGGAGGAGCAACAATGCCAGTATCAGCATTGCGCTTGAGAGAGAGAGACGGATCGTACGTATACCAGGATATCTTTTTCTGTTGCGAGGCGTTGCGAGCATGTAGATCGGCTATTTTCACACTTTCTGCCTCTATATATTTGACCATTTGGACAATGTTTAATTTGTCATTTTAGAGGTATTAAAAAGTCCTTAAATTGTCACTTTAGAAATGTGCAGATACCCTCTATACACTTAAACGTTATGTTGGTTTGTTTACTGTTGAGTGAGAAAACAATGTTTCACATTAAGCTCGAATTCTGTTCCCGTTGGGGCCGCGCGCCACATGAAGGTGGTTCTCACACGTGTAAAAACCGAAGCATTTAGCCAAAATATATAGAATCACAGATTTATCTTTTGACCCGCCGTGATGTTTGGTAGGCTATAAATACATGGTAACAGTCTGGACTGGTTCTGCTGTTTGTCGGCAACATTATCGCAGTAAATGCAACTCCACGAGGGTACAAATTTAACCACATGGATGCGGACCCGGAGTAATTATAACAAAACACACGTACACACACCCGCTCATATTGAACATAATTCCCAAGTAATAAATGAGCCGCATCATCATCTCTTCTTGTGACTTGTGTGCCTCGCTGTCTGTGCTGATGACTGTTGATGCGGTGTGAGAGAGTGTGTGTGTGTGTGTGTGTGTGTGTGTGTGTGTGTGTGTGTGTGTGTGTGTGTGCGCGTGCGTGCGTGCGTGCGTGCGTGAGGAGTCGAGGCGTCCTCTTCAAGTGGTTGTGTAACAACCTTTTTTCCGTTTCTTGATAAAATATATTTATATTGGGACACAGTTTGAGAACGGCTGTCATAGAGCAGAGTTAAAGTAATTTTCATCACTACTGCGCCTATGTTTTATAACGGTGGCCGTGGGTACTTCTTGCTACGGATATACATCTTGTACGTTCAGTCCGTCCAGTTGGGAGCTGTCCGTAAGCGTCCGTATACGGATCTAAATCATCCGGAGTACGGAGGCTTGGGAGTCAGACCGGACAAACCGGACGAAATTTCTCTCACCCTCGGTTTCTTGTGTATTCCTGCGGTCCTTATGTACTACTATGCATGGTAGGCCTACTTAAGGGGTCCTTGGCCTGAAAAACACTGAAGACCCCTGGTTTAAGTGCTTGGACCCTTCACCGCTAGCTAGCACTGCAGCACCTGCCTACGCATCCGTCCGTGGTACAGCGAGGGAGGATGGACAGACTCCCGTTGTTTCAGTGCTATAGACCACAATCAGGGACGTGCTGGCCATTGGGAAAAGTGGGAAAACTCCCAAACGGCTGGTTCATTCTCAGCCGGTCCAGGCCGGGCCATTAGGAAAAAATTAAACTGTTTGAACAGAAGTAGTGAAAACAGCAGATCTACAAGCACACAACGCCTCGCACCGCGAGGCGTTGTGTGCTTGTAGATCGGCTGTTTTCACTAGTTTAAATCATTTTTTAAATGATAAATACAAAACAAACGGTTTTGGACATACAAGGTTTCCACCCAACAACAACGTAATATAGGCCTAATTCATGTAATTGGCCCACTGGCTTGTCACTTGTCATGATCTGAAATGGCAAATCTTTGAGTAGCAGCAGCGCTATAGAGAGAGATCTCTCTCTATAGCGCGCAATGAGGGCCTCTGCAACGTTTTTTCCCGGGCTGAGTCAGGGGCCCAGCACGTCCCTGACCACAATACATTGTGTCCAAGCCAAGGAGCTCTTCTTTAAGACTACAGGGCTGATAGGAGCGGTAGAGGTTAATCTGATGAGTACGTCCACTGATAGGAGCGGTAGAGGTTAATCTGATGAGTCCGTCCACTGCACGCTCTCTTTTGTTTCTGTATGTCTTGGTGTTTATTCTGGGCTCTTCTCCAGTCTTGTTGACGTGCTTAGTAGACTGCAGGTGGCAAAGTGTGAGTGGGAGGCAGGCAGGCACGATCAGACTTGTTTAAGCAGGTCATTTGCATACTGCTTAGAACCAATGTAACTATGATAGAGGGACTGACAGGCAGCCGGTGGAGGTTTTCATAGTAACTTGCGACCTAGTCTTCACTTTACATTAGGGCTCTTGATAACATCTACTAATGATTTATAGATATATTAGGAATGTTTTACAAGGTATATTGATAGCTTGTAAATGATTAGTTACTTGTCTACACATAGCATATAAATAATGCATCATTTTTAGTTACAAGACAGTGATTTATTAATCATTTACGAATGTGTATAAATGGTTTATTCATGATTAGTTTACTACTTACTAATGCCTTACTAATAACATGTAAATGATGTTTAAAACAGTTATAAATGTTTAGGTAAACATTTACAAATGTCAATCAACAGTTTGTTCATGTTTATTACTCATCTATAAACTGCTTATAAATGTTTATAAATGATTTATAACAGGTCATTATTGTAAAATGCTACGGGATGTTTTGTTTTACTGAATATTAAGGTTAAACATTGAAATCAAGAGCTACATTTCACTTAAAAGTGGTGTAAGTGATTTTATTTTTATTTTTTAATTTTTAATATGTGCTAAATAGCTCTATATTCCAATATTGTATAGAGTGTTTCTTAAAGGGGAAGACCACCCATTTTCAATATTGAACTATGTCATTAATATATCTTAGAGGAGTTGTGTGGAAATAGAAAAAAGTATTAATGACATCGTTCAATATTGAAAATGGGTGGTCTTCCCCTTTAAGTGACAGGGTCTCCCTGTCTCTACAGCTCTAAAAAACAAAAACAAAAAGAAAAAATCAAACCTCGGTTCGAAGTGAAGCGGTGGACAGATAAAACCTCTATTCTGAATGTATTTGGACATGGGACACACATTTTGCTATTTGAAAAAGCCTATTCATTCTGGACTGATATTTTACACGTACGAGACAGGAAAAACCTGTTCATTCTGGCCTGGAGTGACCATATATGGACATAAGGTAACATACATTGTGTTTTTGAAAAACCCTGTTCATTCTGGACTGAGATCACCATATATGGTAATTAAACGGACATTCTGTTTTTGAAAAAGCCTGTTCATTCTGGACTGAAATGACCATATATGGGCGTGATACACACAAAGCCATTCTTTGGAAGCGGTTTCCACCGCTTCAAAAACATAAAAATACATTTTCAGGATGTGATTTTCCATTGCCTAGATTCTTTCCTATCAGGAGAGAAAACGTATACAGAAGAAACAAAAAATAATGAGACCCATTTTTAATTGAGACCTTTTATGAAATTGAAGATTAATTACATCTTTGTGGGGTTCGCTCTCCAGAATGGAAACAACTGGTGTCCTGACCTAAAAACATCTAACATCTATCTAAAGCGAGCTGGAGAGATACGGGAGACCTGCTACTGTCCCGGTCTCCCTGTTAGGTATTTTGTTGTGGTTTATAGGCCTATCATCTTTTTATCAATACATATTGATGACCAACTGACCACCTGAACCAACCCACAGCTCGTGACTGTGCCATGTCATGTACAGTACCCACCAGGGACGTGCTGGGCCCCTGATTCAGCCCGGGAAAAAGAGTTGGAGAGGCCCTCATTGCGCGCTATAGAGAGAGATCTCTCTCTATAGCGCTGCTGCTACTCAAAGATTTGTGACAAGTGACAAGCGATTTCGTCGTTGTCGGGTGGAAACCTTGTATGTCCAAAACCGTTTGTTTTGTATTTATCATTTTAAAAATGATTTAAACTAGTGAAAACAGCCGATCTACAAGCACACAACGCATCGCACCGCGAGGCATTGTGTGCTTGTAGATCTGCTGTTTTCACTACTTTTGTGCAAACAGTTAAATTTTTACTTTTGTGCAAACAGTTGAATTTTTTACTTTTGTGCAAACAGTTTAATTTTTACTTTTGTGCAAACAGTTTAATTTTTTCCTAATGGCCGGCCTGGACAGGCCGGGAATGAAGCGGCCGTTCGGGAGTTGTCCCGCTTTTCCCAATGGCCAGCACGTCCCTGGTACCCACAAGGTCTCTGTCTGGTAGAAATGAAGCCTTATCTACTGCCATGGAGCCTGTACCAAAAACAAAGAGAATTGTTTTGGTTTATAAGGCTCAGCCTGGTGTCATGCAGACACCAGCGAAGGACATCTCTTCAGGAACCTATGAACTCTTTGCTACTGTATATGGACTCTTTGTCTTGTCATTTGTGGACAAGAAACATATCCTATGAACTGTTGAAACGTCATCCACTGACTGACCAAATGACCATACTTATACTCATATCAAAACATAATTTGTCAGAGAGAGCACAAACCATTGAACCATTATTTCTGTACTGTACCTGTCTTGAATTCTCTCTCTCCATAGTAAACATTCCATTCTCACTCTGAATCACTCTCCTGTCTTATTTCTTTGTGATGGATTATTGTATCTCATAGGGGAATTTGCTTTGTTTAACAATGACAGTGAGATACTTGTTTGCACCTAACTAGCATTGACTGCTATGGTCTCTTTTGTAAGACACTTTATGTATATATACTTATATATTATTCGCCCCCTCTATTGATGCACCTTCTCTTTATTGGTACTGTACTGCTCTTGTTTTTGTTTTTTTCCCTCTTATCTATCTTTTTTTCTTACTTCTCTGTAACTTTTTAAATAATTGTATACTGCTGTGCTACAACTGGACAACTGGATTTCCCCCTTGGGATAATAAAGGTATCTATCTATCTATCTATCTATCTATCTATCTATCTATCTATCTATCTATCTATCTATCTATCAAAATAAGAAGGTGTTGTTGTTTACAAATTATATATTTATCACTCCCCCTTTAGCTTTACCTACAGACCCTTTAGCTACTGACCCTTTAGCTACAGACCCTTTAGCTACAGACCCTTTAGCTACTGACCCTTTAGCTACAGACCCTTTAGCTACTGACCCTTTAGCTACAGACCCTTTAGCTACAGACCTGCAGTGTTGTGAGCTTGTAGATTGGCTATTTTCAGTCATACAATGAAGTGTAGGCTGCAGTCCCACCTCCCACATTCGGTACAGTATTATTTTATGAAGTGCAGAGGAGAAAAAAGAAGCGTATTGTGAACATGCTGGATGTGAAGACTAAACTCTTGCCAGCAGTGACATCATGAGGCTTTAAAGACGCTCAGGAGTGTCACAAAGGGGGGGGGGGGGGGGGGGACTTCAGTTACTAGGGCCCAAGGTGGAGGGGCCTTCATTATTCTATACTTTAGCTATTGAAAAATAACAGATATACAAGCCCTCAGCGCCGCACCGAGTGCCGCGCTGCGAGCTTGTAGATCTGCTATTTTTGAAAAGTCTTGAAAATGTGTGCAAATCTTTGAACAATATATTGAGTTTTCTTGTAACTCAAATTTTGCTTCTGGGGGGGTCCCTGGAACTAAATATTTTGAGATGGGGGTCCGTGGCCAAATGCATATCATTTTGGGGGTCCTCTTCAAAAAACTTCAAAAAACCTCAAGATTTTTCAAAAATAGCAGATCTACTCTTGTAGATCTGCTATTGTTCAATAGTTAGAGCACATGCATGGGCCCATTTTGTGAATCCCTGTACCCATGCAGGGCCCAGAGTTTGCTGTGACACCCCTGAACAACGACTCCCACTCAGGCCACGGCACGGTCCATCTCCCAGCTGCTGGTTTATTTCTGAACATACTGTAACTGTACATACTGTAACTGTACAAACACAAAACAACAGCCACTGGCCACCAACAACCTGCACGCTGTTGTGTTAAAGGACAACTTTAGTTTTTTACAACAAGGGTTCATATTTTAGATTGTAATTAAAGAATATAAAAGATGAGTGTTAAAATTATTTTATTGACTTCTTTCTATTGTTTTAGAGATTCTTATTTCAGTGGTTGGGGGCATGCGTACAAGTGGCTAAATATGTCATTTTACACAGAATAAGCTCATTCCCAAGATACAACGAAACCTTTCATGGTTGGATGTGACTTATGGGGGCTAGAAGTGTTACAGTAAATAGCAATAAAGAAACTGCTGGCTTATTGTGTCTAAAAAGACATATTTAGCCACTTGTACGCATGCCCCCATGCGTACGCATGCCCCATTTTTTGCACGGTAAACGCGATAAAACAATAGAACGAAGCAAATGAAAACATTTTAACACTCACTTTTTCTTTTCTCTAATTACAATCTAAAATATGAACCCTTGTTGTAAAAAACCAAAGTTGTCCTTTAAGCAGTGGTTCTCACGGTGGGCTCCAGGGGCCCCCAGGGCCGTTGTGCAAAGTAAAGTGTAAGTAGCCTACGTTTGTAGGCTACTGTTAATTATTATTTTTTATAATTATTGGGGAATATGGAAAAATAGAAATACAAACGGCCTGCTCACGTATTAGGAGGGTAGTATGAGTCACCTTTAATCCCACCGGTCACAATAGTGACCGTAATTATTTTCTTCATTTATGAGGCTATAAAATGTTATTGAATGATTCATTCATGCATTTCCAGCAATTATTGAAAAGGTTAAAGGGTCCCAATCAAATATGTGCAGTGTCACATGTTAACTTTAAATTGTCACATGACCAGAGCTGTTTACTTCCTGTCTGCACCAAGAGGAAAGGATGGAAGCATCAAAGCCCCAAAAGAAAATGTTAGTAAAGTATCTTAACATAAAGATAGGACCATGATTTTTGGTACACGTCTTCTTTAAGATGTCTAGTATTGGTGTATGCCTTTGCAATTACTCAAATGTGTTCAGTGTGGTCATAAAACGAACAAACATATCGACGGCAACAATAGTGACCGGTGGGATAATACATTAGCAACTACTGTAGCTATACACATACTAATACACATAGCATATTATTCTCTTTCTGCTGTTTTCTTTTAATTTAACTGGGAAATTCCCGGGGACCACCGACTCCTAGTGCTCCAGAACGGATGCAAAAGTGGTCGCGCCCCCTAGTGGAGGACCCCCGCCACTGCAGCGCACATAAAATGCCGGCAGCGCACATAAAATGCCGTAACTCAGGCTAGGAACGAACGGGAGAGCTGGGGCCGGTACCCACGCGTCCGCCTCTGCGGCGCGGAGACAGCCGTGCATAGAGCGCCACCTTGCGGCGGACCACCGCCACTGCAGCCTGCTAAAAAGGCCGTAACTCGCCCCCCGAGCCACCTGACGGTCTTTTATCTCCCAATTATTGAGTCTTACTGGTTTGATGGATGACAATTAGCTCCCAGACAAGGCATGCAACATTGCAGTGTCTCAAAGTGAGAAAGATGCTGTCCTCAGTGATTGTGATAGTGATGTGTCAGACATGGACTATTAGGGGCAAACAGGTTATTAGGGGCAAGCCAGGCTGTTGATTGCACGTGCTGAATTTATGCAAGTAGATGAGTGGAACGATGACTTACTAGTAAAACGCCTAAGGGCGACAAGCGGCCTTGCCATGAAGGGTGAGGTCACGCCATGTCTTGGCCATCTGACCAGTTATGTACGTTTATTGGACCAGTTACCCATATATGGAGACCCCTGGTACCCATCTATGGAGATCCTTGTACTGTATATGCTGTGAGACCCCAAACATGCTTATACTCAGTTATTTGTTATGTGAAAGTCCTATGACGTCTATGACATTTGACATCATACATACAATCCCTTTTGTGCCCATATATGGAGAGCCCTGTCTGTAGAACCAGCCATAAAGATGGTGGTAGGTAAGTAGTAAGATGAGGGATGCAGTATCGTGGATGGGAAGTACTGTAGGTAGTTAGATGATGGATGCGGTATTGTGGTTGGTAGTTAGTAGATGAAGGACACGGTATGGTGGTAGGTAGTTAGTAGATGAGGGATGCAATATGTTGGTGGGAAGGTACTGTAGATAGTTAGATGAGGGATGATGGTAGTAGGTAGGTAGGTAGACCATACTGCTGTGGTGGTTGGTAGGTAAATAGTTAGATTAGGGATGCAGTATGGAGGTACATAGTTAGATGATGGATGCAGTAAGGTGGTAGGTAGGTAGTTAGATGATGGATGCAGTATGTTAGGTAGGTAGGTAGGTAGGTAGGTAGGTAGGTGATGGATGCTGTAAGGTGGTAGGTAATATGTAGTTAGATGATGGTCGCATTTTGGTGGTAGGTAGGTATGTACAGTAGGTAGATGAGGGATTCATTATGGTGGTAGGTAGGTAGGTAGGTAGTTAGATGATGGATGCAATATCCAATATGGTGGTAAGAGGGTAGTTAGATGAGCGATGCAGTATGGTGTGGTATAGTTAGATGAGGGATGCAATATGGTGATTGGTACGGTATATGCATGTAGGTGGTTAGATGAAGGGATGCTGTATGGTGGTAGGTAGGTAGTTGTATGAGGGCTGGAGTATGGTGGTAGGTAGGTAGTTAGATAAGGGACCCAGTATGGTGGTAGATACTGTAGGTCAAGGGTGCCCAACCAGTCGACCGCGGTCGACCGGTCGACCGCGGGCTGGTTGCCAGTGGACCGCGAGATGATTTCGAATAAATAATGTATTTTTTGACTGAACTAAAACCCCCCAGCACCCCCAAGCACCGAAAAAGCCCAGCTAACTGCCCACTCAGCTGGGGAATGTGGCCAGCTCGTTCATTGATCATTGGTTCTTTGATCATTGGTTCATTGATCATCGGGATGTAAATTGATTTCTGCTCGCCTTTTCCTCGCCTTTGTTCCTGTGCGCCTTTTGTTCTAAAGATGTTACAGGGCAGGGGAGGGGATTTTGGACCATTATCACCTCTACCTGGCTGAAAGGTATGATACTGTATAAAACAGGCTCTCAGACTAGGCTTGAATCACTACTGACTGAACGCCAACATGAAGCGACCACCAGCAAAGAAGGGGCGCACCCAGACGACGCTCCAGTTCACCACCGCAAGCAAGCCGCCTTCGCCGCCTTCAGGAGAACTGCCTGCCGCCGCCGCTTTGGAGCCGTTTACGCCGCCTCCCGACGACCTGCCTGCACCGACAGTGGGGACCGAGGCGGCCTGCTTCCCGGACACAGAACCAGGCTCAAGCGGCAGCAACGCACCGACAGCAGCAGGGACAGAGCCGGCCTGCTTTCCAGAGCCCAGCAGCACATCCACCGTCGCGGTGCCTGGAACAAGGGCCGCGGCGCCCTGCGCCCCAGCAGTGCCAGCCAGAGGAGGAGTGGATGCGCAAACAGACCTGTCTGCTACACGGAGACCCAAAACCTACTATTTTCACAAAGAATGGGAGGAGGATTACTTTTTTGTTTATTTTAAAGAAAAACCAATCTGTCTGATCTGCAAGGCGAGCGTGGCTCTGGCGAAAAAAGCCAATTTGGAGCGCCACTATGCGACGCACAAGAAGTACGATGAAAAATTCCCCCCCAAAACAGCCCTACGAAAGACACAATTGCAGAAGCTGAAGGATGGATTCGGAGAGCAACAGGCGACTTTTACGAGGCCCCTCACCAAGGCACAAGCTGCTACAGTCGCATCGTATCGTGTCAGCCACGCTCTCGCAAAAAAGAAAAAATCCTTCACAGACGGTGCATTCGTGAAAGAGGCGTTTACTGTGGCTGCCGAGGCACTCTTCGCTGGTTTCGAGAATAAACGTGAGATTATGAATGCCGTCAAAGACATGCAACTATCACGGAATACTGTCACCCGGCGCTGTGAGGACATGTCTGAAGATGTTCATTCACAACTCAAGAAGGACGTCAACAGTTGTGAGTGTTTTTCCCTTCAGTTCGATGAATCGACTGACATGGTTGATGTGGCACAGCTATGCATTTTCATTAGAATGGTCTTTGAAGACATGAGTGCAAAAGAAGAGCTGCTCACTATCCTGCCTCTCAAAGGAACCACCAGAGGCGAGGATCTCTTCCACACCTTCATGGAGTTCGCTAATGAGAGCCAATTGCCCCTTCATAAACTCATCTCCATTACAACAGATGGGGCTCCTGCTATGGTTGGCCGTACTAACGGATTCGTTTCACTGTGCAAACAAAGCGATGCTTTCCCGGACTTCCACAATTACCATTGCATAATACACCAACAAGCACTGTGTGGTAAAAGTCTGAACATGAAGGAAGTGATGGAGATCGCTATGAAGATCGTGTGCTCTGTGAGGGCACGGAGCTTACAGAGGAGGCTGTTCCGTGCTCACATGGAGGAGACAGAGGCAGAACACACAGACCTGCTGCTGCACACGGATGTAAGGTGGCTGAGCAGAGGTAAATTTCTCGACAGATTCAGCGAGTTGCTGCCTGAAATTAAAGAGTTTCTCAAGCTTGGTAAACATGTCGAATATACACAGCTAGAGGACAACACATGGCTTTTGGATTTGGCGTTTTTAACTGATCTCACTGGCGAGCTAAATGACCTGAATTTAGAATTGCAGGGAAAGAATAAATGTGTGATAAACATGATCAGCTCAGTGAACTTGTTTAAAAGCAGAATAGAACTGTGGGCAAGACGGCTGCGGCGCAGTGACCAGCGCAACTTTCCTCACATGCAAGCAGAAGTTCAACGTCAGGGTGGGGACACAGCACAGCCTGATTGCACACGTTATGTGGAGCAAGTTGAAAGCATCATATCAGAGTTTGATAGGCGCTTCACAGACTTTGCAGCTATAGAACCTGTTGCAAGCTACATGTGTTTTCCATTTGGAAATGTGGATGTGGATGACATCGCACCCAAAGTGGCCTCACTGTGTAACCTGGACAGCTCTGATGTGGAGGACGAGATCCTCAAACTTCAAAGTGATATCGAAATCAAATCCAGGGCAACAAAGCTAGGGACTAAGGGAGAGTTCTGGGAGCTATTAATGCCTGAAAAGTATCCTAACCTCAGGAGATGTGCCATGAACATAACTGCTTTTTTTGGATCAACCTACCTGTGTGAGTCTGCTTTTTCTCACATGAACTTCATCAAGTCCAAGTACAGAGCCACAATGACAGATGAACACCTTGTGGCCTGCCTAAAGCTTGCAACCAGCTCATACAACCCTGACTTTGAAAAGCTAGCCTCCTCTTCCCAGTGTCAGGTTTCCCACTAAGGTAGAGACTGGAATAAAGGAGAAAAAGAAAAGAAAATGTATAAAAAAGAAAAGAGAACTATCAGTGACTTGTTGACATAATCCACAGATTTTGTGTGAGTGTGTTGTCAGTATGTATGCAGAGTGTGAAATAAATGGTCATGCTGTCTGTATGCCCAATGTGAGAAGTTGCTTCTTTTCTTCTTTCTTATATATATATTATTGAATGAAAATATAGTAGGAATGATTAACACGTTGCAGTCCGAAATAGAATGGTGGTTGGTGGATTAGCCATGAAATTTCTATTATTGTATTGTGATCTGAGACATAATATTATGTTTATAAACACGAGCCCGCCGCCCCTCCATCTTGGACAGCGGCGTTGTTTTTCTTTTTTTTTTTTTTCCCAGGGCAGTAACTCACCATGTTTTTCTCGATCTCCGTTGGGATAGAATGGACGTTTTGGCCGATCAACGATGTCTCCGTGCGTTTCGCGTGCGCGATCCATTCACGTAAATGTCCCCGCAAATAGTCCATGTGTGATTGAAGAACAACACTGAGAAGTTTCGCCTGCATAGCTGCAATGGCTGCAGTAGAAGCTAGAGTCTGCAAACAGCAAACAAATGGCTGGGAGAGCTGCTTGGACAAGGATAGGACCATGACGTCACCTCTGCTTCATGTACGGCCTGGGTGAGCTATGAATGCTCGAGTGAGGGCCAGGGAAGGCTAGACGATCGCCGATTTTCGGATCAAAATCTTTTATAACGGTTTTAAAGACAAAGTCCGATTAAGTACGACGTGGCTGAGGGGACCTGGGGGGAAGTGCGATATGGTACGGTTTTAACATTAAGGGGCTCCCCTTGGCTTGGAAGGTGTTAATATAATTATTATAATTATTATATTAATCATTCCTACTATACAGTATGAGTACAGTACAGTGAGTACACTGTTACAATCCCTATTAATATTTTCTGTTTTTCACGTGTATATTGAATGGGTATTACGGTACATTTTGGGCTGGTAGCCCTCAGCTAGGTGGCAAATTTTCAAAGTAGACCTTGGTTCAAAAAAGGTTGGGCACCCCTGCTGTAGGTCTTTAAAGGATGCACTATCATGGTATGTAGATAGTTAGATGGTGGATGGTTGAAACCGCAGTTTATTATGAGAAACGGCAAATTATGTCCGTGTCTGTCCGTCCGTCACGCTTTCTTTTTACGGTCTATGGGTTTGCCGCTCTGAAATCATGCCGACTCTCACACTCTGATATCACTGTGATGTCAGGGGAACCAAATCCCTTGTATGCCCATATATGGAGATATGGAGATCCCTTTGATGCCAGGGGAACCAAATCCCTTTTATTTGTGATGTCATCAATATTGATGACATCATCAATATTAAGCCCATATCTGTGAATATCTATGGGTACCAGGGGTCTCTATATATGGGTAACTGGTCCGATATATATCACTGGCCAGATGACCAAGATATGGTGCGACCTCGCCCTTTAGGGCGAGGTCGCTTTTCACCCTTAGGCGTCTTACTGGTAGGTAGTTTAATGAGGGATTCAGTATGGTGGTAGGTAGGTAGTTATGGCCTTTGGTGTAAGATTTTCACTTTCTGGGATAACTATATTTACTATAAACTCTTTAAAAGGTTGATACAACACATTATCCCACCGGTCACAATTGTGACCGGTCATAAAACACACCTTTTCACCTACTTTTTCATGAAAATTTCAAAAAAATATGATTGATTATTTCAAAGGGCTACTAATGACACAATATTTGAATATTTTTATGTCTGGGAAAAATTCGGGATTAAACGGGTTAGTGAATCTATCATGGTTAAAATGGAGTTTGAAGTTACACTGGGTGTGTGTGGGGAGAGGCCCTGGGCCTGGAGGGCCTGGTAACATTTACATCAAATATCTAAATATTGAATCAAGCAAATTAAAAACTGTTCAGGGTGTTCATAAAAACCTGATTAGACGATAAAATGACCAACAGTTTTTTGAAAGTGGAATATTCATTTAAGTACAATTTACTGGTCCAGGCGCGTACCACTTAGTCGCCGGTTCGATTCCCTATCCGGACCACCTGGGCGTTCCCTATCCTGGGCGGCGCAGCGCTCCCATAGGCTGTAAAGGGCTTATCAGAGTCTTAGTGAAGAGCCTATCACCGCAAAGTTTAGGTGATAAGCTATCCACCTAAAGTGAGAAAACAAGTGGAGGCCATCATAGTCAGTCACGGCGAAGTCCTATGACTGTGACTGACTGATCTAGATTTCTCTTTTTTTAAGTGAAATATCCAATAATTAAATTAACTCTGAGAGTGTACAAATGGAACCAAATGGTCGTTGAACCAGTGGTGTGAATAACTTTCCCGACATGAGGCAAGATATAATGGTTTTTGGTCTTTGTCATCATGACAAAGACTTCCAAGTAGAGAATGAAGGCTTCAGAGAAACCCAAAAGTGAGTAAAGTAAAGTAAGACATCATGAATAAACATGATGGATGGATGAAAAAGAAAGCAATTTCAAAATCCCAGTATAGCAATACAGGATGTACTGCAGTGTGTGTGTGTGTGTGTGTGTGTGTGTGTGTGTGTGTGTGTGTGTGTGTGTGTGTGTGTGTGTGTGTGTGTGTGTGTGTGTGTGTGTGTGTGTTTGTGCGTGCGTGCGTGCGTGCGTGCGTGCGTGCGTGCGTGTGTGTGCGTGCGTGTGTGTCCCCGCCTAGGCCTGTGCATGAATACTGTATTATGTTGCCCTCACTGTACAAATCTCCTCTTTAGCCTGGCAATTCCTCACTTCAAAAGAAATCATTCAAGCTTTTTTTTTTCTTCTTTTTTTAGCCCTTCACTGTGACATTTCATTTCAGGAACATTTTTTACTTCACACCCGTCTGCACCCTGTCAGTTCACCCCAAGATCAGGGATGTGCTGGGCCCCTGATTCAGCCCGGGAAAAAGAGTTGGAGAGGCCCTCATTGCGCGCTATAGAGAGAGATCTCTCTCTATAGCGCTGCTGCTACTCAAAGATTTGCCATTTCAGATCATGACAAGTGACAAGCCAGTGGGCCAATTACATGAGTTAAATTTTGTCGTTGTTGGGTGTCCAAAACCGTTTGTTTTGTATTTATCATTTTAAAAATGATTTAAACTAGTGAAAACAGCCGATCTACAAGCACACAACGCCTCCAAAATGGAACGAAGGCAGACATTTTATTCTTATTTTTTTCCTATTGGCCGGCCTGGACCGGCCAGGAATGAACAGGCCGTTCGGGAGTTGTCTCGCTTTTCCCAATGGCCAGCACGTCCCTGCCCAAGATGATCTTCAGTGGTCAACTACACTACACAGTAAAGCCTCTATCAGAGTCCAGGGTGAAGGGCTATTCACTTCACCACAGTGTAGTTTTCTAGCTATCACCTAAAAATACATAACAAAGCCTAGGTGATAGCTAGGAAACTACAACGAGGTGAAGTGAATAGCGCTTCACCCTGGACTCTGATAGAGCCTTTACATCCTTGGTGTTCATTTATCCATTTGTAACCCAGACCTGGAAAGCATCTGTGTCACCACTTCAATCATTGTTTTATACTTAAAGGAGTAGTTCACCCCCAAAATGACTTTTTTTTCCTATTGATTACACACCCCATAGAGACTTGAATTCATGGATATTCAATGGGGGTAAATTTACTATAATCACATTTTTGGGTAATCAATAGAAAATAAGTCATTTTGTGGGTGCCTTTAAGCTATTAAAAAATAGCAGATATAGATAGATATAGCAGATAAACTCATAGCGCAGCACCAATTGCCATGCTAAGAGCTAACAGTAGATCTGATATTTTTGAAAAAATTTGAAAAGTTGGGCAAACAACTTGTATTTTAGTATCGTTTTTAGAGGCCTGCTAAGTTTATAGTTTGCAGACATCCCAAGTCTCCCGGATGTTGCGGGAGTCTCCCGGAAATCAGTGTCTCCTCCCGGACACCCGCGAGTGGCACTGAACCTCCTGGAAATCCCGTCCGCTCCCAAAAATGCTTGTTATATCCGGTTTTCGTACTCAGCTTTGGCTGGTAATTGTGCGGGTGAAATAGGTCCCACCCTCACTAACCCCCCCTCTGCGTAAAGGGCCATTCACACTGAACACTATAACTACTAGTAAGACGCCTCAGGGCGACATGCGACCAAGGTCTGGCCAGTGATGTATATCGGACCAGTTACCCATATATGGAGATCCATTACATCCCTTTTATGCCCATACATGGAGAACCCTGTCTCCACAGATATGGGTTGTCTTCCTCCATATATGGGCATTCCCATATGAAGTCCTGTTAGATATGGGCTTAATATATACGGTTGCAATAACTATAAAAGTATAGTAATAAAAGTCAAGTGGATGGCAGTGTTCAACACCGACTATACAAATGGTAAATTAGACTTTTATCCAAATCGATTTACATAGATTCACGCTCACATTCATACACTGATGGCAGAGGAAACCATGCAAGGCACCAACCTGCTCATCAGGAGCAGTTAGGGGTTCAGAGTCTTGCTCAAGGACACTTTGACACTAACTCTGGGGGAGCCCGGAATCGAACTGGAAACCTCACGGTTCCCATCCGGCCGCTCTACCGGCCACTCTACCCCTGAGCCAATGCCATGCTCTGACGTCACTGTGATGTCGGGGGAACCAATCCCTTTTACGCCCATACATGGAGATCTCTGCATGTGATGCCAGGGGAACCAAATCCCTTTATGCTCATATATGGAGATCCCTGATGTCATCAATATTAAAGGGATATTACACTTTCAAAAAAACTTTTGGTCATTTTATCGTCTAATCAGGCTTTTATGAACACCCTGAATAGTTTTTAATTTGCTTCATTCAATATGTAGATATTTGATGTAAATGTTATCAGGCCCTCCAGGCTCAGGGCCTCTCCCCACACACACCCATTGTAACTTCAAATTTCATTTTAACCATAATAGATTCATTAAAAGCACCCATTATTTTTTCTGGTGACTCATACTACCCTCCTAATACGTGAGCAGGCCGTGTTTTTTCGATAACTTTTTTCATTTATTTTTAATAATCCATTTTTGTATTAAATATTTTTCATTTTCCCAAATAATTATTAAAAATGCATGAAAAAAGTTATCGAAAAAACACGGCCTGCTCACATAGGAGGGTATTATGAGTCACCAGAAAAACATAATGGGTGTTTTAATGAATCTATCATGGATAAAATGAAGTTTGAAGTTACAATGGGTGTGTGTGGGGCCCTCATCCTGGACTCCCTGGAGGAGGACTGATAACATTTACATCAAATATCTAAATATTCAATCAAGCTAATTAAAAACTGTTCAGGGTGTTCATAAAAGCCTGATTAGACGATAAAATGACCAAAAGTCTTTTGGAAAGTGAAATATCCCTTTAAGCCCATAATATCTGTGATGGATCTCCATATAAGGGTACCAGGGGTCTCCATATAAAAAGTTGGGCTAAATAAAAAAAGTTTGCATGGCAAAACATCAGATTTCATTTGAGGTTCTCTCTCGGTCGTCCTCAGACGAGCTTCCATCGGAGTATCCAATCTTTCCGGTTCTCCATACACCCGGCCAGCTCCGAAGAGCTTTCGGTTACTGGGTTTGTAATAAGCACTGCTACATTGATATTTACTTTACCAGGCAGCACTAGCTTGCTATTCAGTTCAAAGTAGATTTAACCATTTTTGCAACAAATGGAATATTAAACTTGGCGTGAATGGCTCCGCTTGATGTTCCCTACTTTTTGCCAGCAAAATCTCTGAACGCCCCTACAGGTACTGTCAGGGGCGTCACACCAAATTCTGGGCCCCGGGTACAAGGATTCACTGCGGGGCCCCCCATGAATGTTAACTATTAAAAAATAGCAGATATACAAGCTCACAGCGCGGCACCGAGTGCTGCGCTGCGAGCTTGCATATCTGCTATTTTTGAAAAATCGTGAAAATGTGTGCAAGAAACCTATGTCAAGGACCCCCAAAATTATATGTATTTGGCCATGGACCCCGACCTCAAAATATGTAGTTCCAGGGACCCCCAGAAGCAAAATTTGAGTTAGAAATGTTCGCTTAAAAAATACATATATTCAAAGATTTTCACACATTTTCACAACTTTTCAAAAATAGCAGATCTACAAGCTTGCAGCGCGGCACCGAGTGCCGCACTGTGAGCTTGCATATCTGCTATTTTTCAATAGATAAAGTTACTAGGGCCCCTCCACCTTGGGCCCTGGTAACTCAGTCCCACTTTCCTACCCCTTGTGACGCCCCTGGGTACTGTAAGAGCGGGCCCATGGCAAGACATTTAATCAGAATAACGAGTCATGAGTCATGCTCACTTCAAATGCATTTTAACATTAAAGCAACAGAACTTTGAATTCCGTCTATAGCAGCACTGCCAACATTGGACTGTCTGAATCCAGAAGATTTTCCAGGAAACTTTTCAAACAGAGTTGATGTAGTTTACTGTGTTCTGTTGAATTGTGCATGTTTGATACTTGTATTGTTTGTTTTACTAGCATTGGAAAATGCTGGGTAGCCTTAGCCTGATTTCAGACTCAGCTCACGCTTTAGTCTGAAGCTGTGCCCTATTCTAAATGATTTACGGGGGAGGGACTTTGCGAGCGTGCACGAGCGTGCGTGTGCGTGACCGCGCACGAGTGATCGCGACGCATCGTGCTCGCGACACACGGTGATCGCGACGCACGGCCGCGGTGTATGTGTTTGTGTTTGTGTGTGTGTCTCTGTCTGTGCCAGTGACTGCTTCCACACAGAACTGCGACCAGAAACATGTAATCAACATTAACAGCTTGTGAACTCAGCGTGTGCGTGTGTGTGTGTGTATGTGTTGCGTGTGCCTGTCGTGTGTGAACTTCGTTTGAAATCGTTTCAACTGCTGCGCTGATTGGATATTCGTTAGACCCACCCCCCACCCCCCGCGCTCATTGGAGCAGCCGAATTTTTGGGTTGCTAAAGCCGATTCCTCTACTCAGCTCCAGACCAGAGAAAGAGTCCACTCTGAGAGTGGGCGGGGTCTATGGTCTGGAACCAGGCAAGGGTAGCCTATAGCTAAAATGTCAACGCAAAAAGTAAGGCCTACAGAAATTGATTTGATGACTGAAGCAATGTAAGACCCATCTTTAATAAAAAAAAACATTCATTACTTAATTGAATATCTGTGATGATTGCATGCACGACCACACCCCAAACGGAGGGTCTGGGGGTCCTCCCAAAAGTAATTTCCTGAGTTCTGGTGAATTTTGGGAGTTTGATAACAAAATCAGGACAAACCCAGGAGTCCAGAGGGAGATGTGGTTGAAATCTAGGAGTCTCCTGCTGGATCCAGGAGGGTTGGCAGCCCGGTAGAGGTTTTGATCCAGGAGGGTTGGCAGCCCGGTAGAGGTTTTGATCCAGGAGGGTTGGCAGCCCGGTAGAGGTTTTGATCCAGGAGGGTTGGCAGCCTGGTAGAGGTTTTGTTTGCCACAGCAGCAGCAGTACTGCCACACGCTGTGGCAATTGAAACGTTAACAGTTTTACTGCCAGATGTTGTTATTTATTTATTGGGTTTTGTGCCAGCAAAAGCACCTTACCTTTGCGATGTTATAGACCAGGGGTTTTCAAAGTGGGTGACGGGGCACCCTGGGGTGCCGCGACGGCAGTCCAGGAGTGCCGCGAGATCATTTGATAATATTTGGATTTTTTTTGTATCATTTTAAACTTTTTTTCAGTCAGTTCTAACCAAAATGGCTATTATCTCAACATTTTCCTTGCAACATAATCACTAAAATATCGTCACTGTCGGGCAGAAACCTCGTATTTCCAAGTTTCAAATGTGTATGTCTTTTGGTAAAGCAAAGCCCTGCTTCATCATACAAGACTGTCGCACAAAACAAGTGAAATTAGCCGATCTACAAGCACACAACGCCTCGCAATTGTTGTGTGCTTGTAGATCTGCTGTTTTCACTAGTTTAGTACATTTAGTGCATTTTATAGATGATAAATACAAAACAAACGGTTTTGGACATACAAGGTTTCCACCCGACAACGGCGATATGCTGTAAATATAAGGTGCTGGGAGTGAAAATCATAATGTAGGGGTGCCTCGGAATAAATAAAAAAAATATGGGGTGCCCTGAGACAAGAAAGTTTGGGAACCCCTGTTATAGACAAAGATGTATTCATTTTTTTTTCATCATTATTATTTTCTTTTCTCCTTAAATAGGTGTCCTTTCGCTATACTAGCAGTAGAGGGCATCCTCATGCAATAATTAATGTGAAATGGCTGCGGTAGGCTACCGTCCGTCAAGACAGCTCAATCGCTACAGAGCAATAGACCCAGAGAAAATAACAAGGAAGAGTGTTGTTACTCCATTGATGCTAACGTCCAGTGGGTTTTTGAGAGCACTTTTACGGGAGCTGTCTCTACGGTACACACCCGCGCGACCCCTCATCAGTTTACAGACATCAAAACAAGGTACAAAAGAACGAGCCAAAGAACGTACAATTGGCATCGCGCCGCCGGGAAAAATGGGGCGAACGGGAACGTCTAAAGCGGTAAAAGAGTTAAGGAGGAAGCCGTATTTATAGTTAACATGGCACGCATCCTGCTATACCAATTTCTGAATATTTGTTATTTTCCTGTGGGCAATAGCGTGGCATTGTCTAGATAAGCTTACCTGTTTGTGCCTCAAAACTTGGAGATACGAGGTTGCTGCCCGACAGTGACGATATTTTTTGTGATTATGTTGCGAGGAAAACGTTGAGATAACAGCCATTTTGGTTAGAACTGACTGAAAATAGCTTTATACTAAATATTTTTTCAAGTGTCCAAATAAATTCCAAATATTATCAAATGATCTCGCAGCACCCCTGGACTGCCGTCGCGGCACCCCAGGGTGCCCCGGCCGTCACCCACTTTGAAAACCACTGTGAAAACAGCAGATCTACAAGCACACAACACCTCACATCGCGAGGCGTTGTGTGCTTGTAGATCGGCTGTTTTCACTAGTTTTGTGCGACAGTCTTATATGATGAAGCAGGGCTTTGCTTTACCAAAAGACGTACACATTTGAAACTTGGAGATACGAGGTTTCTGCCCGACAGTGACGATATTTTTTGTGATTATGTTGCGAGGAAAACGTTGAGATAACAGCCATTTTGGTTAGAACTGACTGAAAATAGCTTTATACTAAATATTTTTTCAAATGTCCAAATAAATTCCAAATATTATCAAATGATCTCGCAGCACCCCTGGACTGCCGTCGCGGCACCCCAGGGTGCCCCGTCACCCACTTTGACAACCACTGTTCTAGGGTACAATACAACTTAAACTCCCGCTTTTCTACAAGCAGATCTACAAGCACACAACGCCTCAAGGTGCGAGGCGTTGTGTGCTTGTAGATCAGCTGTTATCACTAGTTTAAATCATTTTTAAAATGATGAATACAAAACAAGCGGTTTTGGACATACAAGGTTTCCCCACCCGACAACGACGAAATATAACTCATGTAATTGGCCCACTAATCTTTGAGTAGCAGCAGCAGCAGCAGCGTTATAGAGAGAGATCTCTCTCTATAGCGTGCAATGAGGGCCTCTCCAACTCTTTTTCCCGGGCTGAATCAGGGGCCCAGCACGTCCCTGGGCACAAACATCACTTTATTGTCAAATGATAGTGATGGTGCAATCTCCATTAAGAATAATGGGAAGCAATAATGACAATGGGCTGGACATGGGCTGCAGAGAGGAGTAACCTAAGGGTTCGGGAGCTGCGAGGACAAGCCTTTCCCATGGAGGAGGAACAAAAGGCAGGCTGATCTAGCAGAAAACGCAGACTCACTCTCTCCCTCTCCATAGCTCTGTTACACACACACACACACACACACACACACACACACACGCACGCACGCACGCACGCACGCACAAACGCACGCATGCACACACACACGCACGCACGCACGCACGCACAAACGCACACACACACACACACACACACAAATGGATGTAACACAACACGCACAGAACCCAATGTATACCGTATAAACACAGTCAAATGTGTCTAACACATACACACGCGTGAACATAAACATGCAGTCCCATGTGTGTGCACAAACACGCACGCACACGCACACACACACACACACACACACACACACACACACACACACACACACACACACACACACACACACACACACACACACACACGCGCACACACACACACACACACACACACACAGGCGTGCACATACACAGAGACTCAACTTAATTAGTGAAGCTACCATGAGCCCACACGGCTATTTTAGAAGCACCTGTCTTTACCCTGAAACACGCACACACACGCACGCACACGCACGCACGCACACACACACGCACACACACACACACACGCACACGCACGCACGCACGCACGCACGCACACACACACACGCACACACACACACGCACGCACTCAAACTCACACACACACACACACACACACACACACACGGTTCACCTGGTGTCTCCACTCTGTGTTTTTAGGTGTCAAGGATGTGATACCTGTGAGAATGTGTAGCTGTGCTGTGTTCCCAATGTCTGGGTGTGTGTGTGTGTGTGTGTGTGTGTGTGTGTGTGTGTGTGTGTGTGTGTGTGTGTGTGTGTGTGTGTGTGTGTGTGTGTGTGTGTGTGTGCGCGCGTGTGCGCGTGTGTGTTAATGCTTGTGTGCGGTAGGCATTTGAATGAAGTTTAAGGTTCATGGTGTTCTTCCATATAAGGTGTATTAGAAGTTCTTGGTATCTCACCATGTTACATACATGGTTAATAATGCTTCCACTTGCCCATCCATCAGATGGTTCCACCTTAAGAGTGTCCTGCCACCTTAAGACAAATTGGCGCGACTGCCGGCTTTACACTGCCACTGAAATCTAGCCTGAATCAGATCTGAGTCACATCAAAAGTGGAATCCATTTTTTTTTTAATAGTCTAAATCCAGACAGGTCACATGCAGGTCACATCAAATCCGATTTTGAAAAACCACATCCAGAGGTGGTTTCAAATGATCCGATCCATATCGGATCTGAGGACATCTGACTCAGTCTGAAAGCAGTAACCACATCCACCCCATAGAGTTACAGTATATGCAAGTCACATCAAACTGGTCAAGCGTCACTTGCTGCGCGAC
This sequence comes from Nannobrachium achirus, assembly GCF_963921795.1. NCBI lineage: Eukaryota > Metazoa > Chordata > Actinopteri > Myctophiformes > Myctophidae > Nannobrachium > Nannobrachium achirus. The sequence continues at coordinate 52,577,470 of NC_137829.1, read as the reverse complement.
CCGAGCGCGACTGTAAATTACATCATTACAGAGCGCGAGTATTTACTATTTGATTACAGCTGAGCACATGAGAAAAACTAAAGAGAAGAGAGAAAACACGTGAGCTAAACAGTTAAAACCAGAGAGAAGAGCGAAACACAAGAGTAAAGAAAAGAAGAGAGAAAAATAATATTGTGAATTTGTAACGTGTGTTTACTATGGTCTATTATGTCGCATTTCCTGAACGTAATCAACTAGCGTCGACGTAGTGACGTAACGTCATGACGCCTACGTCGCTACCACGGTAACCAAAGCATACACGTCGCCGCAGGGCAGCTTTGGGCTGACGCTGTCTGAACGCACAGATCAGATCTGTGTCACTTGCAAATGCTGTGTGAAAACTCGGGCCAAAAGATCGGATTTGACAACCAAATCGGAATTGGCCAACAATGTCTCGTTCACTTCCTATTCTCTCCATGATATGAGAGAGGTAGGTTGTGTTTCTTGTGCTCTGGAGATAATTTAGTTTATTTTATTATTTTCGTATGAATATATGAATACATACAGTATGTACACAGAGATATTATGCATATAATGATGCTGTAGATGGTATTCTAATGTCACTGTATCTGCTCTATTTCCAGCCTGTGCCATTCTGTGTGTCCAGAGCAGACCAGTGATTGCATTGTTTCTCTGTTTATCAGAATAAATTCACTGAGCTGAGAATCCTGGTCTGTGGTCCATTCTACAAAAGTTACACAACGCACCATCACGTCTGTTACATCAACATTGGAGCGCAGAGGTGGGAGTGTTTCTAACATTTCCAAGGTGCTGTATTTTGTCTCTGAGATCATTCATATACCGTACCTGATTGTTGTGTGGAAGAGGCTACACTTAACAACCGTGCTGCATCTCAAACAGTCTGTGGTTGGAACTATTCTGCAAGCTTCTATCGTTTCTCAGAGCAGGTCCTTTGGGGTAGCGTTCGCATTTAACTCATCGAGATTCAGCAAATGTCTTCTAAAACAGTCAATGAGTTGCTCAGTGGTTAACAGCAATAACACAATCTTCACTTTCTGAGACCCCAGGCAAAATGGCTGGCGAGGACTTTATTTTAGAAAATGCATTGAAGATTCTGAAACGGATACATTCTGTTCTCAAATTGCCCGATGTCCCCATCTACACCGGCTATCTGCAACCAAAAGAAATGACTTTCACCTTTGGTGATTATGCAGAGAAACACTTTGCATCGTTTCAACAGAAGTGAAGTCCCCAGTCACATTACTTTTGTTATCTTCTAATTAGACATTATGTCAGGGAGAACATCTCACAATTTGAGAATAACACCAGAGAGGGACACTTTTAATGAGCTTTTACATCTTCTGTCCTTGGAATAAAAGGCCTTGATGCTTGGAATGGTTGCAGACACACATACATGACTTGTTTTGGCTGAATGAGATGACTGCAATCATGAGAATTCAAATGTACAGTTCTAATCTCGACAAGGCATCGTCAGAAAGTATGGACTCCATTCATAGAGTACCTAAAAAGGATTGATGATAAACGACACACAGTAAAGCCCTTTGCACACAGGACAGTTGCGTTTTTTTCGATTGCTGCATGAATAAAATGCATTGGATTTGGTGTGCAATGCTATGCGGAATCGGCGCTGCAGATCCCAAAAGGAGTCATAAAAGGAGTGATGAGTTTTTTACCGCATGCAACAAGACGCAAGAATCGAACTGGGTTCGATCGAGAAAAAAACTCGTTGCACGGCTAATTCGGATCCGGTGTGCATGAGGTCGTAGAGAATCATTGTTTTCTTTAAAAAAAATGAAATTGTCAGTTTATAAGGATAAACGCGCCTGTGTGCAAAGACCTTTAGTCTGTAAGATGGCGGTGTTTGTACTTTTGTTGTTTTTGTGATATATCGTCACTGTCGGGCAGAAACCTCGTATCTCCAAGTTTCACATGTGTATGTTTTTTTTTTTCGCAATGTAAAGCCCTGCTTCATCATCAAGAGGCCGTCGCACAAAAGTAGTGAAAACAGCCGATCTACAAGCACACAACGTCATCAAACAATGTCTTCTTTTGTGTTCCCGAAACGGATTATTTTACAAAGGTCGCAATCATTCAGAAATAATGTTTATTCATGTGCTTGTCCACCCGACTCACTTGAATGCACTCCATCGAATGTTTGGATCCAATTTGCCTTCCAGTGCAGCGGAACTGCCCGCTGGAATTGACGGACCAAGATAGTGATGCCGCGGTCACAGCGATGGGGTGGGGTTCGTTGAACCACCAGAGCTATCAACAGCGTGCAGATGAGAGTCTGCTTATTTTGGGCAAAATGTCAAGAATATCAACAACTATAGGCAGTGGGGAATTTCAGTGACGGCATTGCCTATTTCTAGTCTCACAACTGTTTTCAGAAAATGAAGCCTAGCATTAGTTTATGCAGGTCACGTGAGTCTGGCCCGCCTCAGCAGTAATCAGCGATCAGCTGTCAATCAGATCCTTTTCCTATTCCTCATTCACAGATCAGCTGATCATTACATCACACTGTCATAATCCAATCAGAGCTGTCGCTCTGTAATGGAGGCCCCTTTAAATACGGCTTGCATTCACTATAGAGCATCGCAGTTGAAGCCCCACCCCGTCCTCACTCTGGTGTCGGAAGCGTTTTCCGCATTCATTTCTTCCATAGACATTTCATAAAGTATTTATTTAAACATTTTTAAGCCTTGGACAAAGCCACCTCGGCTGGAGAGGAATCATGACAATATTCACATTTTTTTTAATGCAAAGATTAATTAGAAAGCTGAAAAAAGGGCAGGGTACAAGACTGTGTACATCATTATTTTTAAAATTGCGGAAACTACACTCCCAGAATGCATTGCGAATTACACTCTTGTTTACTGAAATATAGCCCTTAAATCACCCTCAGTTTAGTTATCCAGGCCAGCATATGGCCTGAAATGTAGTGATTGTCATCTCTGTGGACGCTCTTATCGTCATCCTTAACATAGTGCATCATATTTGTAAAAGAAAGACGATCGCTCACGGAGTTCTGCTGAAGTGCAATAATCCGCTGGGAAGACAGGGGGCAGTAGCTACTTCCGCAGTAACAGCAAGATATGTGAAAGAAGAAGAAGCTAGACCAATCACAGACGTCGATTACATGTTTAGCAGTATGGGAAATGCAGTTCTTCTCCGTGCGATCTTGATTAAAACGTGTTTATACTAAAACTAGAGTGATTGCATACATACTCGGGGGTTCTACAGGAGCATATAGAACCATTTTACAACCACCAGCCTAGTGGTAAGTGTACATTGAATTGCTACGACTTTGTGGCTGATAATGAAAAACCCTATGTTAAATATGAATGGCCAGCTTGCTTCCGACACCTCAGTGCGATGCTCTATAGCTCTGCTTGTCTTTGATCCGAAGCCTCAGATCTGCTGCTGCTGCTGCTGCCTCCTCCACCCCAGCCTCCACCTTTTGATCAGAGTCTGCTCAATGATCAATGATCAATGAGTCTGATCAATGCTTGTCGACATTCAACGGAGTAGCAAGTAGCAACGGCCTCTAGCGAGTAGCATCATGAAATGTGTAAAAGACAGCATATTTCTTTTTGCTTTTGTTATCCAGAACAATATCCAAATATTTGCATAGATGGCCACATTGTGACAGCTAAATAAAGCCCTTTGCACACAGGCGCGTTTATCCGCACGGATAAAACAGACAATTTTTTTTAAAGAAAACAATGATTCTCTACGACCTCATACACACCGGATCCGAATTAGCCGTGCGACGAGTGGCTGCCGCCGTGCGTTTTTTTCTCGATCGAACCCAGTTCGATTTGTGCGTCTTGTCGCATGCGGTAAAAAACTCATCACTCCTTGTGACTCCTTTTAGGATCCACAGCGCCGATACCGCACAGCATTGCACACCAAATCCAATGTGTTTTATTCATGCAGCAAACGAAGAAAAAAAACCGCAACTGTCCTGTGCTGTGCAAAGGGCTTAACTGTCCATGTGGTTCAATTTGGGCATATTTACAACCAGGAGGAGCCGTGGAGGGCCTTGACGTACTTTGTCTTATGGGAAAAACAATGTTTCGGTCTGTTGAACCTTCATCAGCTTATCTTTTAGGTTATCTTTTTTACCTAAAAGATAACCAGATGAAGCTCAATCAGACCGAAACGTTAGCTATTCCCATTGGAATGTTTCAATTACATTTGAAGACACTGAGCAAGATTTTTGTATTTTATTTTTTATTTTTTCAGATTAACTCATACAGTGCCATCCGGCCACAAGGGGTGCTAGAGTGCCAGAAATTTCTCCATAGACCTTCTTTATAGCTTTCGTCGACCCTCACCCAACTGGCTTGTGTTTTCACTCCAGTCAATGCTATGGGTGTCGAGAGGAGGAAGCTAGCTGACACGTAGCCAAAATGCTAACCCATTTAGAAGCCCGATCTAAAGCTATTTCAGCCGCAAAAAACTTTCTCTTTGGGTCTGGGGACACAATCCGGAGAAAATCCTGTCTAAAGATGTGATTTATTATTGGAGTGGGCGGCGCGATTTGGCCGTTAGCGCGAATACGGCCCGTGGATGGCCGAGTCTAAGTCCCGGCCAAGGATGGACGTCTAGACCGGGGCTTCGTTGAGGCCTCCGATAAAATAATTCATTTTATTAAATATCCCGGACATGTTCGGGATAGGCACCCTGGAATACGTCGCGCCGCCTACAATGAACATTCGGTGAACATTGGGGGGGGTCTAAACTTTATTTTAAACCATTTTCAATGGAATAAATCGTCGGAGCATCTAGCGTCTCTCGTTGGTGAGCGCTGGGCGAGCCGGGACCACCCACGTTGCTCCAAGCAGCTCGGGGTAAGTAAAATAGCAAATAAAAAATTGTTTTTGATCCCGAATATCCCGAACATGTTCGGGATAGGCACTTAAAGGGTTAAGAAATAATAAAATACAAAACGTTTTCAAAAGTAGCAGATCTACAAGCTCACTGTGACCTTGTAGATAACAGATCTACAAGCTCACTGTGACCTTGTAGATACTGGGCATGTCAGGCAAACAATTGGTTAACATTTGGTGAAAATAACAAACCCAAGCATCTCTATTCTGGGCATGCAACAACAGATGAACATTCTGTTCATTTAAAATGGGTGACCATTCAGCAAAAATAGCAGAGCTACAAGCTCACAACGCCTCACAATCTTACATTTTTGCACGTATTAATATTCAATAAGGCATGAGCGGGAGGGATTTGGGGGACTTGAAAGTAGGGCTATGCAGTATGCACAGTACGTCATGCTAGAATGCACCACTGCATGCACCTCCTGAACCAAAGGGGAATCAAGTATTTTGCAATCTACTATATTTCATTTTAATAGGGTGTTTTGCAACTCTTTTAAATGCTAGCATTGTATCGTTTCTGATGTTTCTATGTGTTTGGTTTGTCTATGTTGTTTTTTTAAATGCAATTAATAAACATGGTTGTGTATATAAAATAAACAACAAATGTGTTTTGCATTCATCCTCAGCTCCTATACTGGACAATGAACCTTTCTTCTTTCTGCCGCAAAATAACATTTTTGGTGGTTAAGCTTTAAACAATTTTAAGATAATAGCCCACTTAATGCCGTTACAATCCATGAATTATGTTTAAAATGACTTAATTCCTGAAGGTTTAATGCAATGTATCTGTTGAAATACCTGTAAAGAACCAAATCCCATGCATTCTTCAACCTGCCAAAAGGGGATTCCAGCTACAGTACATGTTAACTGAAAGCTATAGTTTCTGCTTCGTTGCCCACACAGTCCAGTACCTTTTGAAGTGGCCAACCTTTAATAAACCTGACAAAAAGTGAATGCATCTCCTATACTGACTGGTTAGAGTAAAGGTCCGTACACACCGCCGCCGAATTGGCGAATAGCGAATTAGCGTTTAATTCGCTTAAAAAAAAACCTTATAAAGTCCACACCAAACGCGAATTTCGAAAAAGCGAAAAGGCACCTGTTTTTTATTCGCCCTTGTGTCGAATTTAGCGAACATTCGCTGGTGAACTCTTCTCTCTCTCTGTATTAAATCAAGCGCACTCTATCCTACTTAAAGAGAGAGAGAGAGCATGGTCGAGGGACCTTCCCTTTGCATTGAGGCCGAGGGGAACGATGATTCTTTTCCTGTCTCTCGTCTGTGTGGCTGTTTGGAAAAAGTACTCGAATGTCTACTGGTAAAAGCATGGTTTATGTATATTTTATTGTTAATTTGTCTGCAAAAAGACTAATGTTTTAAAATAAATCGCTGGGTATTAAATACAATAGGATCCGAAATGAAGTGGAGTAGAAGGAAACTACTGGGAACTGGACTCAAGTACAAATACCTACAAGTACAGGCTACTCAAGTAAATGTTCTTTTAGTTACTTTACACCACCGCTGCTGCGAGCTGCCTGTCTGTGGGGGAACGGAGCGGAGGGGGAACGGTGAACGCGTGTTGTCTCTTCTGTGATGTGATGGGTTGTGTGCGCCGGTGAAGACTTCTATTCTTCTTTTGCTTATTTAATAGGCTATCAACCACGGCCAGGTCATCATCACTTGAAGATGTAGTTTCCATTGTTTTATTTGTTTCCCCGTCCGTTCTCCTCTCTCCTCTCTCTCCTTTCGTCTCCTTTCTCCTGTGGCTACGGGCAGATATCACCCCCTCGTTCTTAGGCGAATTAAGCAAATATTAGACGCATATTCGCGTCGCTTTTTGCTGTGTATGGAAAAAGGGCGAATAGCGAATACTTAGCTTTTTTGATTCGCTTATTCACGTCGCTTTCGCTAATTCGCCGGTCTGTGCGGACCTTTAGGATTAGAATTTACGAAATGGGAAAATGGATGCAAATATTCCCCTCTCTTTATTTCAAGTATAAAAATGACTGAAAATACCTTCTTTGGTGTGCAGTGATGACCCTCACCGTCACATTTACTGAAAGGTTGGCAGCCCTGCCTAACAATCAGACTGACTTCACTTTGCTGTTGCGTTATTTATTTATTTTTGCTGCAGTAGTATTTTGGAAAGTATTAGTGGGCGGCGTTTATGACACCAGAGAGAGAGAGAGAGAGAGAGAGAGAGAGAGAGAGAGAGAGAGAGAGAGAGAGAGAGAGCACTTTGCCACCAGACTTTCAAAAAATAATCTTCCCCACACAAGCAAAAATCAATAACCGCTGTGCTTAAAACCAACCACCATGTTGAACTAATACCTGCTTGTTGTTTTTTTAGTTTTTTTTTACATTCAACCAGCTATAACAAAAGGAAGACCAGCAAGTGAGAGACAATCATATGCAGAGAGAGTAAAGCCAAGAGATGGAGATGTGAAAATGCCACCTGCCTTGTTTTCTAATTCCTATGTCTATCCATTATTCAGAAAGGAGTGCAGAGAAGGGGCCTCGTGGTAGAACTCTGCTCTTTTTAATGAATATCAAGCGCTCCTCCCTCGACCATCTGGCCGCTGCTATAGTCTGACTCACAAACTACTGCATAAACACGTCCCAGCCCCGTCCACCAGGCTAATTTCATCAGCATATTCAGCACAGCCCCAGTCGGGACCATAAAGGTTAGCCTTTTGCTATAGGTGGAAGCAGGGACGTGCTGGGCCCCTGATTCAGCCCGGGAAAAAGAGTTGCAGAGGCCCTCATTGCGCGCTATAGAGAGAGATCTCTCTCTATAGCGCTGCTGCTACTCAAAGATGTGCCATTTCAGATCAAGACAAGTGACAAGCCAGTGGGCCAATTACATGGTTATATTTTGTCGTTGTCAGGTGGAAACCTTCATGTCCAAAACCATATGTATTGTATTTATCATTTAAAAAATGATTTAAACAAGTGAAAACAGCCAATCTGCAAGCACACAACGCCTCGCGGTGCGAGGCGTTGTGTGCTTGTAGATCTGCTGTTTTCACTACTTTTGTGCAACGGCCTTGTATGACGAAGCAGGTCTTTGCTTTGCTAAAAGAATAAACAAATTTGAAACTTGGAGATGCGAGGTCTCTGCCCGACAGTGACAATTTACTTTGTTGGCCGCCCAGCCCCCAAAATGGAACGAAGGCCGACATTTTATTTGTATTTATTTTTCCTAATGGCCGGCCTGGACCGGCCGGGAATGAACCAGCCGGTCGGGAGTTGGCCCCGCTTTTCCCAGTGGCCAGCACGTCCCTGTGTGGAAAACGAGAGCAGGTCACTCTTCTTTCTCCGTTCCACTGTCCTCTCCTGTCTCCTCTCGCAGATTTCTATCTCCCGTCTCTATCGCTGATTAAGTGAATGTCACAGACAAATATTTGGATAAATGAGATTGCCCTGGTGTGTTTGGTTTGACTGTTCAGGAAGGATTACAGTTTGACAGAGAGGAGAATGACTTCACTGCGTTGGCTTGTTTGTTCTCATTCATTAAATTCATTTTTCCCCTTTCCTATAGAGTAGCAAGTAGACTGGACAGGTAACAATGCTATATCTAGTCTAGGAAAAATAATAATTCAATTACTCAGCTCAGTTTGACACATGGAAGTGTAACAATGCGGTTATTTTTATGTTATGTCACATGTTATGTCACAAACCCACTGTTAGCTCAACAGCTATAGTGAAGCAAGAAATCAGGATGGTGAATTAAAGCAAGCTCTGCACAGCAACAAAACCAACTGTTCATCACCTCCACTGTATAGAAGCACACAAGCCTATTTGGACCTCGACTGTATAGAAGCACACAAGCCTATTTGGACCTCCACTGTATAGAAGCACACAAGCCTATTTGGACCTCGACTGTATAGAAGCACACAAGCCTATTTGGACCTCCACTGTATAGAAGCACACAAGCCTATTTGGACCTCCACTGTATAGAAGCACACAAGCCTATTTGGACCTCCACTGTATAGAAGCACACAAGCCTATTTGCACAATGGAAAATTGCGCCTCAATTCTAAACCCCCTAATGAATCAAGCAAGACATTTTTTTAAGGCTGGGATTAATTGCCATTAATTAATTACAGAAAAAAATAACGCATTTTAATCGCACTTAGTTTTTGCACCACAGAACCTTCAGTTTCGGGCATACCGATCATAGCGATGCACCAACCAAGAAGAGACAACAAACGCAAAGGGAGAAGTAGCCGATCAGAGCGCTTTGCTTGGCCCAGTGGATGCGAAATTTAGATTTAAGAAACTCACTCGTTGATTCCCTCGTACAACAAAATGTGTTTTACTTGAAAAAAAATGCTTCTCAGGTCAAATATCAATGTGCGATTAAAATGTGATTAATTGCGATTAATTAATCACAGAGCCTGTAATTAATTAGATTAAAATTTGTAATCGCATCCCAGCCCTACATCTTTTACAGTCATAAACAAACAGATTCAGTAATCATGACTGAATGACTCCTTGCTAGAAGACGCTGGGTCTGGTAAAAACAATAAATACAAAAAAGAAGAAAAAAAGAATACATTAAAATAGATAAATTCCAGTATTATGATGCATAAACCTACTGTGCAGTTCCAGCTGAGAACAAAGCATCAATTCCTTTTCCCTTGAACACAGTAAAAAGCCACACTGCAGCCACCAAGCATCGTCCCCACAGTCGCTTCTGTCCCTCCAGAAAGAAAACCCGACATAAATGATTTTGCTTGCTAAATATATTTATTTCACAGGGTGCTGCATGTTTAAAGAGACTTTTATTTTACGATACATATACAGTGCAACTAGCGGCGCCGTGGGCGTCACAAGGGGTAGGAAAGTGGGACTGAGTTACCAGGGCCCAAGGTGGAGGGGCCCTAGTAACTTTATCTATTGAAAAATAGCAGATATACAAGCTCACAGCGCGGCACCGAGTGCCGCGCTGCGAGCTTGTAGATCTGCTATTTTTGAAAAGTCGTAAAAATGTGCGCAAATCTTTGAATATGTATTTTTTAAGCAAACATTTGTAACTAAAATTTTGCTTCCGGGGAGGGGTCCCTGGAACTAAATATTTTGAGATGGGGTCTAGCTGTGGCCAAATACATATCATCTTGGGGGTCCTTCACATGAAAACGTTTGAGCACCACTGACATAGAAACATACGTTTCTTGCACACATTTTCACGATTTTTCAAAAATAGCAGATCTACAAGCTCACAGCGCGGCACTCGGTGCCGCGCTGTGAGCTTGTATATCTGCTATTTTTCAATAGTTAACTTCAGTTATTCATGGGGGGCCCGCAGTGAATCCTTGTACCCAGGGCCCCGAATTTGGTGTGACGCCCCTGGCTTCACCTCCCTGCCTTACATAGTCAATACGGCCAGCATGCCTCGTCCAGCATCTGCTCTCTGGATTTCCATCAGAGACACACATCTTATAGAGATGACATTGCTTTTAACAAGAGCTGGGGTCAGGTCAACAATGACACATATGCAGCCCACTGAGCATGCCGTCTAAAAGTGGTCTAATACTGGTATAGATTTGAACGTTTTTTAGACTAGACGACTAATAGATGTCTAATAGTCGTCTAAACGTAGACCGTCTATATTTAGACGACTATTAGACATCTATTAGTCGTCTAGTCTAAGTTTAGACGACTAAAAAACGTTCAAATCTATACCACTATTAGACTACTTTTAGACGGCGTGCTCAGTGGGAGGCTATCTTGGGCCAGGGTATACAAGGGTATACAAGTAAATGATGCTGAATGTGCCCATGCCTTGTAATGCTTGTATTATGGATTCAGTATTTGAGTATATTCTGTAGTCGGCAAAAGACGTCACTGTAGCTACAAAACTAAAGTAAAGTCACTTTATGAGGGCCTTTCATGGAGGGACTGCTGGACCCTGAAACCTGCCCTCCAGAAGTCCCTGGGTTAATTAAGGCTAGCATACATTTTAGGCCCTACCCGGCCCGTAAACATCGGGTCGGGTCGGGTCGGGTATGGTGGGGTTTGGAAAGAATTTGAAAACTCTATCACAGAGTAATAGTAATAAAATAATAATAAAATATCTTCTTTTTTCATTGAGTCCGAGGCCTTACCCGGCCCGACTAATTAGCATACATTTTAGGCCCTACCCTACCCTAAATGTCGGGTCGGGTTCGGGTATAGTAGGGTTCGGGCAGAATTTGAGTACTCTAGCATCGATCACGTGTCGAGAACGGTGTCCCATGCCTTGATGCAAGGACGTACTAAACTTAAGAAAGTACTGGTGAGAAGATTTCCACTTCATTGCACTCCAGCAAAAAGCGCACAAAGCGTCGCAAAACATAACTAGCTTGTTGACCTGCTACTTTCATCACGACACCATACATTAATTAATCACAAGCCTAGAATTATTGAATGCTTTAACCAGTGAAAAATAGCAGATATACAAGCTCACAGTGCGGCACCGAGTACCGCGCTGCAAGCTTGTAGATCTGCTATTTTTGAAAAAGTCGTGAAAATTTGTGCAAATCTTTTAATATATGTTTCAGATTCAGATTTCTTTATTAACCATTGTGTAATACACATAGGAATTTGCTTTGGCATACTACATTTTTGCATTCAAACAGAACGCAACACACGTAGACACCACAGCAGCCATGGGCGGCGCTATCTTGGAGAACCTGCGGGAGCAGATTCAGTGATATATATTCAGTGATGTATATTCAAAGCGAACGTTTGTAACTCAAATTTTGCTTCTGGGTGGTCCCTGGAACTAGATATTTTGAAATGGGGGTCTGTGGCCAAATAAATATCATTTTGGGAGTCCTTCACATGAAAAGGTTTGAGAACCACTGACATAGTAGTCTCTCAAGAACAGACTAACTGAGCTCCAGTTAAGTGAAAAGGACCTTTTCTTTGACGATGGCTGGCCAGATTGCTGACAGAATCATAGGTTTTTTTCAAAAATCTTAGAATGATTCAAAAGACACTTATAGAATCGGGTCAAAATTCAAATTTTCATGATTTTTCAAAAAATAGCAGATCTACAAGCTTGTATATCTGCTATTTTTCAATAGTTAAAGCATAAAATATTGCGTCATAATGTGTTCAGGCCTAAATGGGTTAATCACAACTCTACAGAAAGTTCAGAGCATCACACGTATCAAGTATCATCATTTGCTTGTATGTGGGAGTGTAATTCATCTTCCACTTATCATATTTATGTACTGTAGCTCTAACCATCAGTCATCTCTCCATGGCAGAAACAAAAGAAGGAGAAGAAGAAAAAAAGACACATAGGATGTGTGTGGTAACTATGGCAACAGGCAGAGAGGCAGGGCAGTTCACCCATGACGCCTGATCCGTACTTCGTCGCACCGTGCGGCGGTGTATTATAGCCCACCTAAAAGCTTCACTGATGCAATGCGTTGTGAACTTGTAGGTCTACTATTCTCAGCACGCAACACCACTGCGCATAAATCAGGCTTCATCCACCCTTAGCTGGACCAGGGCCAAGGCCTGAAGGCCAACGGTAACCACAAGTACAAGCTTTTAAAATGATTTGTGCAGGGACGTGCTGGGCCCCTGATTTAGCCCGGGAAAAAAAGGGTTGCAGAGGCCCTCATTGCGCGCTATAGAGAGAGAGATCTCTCTCTGTAGCGCTGCTGCTACTCAAAGATTTGTGACAAAGTGACAAGCCAGTGGACCAATTACATGAGTTATATTTCATCGTTGTCGGGTGGAAACCTTGTATGTCCAAAACCGTTTGTTTTGTATTTATCATTTTAAAAATGATTTAAACTAGTGAAAACAGCCGATCTACAAGCACACAACGCCTCGCACCGCTGGCGTTGAGCAAAATTACTTTTCATGAAAAAAAAAAAAAGTGTTCCAAATGGATTCACTGTAGTTATTTAGTCATAAGCTCTTCAATATAAATGTAATTGGTTACATATTTATAAAACAAACAGAGTTATCTACTTTCACTTTATGAGTGAAATATAGTAAGACACCTCAGGGCGACGGGCGAGGTCGTGCCACAGTGATGTGGACATCAGGGATGTTGTCATCATGGATCTCCATATATGGGCATAAAAGGGATTTGTTCTCCAGAGTCTTGGCATCATGATGACACATTTATACGGTCTATGGGATTGCCCATAGAAAACATGTGTACACGTCTACACGGACACGCTGTGACATTTCTCATGGTAAACTGAGACCATCTGTCGCAATACAACGCGATGCAATGCAACACATTGTGAGCTTGTAGATCGGCTATGTTTGCTATACTTTTGTGTGACATTGTCGTATGATGAAAACATTAGCTTCCCTGAAATATGGAGATTCTGCCCCACAACAGTGATTTATGTTGTGAACAATTAAACCAAATATCTGCCTGACACTGTATCACTGTATCACTGTATCACTGTATCACTGTAGTATCACTGTATCACTGTATCACTGTATCACTGTAGTATCACTGTATCACTGTATCACTGTATCACTGTATCACTGTAGTATCACTGTATCACTGTATCACTGTAGTATCACTGTATCACTGTATCACTGTATCACTGTAACACTGTATCACTGTATCACTGTAACACTGTAACACTGTATCACTGTATCACTGTATCACTGTATCACTGTAACACTGTATCACTGTATCACTGTATCACTGTATCACTGTAACACTGTATCACTGTAACACTGTAACACTGTATCACTGTAACACTGTAACACTGTATCACTGTATCACTGTAACACTGTAACACTGTATCACTGTATCACTGTATCACTGTATCACTGTAACACTGTATCACTGTATCACTGTATCACTGTAACACTGTATCACTGTATCACTGTATCACTGTAACACTGTATCACTGTATCACTGTATCACTGTAACACTGTAGCACTGTGTCACTGTGTCACTGTGTCACTGTATCACTGTATCTCTGTATCACTGTATCACTGTATCACTGTATCACTGTATCACTGTATCACACTGTATCACTGTATCACTGTATCACTGTATCTCTGTATCACTGTATCTCTGTATCACTGTATCACTGTATCTCTGTATCACTGTATCTCTGTATCACTGTATCACTGTATCTCTGTATCACTGTATCACTGTATCACTGTATCACACTGTATCACTGTATCACACTGTATCACTGTATCCCTGTATCACTGTATCACTGTATCACACTGTATCACTGTATCACTGTATCACTGTATCACTGTATCACACTGTATCACTGTATCACTGTATCACACTGTATCACTGTATCACACTGTATCACTGTATCACTGTATCACTGTATCACACTGTATCACTGTATCACTGTATCACTGTATCACTGTATCACACTGTATCACTGTATCACTGTATCACACTGTATCACTGTATCACACTGTATCACTGTATCACACTGTATCACTGTATCACTGTATCACTGTATCACACTGTATCACTGTATCACTGTATCACACTGTATCACTGTATCACTGTATCTCTGTATCTCTGTATCACTGTATCTCTGTATCACTGTATCTCTGTATCACTGTATCACACTGTATCACTGTATCACTGTATCACTGTATCTCTGTATCACTGTATCACTGTATCACTGTATCACTGTATCACTGTATCACACTGTATCACTGTATCACTGTAACACTGTATCACTGTATCACTGTATCACTGTATCACTGTATCACTGTATCACACTGTATCACTGTATCACTGTATCACACTGTATCACTGTATCACACTGTATCACTGTATCACACTGTATCACTGTATCACTGTATCACTGTATCACTGTATCACACTGTATCACTGTATCACTGTATCACTGTATCACTGTATCACACTGTATCACTGTATCACACTGTATCACTGTATCACACTGTATCACTGTATCACTGTATCACACTGTATCACTGTATCACTGTATCACTGTATCACTGTATCTCTGTATCACTGTATCACTGTATCTCTGTATCACTGTATCACTGTATCACTGTATCACACTGTATCACAGTATCACTGTATCACTGTATCACTGTATCACTGTATCTCTGTATCACTGTATCACTGTATCTCTGTATCACTGTATCACTGTATCACTGTATCACTGTATCACACTGTATCACTGTATCACTGTATCACTGTATCACTGTATCACACTGTATCACTGTATCACTGTATCACACTGTATCACTGTATCACACTGTATCACTGTATCACTGTATCACTGTATCACACTGTATCACTGTATCACTGTATCACTGTATCACACTGTATCACTGTATCACTGTAACACTGTATCACTGTATCACACTGTATCACTGTATCACTGTATCACTGTATCACTGTATCACTGTATCACACTGTATCACTGTATCACTGTATCACACTGTATCACTGTATCACACTGTATCACTGTATCACTGTATCACTGTATCACACTGTATCACACTGTATCACTGTATCACTGTATCACTGTATCACTGTATCACACTGTATCACTGTATCACTGTATCACTGTAACACTGTATCACTGTATCACTGTATCACTGTATCACACTGTATCACTGTATCACTGTATCACTGTATCACACTGTATCACTGTATCACTGTATCACTGTATCACTGTATCACTGTATCACACTGTATCACTGTATCACTGTATCACACTGTATCACTGTATCACACTGTATCACTGTATCACTGTATCACTGTATCACACTGTATCACTGTATCGCTGTATCACTGTATCACTGTATCACACTGTATCACTGTATCACTGTATCACTGTATCACACTGTATCACTGTATCACTGTATCACTGTATCACTGTATCACACTGTATCACTGTATCACTGTATCACACTGTATCACTGTATCACTGTATCTCTGTATCACTGTATCACTGTATCACTGTATCTCTGTATCACTGTATCACTGTATCACTGTATCACACTGTATCACAGTATCACTGTATCACTGTATCTCTGTATCACTGTATCACTGTATCACTGTATCACTGTATCTCTGTATCACTGTATCACTGTATCACTGTATCACACTGTATCACTGTATCACTGTATCACTGTATCACTGTATCACTGTATCACACTGTATCACTGTATCACTGTATCACACTGTATCACTGTATCACACTGTATCACTGTATCACTGTATCACTGTATCACACTGTATCACTGTATCACTGTATCACTGTATCACTGTATCACACTGTATCACTGTATCACTGTATCACTGTATCACTGTATCACACTGTATCACTGTATCACACTGTATCACTGTATCACACTGTATCACTGTATCACTGTATCACTGTATCACACTGTATCACTGTATCACTGTATCACTGTATCACTGTATCACACTGTATCACTGTATCACTGTATCACTGTATCACACTGTATCACTGTATCACTGTATCACTGTATCACACTGTATCACTGTATCACACTGTATCACTGTATCACTGTATCACTGTATCACTGTATGTATCACTGTATCACTGTATCACTGTATCACTGTATCACTGTATGTATCACTGTATCACTGTATCACTGTATCACTGTATGTATCACTGTATCACTGTAGCACTGTAGCACTGTATCACTGTAGCACTGTAGCACTGTATCACTGTATCACTGTATCACTGTATCACACTGTAGCACTGTAGCACTGTAGCACTGTAGCACTGTAGCACTGTAGCACTGTAGCACTGTATCACTGTATCACTGTAGCACTGTATCACTGTAGCACTGTAGCACTGTAGCACTGTAGCACTGTAGCACTGTATCACTGTATCACTGTATCACGTATCACTGTATCACTGTATCACTGTATCACTGTATCACTGTATCACGTATCACTGTATCACTGTATCACTGTATCACTGTATCACACTGTATCACTGTATCACTGTATCACTGTATCACTGTATCACACTGTATCACTGTATCACTGTATCACTGTATCACACTGTATCACTGTATCACTGTATCACTGTATCACTGTATCACACTGTATCACTGTATCACTGTATCACTGTATCACTGTATCAACATTGGTGACAAGAAAGGAAAGGTTCTGGATGCTGGGGAGGTTCTGAAGAGGTGAATTCCTGCCTGCAGTCCTGACCAGGGACGTGCTGGCCATTGGGAAAAGCGGATCAACTCCCGAACGGCCGGTTCATTCTCGGCCGGTCCAGGCCGGCCATTAGGAAAAAATTAAACTGTTTGCACAAAAGTACACATTTTACTGTTTGCACAAAAGTAGTGAAAACAGCAGATCTACAAGCACACAACGCCTCGCGGTGCGAGGCGTTGTGTGCTTGTAGATCGGCTGTTTTCACTAGTTTAAATCATTTTTTAAATCATAAATACAAAACTAACGGTTTTGGACATACAAGGTTTCCACCCGACAACAATGAAATATAGGCCTAATTCATGTAATTGGCCCACTGGCTTGTCACTTGTCATGATCTGAAATGGCACATCTTTGAGTAG
The DNA here is from genome assembly GCF_963921795.1 of Nannobrachium achirus. Lineage (NCBI taxonomy): Eukaryota > Metazoa > Chordata > Actinopteri > Myctophiformes > Myctophidae > Nannobrachium > Nannobrachium achirus. The sequence continues at coordinate 52,559,995 of NC_137829.1, read as the reverse complement.
CAGCAGCGCTATAGAGAGTGATCTCTCTCTATAGCGCGCAATGAGGGCCTCTACAACTCTTTTTCCCAGGCTGAATCAGGGGCCCAGCACGTCCCAGGTCCTGACTGCGGGTAGGAGTTTAATTCACATGTAGGCCCACAGCCAGTTAGAATCTGCAAGTGAGCGATGGAGTGTGAAATAACACTGCTATACTGCTATACCACAAAAATGTGGAACGCCCTACCGAAGGTCTTAAAGGAGTGTGGATCACTAGCATCCTTTAAAATCGCCCTGAAAAACCACTTACAGGTAGCAGCCGTTCTCAACTGGTAAAACAAACCTAGCCCAGCCCTACTCTCCCCTGCCCCTTCTTTGTACTTACTGTTTGTATAGACTTACTGTTTTTTTTTTTGTTCTTTCTTTTTTTTTACCGACTATATCTACTGCATAGTACTGTGTTCTATCGTCTGTCATTCAATGTTATATGAGATACTTAAATGGTTTCCTGTGGAAATAAGCTTAGTCTTTTCTAGGATCTCCTTTTAGTAGACCTTGTACCAGTGAACTGTACTGTCATGAAACTGTACCTTTCCAATGCAAACTCCTAATCAATCAATCAATCAATCAATCAATCAATAATGCTGTTTCAAAGTGAAGACAGATGTAGGTTCCTGTCAGTCTAGGCTCATATAGCCATTATACGGCCACTTACTGTAAATGATGAGGTTACATTTGAGCTGCAATCTTTGCCTTGTGTTCCTTTAATAATATAAGTGCTCTGTATCTTGCCTCACCTGACCACCAGGGGGCCACAGAGTATGGGAGAGTGGAGAACAAAATGAGAGAATGAGAATGAGGTTGACTTTGTAATTTAAAAGAAGCTCCAGCTCCTCCCATCCTTCTGTTGCTGCCAGCCATGCTTTGCAAGAAGCTACAGTATATCTAGTGGCCTATAACACAGGGGCGTCAATTGGGTATGGCAGGGGTATGCAGCTGCCATACCCTGGGTCCAGGAGGGGGAAGATAAAAGTTAGTTCTAAATATGAATCCATGAATGTCTCTTTGTCTATCTGTGCTGGTTATTATGTTGGTAAATTACAGCAAAATAACTACCAATGCAAAATTTGCTCGGGGCACCTGGACTTGATGGCTGGGGTGCAAATCAGTGACCTTCCAATCCCCAGACAGCCTCGCTACCCCTCAGCTACACAATACAGCTGCCCAAGACCTGCAGATTGTGTTTGTGTCGGTTGCTTCCCTGTTGTGTTCTATCTATCAGCTGGTTACACCCCACCACTCCGACATGTCTCCTCTCCGACACTAACCCTATATCTCTAACCCTAACCCTAAACTTAACCTCTATGGAAGTGTCGCCACTCCAACATGTCTCACTAACCCTATCTCTAACCCTAACCCTAAACCTAACCTCTATGGAAGTGTCGCCACTCCGACATGTCTCACTAACCCTATCTCTAACCCTAACCCTAAACCTAACCTCTATGGAAGTGTCGCCACTCCGACATGTCTCACTAACCCTATCTCTAACCCTAACGCTAAACTTAACCTCTATGGAAGTGTCGCCACTCCGACATGTCTCACTAACCCTATCTCTAACCCTAACCCTAAACTTAACCTCTATGGAAGTGTCGCCACTCCGACAATAAGAAGTCGATGTCGGAGTGGCGACATGTCGGAATGGGGAGCGACACCCCTATCAGCTCAGGGGCGTCAATTGGGTATGGCAGGGGTATGCAGCTGCCATACCCTGGGTCCAGGGGGGGAAATAAAAGTGTTACTTTTAAATATAAATCCATGAACGTCTCTTTGTCTATCTGTGCTGGTTATTATGTTGTTAAATTACAGTAAAATAACTACAAATGCAAAATGTAACAAAATGGTCACTTTAGCAAGGTATTATGATTATATTATCCACACTTGTATTCTCCCCATCTTGACAGAATGGTATATTCCCAGGTTCCGCAGGTCAGCTGCACAGGTGCAATGCATTATTGTTAATTGTGGCACGTTTACTAACATGCAAAGTTTAGCTCCACTTGAACAACCGTTCCAGGCTGCCATAGCCCAAGAAACCGTAGAAACGGGGGGAAAAATAAAATGTATTTAAAATAATAATCTTAAAATAAATGTATCATGCCTGTTGCTATGGCAACATGACTGGTGTCACACCAGTCATGTTGCCATACCTTAGCTTTTGCTGAACTGACGCCACTGTATCAGCTGCTATAGGAGGCTTATGAGATTCACCTGAGCCTGGAGCCAGGGGCGTCACAAGGGGTAGGAAAGTCGGACTGAGTTACCAGGGCCCAAGGTGGAGGGGCCCTAATAACTTTAGCTGTTGAAAAATAGCAGATATACAAGCTCACAGCGAGCTTGTAGATCTGCTATTTTTGAAAAGTCGTGAAAATGTGCGCAAATCTTTGAATATATGTATTTTTTAAGTGAACATTTGTAACTCAAATTTTGCTTCTGGGGGGTCCCTGGAACTAAATATTTTGAGATGGGGGGTCCTTCACATGAAAAAGTTTGAGCATCACTGACATGGAAACATAGGTTTCTTGGCACACATTTTCAGGATTTTTCAAAAATAGCAGATCTACAAGCTCGCAGCGCGGCACTCGGTGCCGCGCTGTGAGCTTGTATATCTGCTGTTTTTCAATAGTTAACATTCATGGGGGGCCCACAGTGAATCCTTGTACCCAGGGCCCAGAATCTGGTGTGACGCCCCTGCCTGGAGCAAGTGGAGCATCATCTCTCTCTCTCTCTCTCTCATCCTCAGCAAGGAAGCTCTTTCTGAAGGAAAGGACGCTTTTTTCTTTTGTTGTAGTCCTCACGTATTATAGGAGGACAGTATGAGTCACTAGAACCAAGGACAGGTGTTTTCCATAAATCTATCATGGTTAAAATGGAGTTTGGAGTCACAGTGGGTTTGTAGGACGGGCGGCGTGTCTGATCAAATGAAAATCAAATGTCTAAATTAAATTGAATGGTATTGGGTTCTACGGTGCAAGAGTCTTGGAAGGTATGCGCCGTCCTCAGCTGTATGTTTTAGCTGATATGAAGTTCTGGGCATAAAATGAATGTTCTTTAATGTTGCAGGCATGACGGTGGGATGTGGGATGTGCTGCTCTTCCCTTTTATCTAACCTGTGATTGGGACACACACCCTGGACACACACACACACACACACACACACACACACACACGCACACACGCACACACGCACACACACACAGAATGCTTCTCGACTCCTGACACATTGTTTTGGAAACATTGCCCTGTATCATACATGTCACTAAGAATATGAATCAACACTAGAAATACTGTTCCTTCGAAACAGTGTGGGCTCGCTTTCAACCCAACAAATAGGATACTTTAAGGTACTGTAAGGTACAGTACCTTACAGTATTGTACTGTACCTTACTATACTGTACTGCACCTTACTGTACTGTACTGTACTGTACTGTATTGTACTGTACTGTAACTTACTGTACTTTACTGTACTCTACTGTACTGTACTTTACTGTATTCTACTGTAACTTACTGTACTGTACTGTAACTTACTGTACTTTACTGTACTCTACTGTACTGTACTTTACTGTATTCTACTGTAACTTACTGTACTTTACTGTACTCTACTGTACCTTACTGTACTGTACTCTACTGTACCTTACTGTACTGTACTGTACCTTACTGTACTATACTATACTGTACTCTACTGTACCGTACTGTACCTTACTGTACTGTACTCTACTGTACCTTACTATACTGTACTTTACTGTACTTTACTGAACTCCACTGTACCTTACTGTACTTTATTCTACTTTACTGTACTTTATTGTACTTTACTGTACTCTACTGTACTTTACTGTACTCTACTGTACCTTACTGTATTGTTTTGTACTTTACTGTACCTTACTGTACTTTACTGTACTCTACTGTAACTTACTGTACTGTACTTTACTGTATTCTACTGTACTGTACCTTACTGTACTTTACTGTACTCTACTGTACCTTACTGTACTGTACCTTACTGTACTGTACTTTACTGTACTCTACTGTACCTTACTGTACTGTACCTTACTGTACTATACTATACTGTACTCTACTGTACCGTACTATACCTTACTGTACTGTACTCTACTGTACCTTACTATACTGTACTTTACTGTACTCTACTGTACTGTACTTTACTGTACTCTACTGTACTTTACTGTACTCCACTGTACCTTACTGTACTTAATTGTACTTTACTGTACTTTATTGTACTTTACTGTACCTTACTGTACTTTACTGTACTCTACTGAACCTTACTGTACTTTTACTGTACTCTACTGAACCTTACTGTACATATTCTATGTGTTCTAGAGGTGTATATTGAGTGCATATACTGTAGGTTAACAATCCCAGATCACATCTGTCCTCCACTATGTCTATAACCAAGGCGTTCTTCTATGTGGCCACTCCAGACTGAGGAGTGGAGCATGACTTTTATTGTGTTCGTGGATCTGATTTGAAAATGCATTGGTTGTGATATCTCCCTGAAAACCAACAACAACCACTAATACGGCTGATTGTCCCTGCGGGTTCTAGGATATATACTGTAAATCCCATTGCCCGGGATCCTAAAACCTTATTCTTTTTAAGTAAAATTTCTAAAACACTACAAAACATGTCTCAAAGACAAATACAAGCAAACGTCTCCACAGTAACACAGTAACAGTTGTTTGTGTGTGTGCGTGTGTGCGTGCGTGCGTGCGTGCGTGCATGCGTGCGTGTGCACATTGTAGATCAACTTCATAGCAGTGGTCCATCTATGTTTTTTATTAATAATAAAATCTGCAAAGTAACAAGTAACTGAGGCTGTCAAATGCTGTATTTATAGTAGAGTATATGTAACAAAAATGGAAAGTAGAGTAAAAGTACCTCAAAATTGTACTGTAGGTACAAGTACTTGTATATACTTGAGTAAATGTACTTGGTTACTTTGCAGCACCACAGAACAGCCAATGACAGACAGGCCTTTAATCACAGCTGTCTCAATCAGTAGAGTGGAAAGGGACATTTATAGATATTTGTAGTTTCCTTAGCGTGCTAAATGTTTGTAGCCGACCATGTGGCTGTAACAGGAAGTGAAAACATGGAAAAGGAAGTCTCTTTACCATATGTTTTACCTTAGCCAAGTTTCTGTATTGTGAAATGACAAAGAAAATCACAAAAGGACAATGGAACAAGAACTGCAAGGGTTTGACATTTCAACCACACCAATTAAATGCATTTGAAGAAAAATATATGAAGCTGTCCTCGGACCCATTCTAACAAATGGCTGAAGGATTTGGGGAGAAAAGCTTCTCCAACATTGTCTCAAGACAACAAACTGTCCAAGTGGATGGGCCAAGCCATCACCCATGGGAAGCTGAATAATCTAAACACTTGAATATATAAGTAGTGCACATCCTTAGCATGCTAAATGTTTGTAGCCGACCATGTGGCTGTAACAGAAGTGAAAACATGGAAAAGGAAGTCTCTTTACCATATGTTTTACCTTAGCCACGTTTCTGTATTGTGAAATGACAAAGGAACAAGAACTGCAAGGGTTTGACGTTTCAACCACACCAATTAAATGCATTTGAAGAAAAATATATGAAGCTGTTCTCGGACCCATTCTAACAAATGGCTGAAGGATTTGGGGAGAAAAGCTTCTCCAACATTGTCTCAAGACAAACTGTCCAAGTGGATGGGCCAAGCCATCACCCATGGGAAGCTGAATAATCTAAACACTTGAATATATAAGTAGTGCACATCCTTAGCATGCTAAATGTTTGTAGCCGACCATGTGGCTGTAACAGGAAGTGAAAACATGGAAAAGGAAGTCTCTTTACCATATGTTTTACCTTAGCCAAGTTTCTGTATTGTGAAATGACAAAGAAAATCACAAAAGGACAATGGAACAAGAACTGCAAGGGTTTGACATTTCAGCCACACCAATTAAATGCATTTGAAGAAAAATATATGAAGCTGACCCATTCTAACAAATGGCTGAAGGATTTGGGGAGAAAAGCTTCTCCAACATTGTCTCAAGACAACAAACTGTCCAAGTGGATGGGCCAAGCCATCACCCATGGGAAGCTGAATAATCTTCCCAATAGTCAAGCAATGCATGTTTTACCTTAGCCAAGTTTCTGTATTGTGAAATGACAAAGAAAACCAGAAATGACAATCTGAAATTACACAGAAAGGAAGGACAATGGAACAAGAACTGCAAGGGTCTGAACTTTTATTTATTTAACGACAAATTAAATGCATTTGAAAAAAAAAAAAATACATCAAGTGTGGGAGGGAAGCTGTCCTTGGACGATGACCCATGCGAAGGGGGGGAGGCTCTCTAAGCGAAGGGGTTCACCAGCTTTATTTCTGTTCCTTGGACCTCAATGTCGACTAGGTAGGGCGTGTGGGGAAGGCCATGGCCAACGGCTTCAACCCACAGGTCCCTGGAGACGGTCAGCACTCGACCGTCTTCCAAAAGGACCTGTAGGATGTCGCCGTTGCCCATGGTCCCCAACACGCCCACCGTCTGGGCCTGTCGGCCATCTGCTTTCTGCAAGACATAGAAGGGGAAAAAAAGATACTTTTACTAAAGTGCCATTACCAAAGGCCTATTGGTTTGTATTCTACACTGGGGTTAGGGTTGTGTTGGGGACCAACACAGGTGTTTCAAGTTGTCTGATCATTAATTCTATGCCAATCAGACAAATTGAAATGCTTGTGTTGGTCCAACATGGCAAGTCTAGGACTACATATCAAACTCAAGATTACACCATCTGTATAGTTTTGTAGACACAAATCATAATGCAGTTTAGTTACCTTAAATGTTGTTAAATTAGTGGCGTTTAGCTGGTACCCGTAGCTACTCTCCACCCCCTTCACATGGGTCATTATGATTCTGTCCCCAACGACCAGTGTCTCCAGGACAGCTTCCCTCCACAGCGTGACCCTCACGCTTGTTCCATCCTGTACAGCAAAGCAAAATGTTTAGGACTTGTCAGTGACTTAATGTTCATTAAACCTGAAAATAGTTTAAAAATAACTACCTCTTGCAGGGTAAGTTTTCGCAAGGGGTAATCCTTGGTCCCAGCCCTCTGGATCATTGATAACTGTACATGGAAAAAAAAAAAGACAATAATGCAAATGTTTAGAGTGGAATGCAATTTGTGAGGACAAGTCATTTTAAGAAATGGCAGTTCTACATTGTATTCGGTACTTGAAACTTGGGAACTAACCTCTGTGATCACCCCTTCAACGGTGACCAGCTTGCCCAGGACTTTGCTGCTCAAGCTGGTCACCGTTGAAGGGGGGTTCAGCATGGATCTGGCTTCTGCCTCCATCTCAGCTGTTGTGTTTATGGTTGATGTGGTGAAGAACAGGCTGTTCTTATTAAACAGGATGGCTCCGTCTTTGATGGTGTAGCCCTTTACGGCATAGGAGCCACCCTCTTGCACTTTGTCCAACAGCTGAAACACAGGTAAAAAAGTGAATTAGTATGGGTTCGTGTGCATTCACACATGTACATTTGCACAACTTTGAACAAATTCATATAGGCCTATACACTGCAATTGATAATATACCTCTTCAACTAGGGTTACTTTGGCACATTTCGAGCCGTCAGTAATGGCACATACTGCTTGTTTTGTGGTCGCAGTTGGCTTACAGCCGCCTTCTGTGAACTCCCATTTTACAATTTTATTGACCGATTTAATGTCAACGAATTTTATAATGAGTGGTGGTGGCCTGCTGTAAGGTCCCGGGTTTACTTGAAGAGCTGCCTGGATTGACATGCTGTAACAAAGAAAATGGAGAAATAGTTTAATTGACATGTAAAACATTAATTCATTTCCTCTTTCAAAGATATGCACCAATTGAAAATAAAGTATGAGAACTTACTTTCTTCTTGCTGATGTGTCTGCTTGCTCTTACAACTTCTGTTAGAAAGCAATGAATCCTAATGCACCCTCTCCAACATTTAAAAGCAGTGTTAACGTGATTGATTTCAGATGTGTTTACCCGCCCCCCAAACCATCTTATCAGTTTGGAAGTAAAGAAGATGGCTGCCAATCAAGGTTGATGGTGTTGGAAGTTTCACTAAGGCACTGAAGTCTGATAGTAGGCCTACTTGTACTGATTGCCTGCTTTAAGTTATCATGGTGCTTTAGGCATTGCTTTTACATTTTTTGAACTATCTTCTAAAAAGAGATAATAAATCGACCTTTTTTGAAGTTTTTTGGTCTGTCTTGTTCCGTACACCTGCCCCCATCAAATGAACTTATTTACAAAACATTCATTGCTAACTTATATATTGACTATTGGGAAGATTATTCAAGATTATTCAGAATCATGCTGAATCCATTGCAAGCATTTGTTTCATTCATTATTTCAAATCATTAGAGCATGCCCTGGGCTACATCTGTGCAAAGATTGGTGCTTTTAGACTGATTAGCACGAAATTACCATTCTATTTCCCTAATGCTAACAAAGACAGGACAAAACTGAATGAGACAAATAAATCAATGAAAGGACATCAATGAGTCTTTTTTTTCTTCTATTGGGCACCTTGAGACAATTTTTTTATACATGCCTTTTGTGTCCTTATAGTCACAGTATAGAGGACAGATAGTTAAATGCATTTTGATCGACAAGACAATTCCATGTCCTATGTACGAGAAATGTGACACTAAAAAACCATACAAACTTCAATAAACAACTGATAACTGATAACCAACAGTTCATGAGCCATAAGGCCATAAGACATAGTAGCTGACACCTATCTTCTGTTTCTGTACTGTGAGGTGTTATTGCATGAAGTGAACGGTATGGACAATTCAATAAAAAGTTGGATTGGGGGTATGAGTCATAACATCATGTCCAAGGGTTGTACATGTGGGGCTTTGCCCATAAGCCACCTCACAGTACAGAAACAGAAGATAGGTGTCAGCTACTATGTCTTATGGCCTTATGGCTCATGAACTGTTGGTTCCCAAGGCAGTTATCAGTTGTTTATTGAAGCTTGTATGGTTTTTTAGTGTCACATTTCTCGTACATAGGACATGGAATTGTCTTGTTGTCGATCAAAATGCATTTAACTATCTGTCCTCTATACTGTGACTATAAGGACACAAAAGGCACGTATAAAAAAATTGTCTCAAGGTGCCCAATAGAAAAAAAAAATACTACAAACAAATGCTTGCAATGGATTCAGCATCATGACAAACCCATAAAACCCCAAAAACATATTTTCCTCCTGTATAGAAAGTCAATGGGAACCCAACTTGATTTGGCCTCTGTGGCGACCCCAAAGGTCACCGACTCGGGCGCCCTTGCTAAATCATTAGAACAAGCCCTGGGCTACCTCTGTGCAAAATCTGGCGCTTTTAGACTGATTAGCACAAAAAACTAACAACAGTTTCTTCCTTTGTCATCTCAAGTTGACCTTTCCATTCTTCCACCCAAAACCTGATGTGTGTTTTCAGAGCTTCACAAGATTTAATTCTCCGATAGACTGTATTGCGGCCAGGTAAAATTAATCTAAGCTAAATGCATCCATCTGCACCCCTTTTTGCCTTCTCCAAGTCTTGGACACTTCTATGAAAAAGTGCTTGCTCTAACCGTAACCACCTTCTGGATACTTGGAGTAACATTAATTAGACCAGTTGTGTGAATGTTTTGTTATTGCTGTTCATCTTTTAGACTAGGCTCATTCTAACAGAAATGGCTGAAGGATATCAGGGAGACAAGCTTCTCCAACTCCCTGGTAAGAGCTACTTTGTCTCGAGACATACTGTAAAACAAAATCTCCAAACCATCACCCATGGGAAGCTGAATAATCTTCCCAATAGTCAATATATAAGTTAGCAATGAATGTTTTGTAAATAAGTTCATTTGATGGGGGCAGGTGTACGGAACAAGACAGACCAAAAAACTTCAAAAAAGGAAGATTTATTATCTCTTTTTAGGATGTACATGTGGGGCTTTGCCCATAAGCCACCTCACAGTACAGAAACAGAAGATAGGTGTCAGCTACTATGTCTTATGGCCTTATGGCTCATGAACTGTTGGTTCCCAAGGCAGTTATCAGTTGTTTGTTGAAGCTTGTATGGTTTTTTAGTGTCACATTTCTCATACATAGGACATTGAATTGTCTTGTTGTCGATCAAAATGCATTTAACTATCTGTCCTCTATACTGTGACTATAAGGACACAAAAGGCACTTATAAAAAAATTGTCTCAAGGTGCCCAATAGAAGAAAAAAAAAGACTACAAACAAATGCTTGCAATGGATTCAGCATCATGACAAACCCATAAAACCCCAAAAACATATTTTCCTCCTGTATAGAAAGTCGATGGGAGCCCAACTTGATTTGGCCTCTGTGGCGACCCCAAAGGTCACCGACTCGGGCGCCCTTGCTAAATCATTAGAACAAGCCCTGGGCTACCTCTGTGCAAAATCTGGCACTTTTAGACTGATTAGCACAAAAAACTAACAACAGTTTCTTCCTTTATCATCTCAAGTTGACCTTTCCATTCTTCCACCCAAAACCTGATGTGTGTTTTCAGAGCTTCACAAGATTTAATTCTCCGATAGACTGTATTGCGGCCAGGTAAAATTTATCTAAGCTAAATGCATCCATCTGCACCCCTTTTTGCCTTCTCCAAGTCTTGGACACTTCTATGAAAAGGTGCTTGCTCTAACCGTAACCACCTTCTGGATACTTGGAGTAACATTAATTCGACCAGTTGTGTGAATGTTTTGTTATTGCTGTTCATCTTTTAGACTAGGCTCATTCTAACAGAAATGGCTGAAGGATATCAGGGAGACAAGCTTCTCCAACTCCCTGGTAAGAGCTACTTTGTCTCGAGACATACTGTAAAACAAAATGTCCAAACCATCACCCATGGGAAGCTGAATAATCTTCCCAATAGTCAATAAATAAGTTAGCAATGAATGTTTTGTAAATAAGTTCATTTGATGGGGCCAGGTGTACGGAACAAGACAGACCAAAAAACTTCAAAAAAAGAAGATTTATTATCTATTTTTAGAAGATAGTTCAAAAAATGTAAAAGCAATGCCTAAAGCACAATGATACCTTAAAGCAGGCAATCAGTACATGTAGGCCTACTATCAGACTGTTTTAAGGGACAGAGGTCTCCCAGAGCATTGTACCCCCTGCTTCTCTGGTGTAGACAATGACAATGACAAATTCAAGGAGCCTTAGTGAGGAGCCACCCCCAGTTGGATCAAACCAGCTGTCCTTGCTCAAGGAACACAACTCACATTCACCTTTAAATCAAGTGAACCAAACTAAGAAAACATTTCATGAAGCAGAATAATTTATTAAGTATAATTCATATTTATAGTAACCCAACTCCTTTATAATGTAAATACAAGCTTTAGTCACAATACCAAACTCCCCTGCAACATGGTATGCTCCAATTACCTGCTCCCGTCCTGACTATAAAATGAGCCCTGGAAGCAGGTGTGACTCTTTTGGAGGACATGACCAGTAACAGGAAGTATGCATGAGTTAGCAAGGATCTGATGAATAAATGTTTGAAAACAACCAATTATCTGTGTGTTATTTGTACTCTGAAGTAATATTAAGGTATGGTGAATATGTAAATGCAAATTGATACAAACACTTGAATATATAAGTAGTGCACATCCTTAGCATGCTAAATGTTTGTAGCCGACCATGTGGCTGTAACAGAAAGTGAAAACATGGAAAAGGAAGTCTCTTTATCATATGTTTTACCTTAGCCAAGTTTCTGTATTGTGAAATGACAAAGAAAATCACAAAAGGACAATGGAACAAGAACTGCAAGGGTTTGACATTTAAACCACACCAATTAAATGCATTTGAAGAAAAATATATGAAGCTGTCCTCGGACCCATTAACAAATGGCTGAAGGATTTGGGGAGAAAAGCTTCTCCAACATTGTCTCAAGACAACTGTCCAAGTGGATGGGCCAAGCCATCACCCATGGGAAGCTGAATAATCTAAACACTTGCATATATAAGTAGTGCACATCCTTAGCATGCTAAATGTTTGTAGCCGACCATGTGGCTGTAACAGGAAGTGAAAACATGGAAAAGGAAGTCTCTTTACCATATGTTTTACCTTAGCCAAGTTTCTGTATTGTGAAATGACAAAGAAAATCACAAAAGGACAATGGAACAAGAACTGCAAGGGTTTGACATTTCAACCACACCAATTAAATGCATTTGAAGAAAAATATATGAAGCTGTCCTCCGTCCTTGGACCCATTCTAACAAATGGCTGAAGGATTTGGGGAGAAAAGCTTCTCCAACATTGTCTCAAGACAACAAACTGTCCAAGTGGATGGGCCAAGCCATCACCCATGGGAAGCAGAATAATCTTCCCAATAGTCAATGTATAACTTAGCAATGCATGTTTTACCTTAGCCAAGTTTCTGTATTGTGAAATGACAAAGAAAACCAGAAATGACAATCTGAAATTACACAGAAAGGAAGGACAATGGAACAAGAACTGCAAGGGTCTGAACTTTTATTTATTTAACGACAAATTAAATGCATTTGAAAAAAAAAAAAATACATCAAGTGTGGGAGGGAAGCTGTCCTTGGACGATGACCCATGCGAAGGGGGGGAGGCTCTCTAAGCGAAGGGGTTCACCAGCTTTATTTCTGTTCCTTGGACCTCAATGTCGACTAGGTAGGGCGTGTGGGGAAGGCCATGGCCAACGGCTTCAACCCACAGGTCCCTGGAGACGGTCAGCACTCGACCGTCTTCCAAAAGGACCTGTAGGATGTCGCCGTTGCCCATGGTCCCCAACACGCCCACCGTCTGGGCCTGTCGGCCATCTGCTTTCTGCAAGACATAGAAGGGGAAAAAAAAGATACTTTTACTAAAGTGCCATTACCAAAGGCCTATTGGTTTGTATTCTACACTGGCCATGTTGGGGACCAACACAGGTGTTTCAAGTTGTCTGATCATTAATTCTATGCCAATCAGACAAATTGAAATGCTTGTGTTGGTCCAACATGGCAAGTCTAGGACTACATATCAAACTCAAGATTACACCATCTGTATAGTTTTGTAGACACAAATCATAATGCAGTTTAGTTACCTTAAATGTTGTTAAATTAGTGGCGTTTAGCTGGTACCCGTAGCTACTCTCCACCCCCTTCACATGGGTCATTATGATTCTGTCCCCAACGACCAGTGTCTCCAGGACAGCTTCCCTCCACAGCGTGACCCTCACGCTTGTTCCATCCTGTACAGCAAAGCAAAATGTTTAGGACTTGTCAGTGACTTAATGTTCATTAAACCTGAAGATAGTTTAAAAATAACTACCTCTTGCAGGGTAAGTTTTCGCAAGGGGTAATCCTTGGTCCCAGCCCTCTGGATCATTGATAACTGTACATGGAAAAAAAAAAGACAATAATGCAAATGTTTAGAGTGGAATGCAATTTGTGAGGACAAGTCATTTTAAGAAATGGCAGTTCTACATTGTATTCGGAACTAACCTCTGTGATCACCCCTTCAACGGTGACCAGCTTGCCCAGGACTTTGCTGCTCAAGCTGGTCACCGTTGAAGGGGGGTTCAGCGTGGATCTGGCTTCTGCCTCCATCTCAGCTGTTGTGTTTATGGTTGATGTGGTGAAGAACAGGCTGTTCTTATTAAACAGGATGGCTCCGTCTTTGATGGTGTAGCCCTTTACGGCATAGGAGCCACCCTCTTGCACTTTGTCCAACAGCTGAAACACAGGTAAAAAAGTGAATTAGTATGGGTTCGTGTGCATTCACACATGTACATTTGCACAACTTTGAACAAATTCATATAGGCCTATACACTGCAATTGATAATATACCTCTTCAACTAGGGTTACTTTGGCACATTTCGAGCCGTCAGTAATGGCACATACTGCTTGTTTTGTGGTCGCAGTTGGCTTACAGCCGCCTTCTGTGAACTCCCATTTTACAATTTTATTGACCGATTTAATGTCAACGAATTTTATAATGAGTGGTGGTGGCCTGCTGTAAGGTCCCGGGTTTACTTGAAGAGCTGCCTGGATTGACATGCTGTAACAAAGAAAATGGAGAAATAGTTTAATTGACATGTAAAACATTAATTCATTTCCTCTTTCAAAGATATGCACCAATTGAAAATAAAGACAAGTATGAGAACTTACTTTCTTCTTGCTGATGTGTCTGCTTGCTCTTACAACTTCTGTTAGAAAGCAATGAATCCTAATGGACCCTCTCCAACATTTAAAAGCAGTGTTAACGTGATTGATTTCAGATGTGTTTACCCGCCCCCCAAACCATCTTATCAGTTTGGAAGTAAAGAAGATGGCTGCCAATCAAGGTTGATGGTGTTGGAAGTTTCACTAAGGCACTGAAGTCTGATAGTAGGCCTACTTGTACTGATTGCCTGCTTTAAGTTATCATGGTGCTTTAGGCATTGCTTTTACATTTTTTGAACTATCTTCTAAAAAGAGAGAATAAATCGTCCTTTTTTGAAGTTTTTTGGTCTGTCTTGTTCCGTACACCTGCCCCCATCAAATGAACTTATTTACAAAACATTCATTGCTAACTTATATATTGACTATTGGGAAGATTATTCAGCTTCCCATGGGTGATGGTTTGGACATTTTGTTTTACAGTATGTCTCGAGACAAAGTAGCTCTTACCAGGGAGTTGGAGAAGCTTGTCTCCCTGATATCCTTCAGCCATTTCTGTTAGAATGAGCCTAGTCTAAAAGATGAACAGCAATAACAAAACATTCACACAACTGGTCGAATTAATGTTACTCCAAGTATCCAGAAGGTGGTTACGGTTAGAGCAAGCACTTTTTCATAGAAGTGTCCAAGACTTGGAGAAGGCAAAGAGGGGTGCAGATGGATGCATTTAGCTTAGATTAATTTTACCTGGCCACAATACAGTCTATCGGAGAATTGAATCTTGTGAAGCTCTGAAAACACACATCAGGTTTTGGGTGGAAGAATGGAAAGGTCAACTTGAGATGATAAAGGAAGAAACTGTTGTTAGTTTTTTTGTGCTAATCAGTCTAAAAGCGCCAGATTTTGCACAGAGGTAGCCCAGGGCTTGTTCTAATGATTTAGCAAGGGCGCCCGAGTCGGTGACCTTTGGGGTCGCCACAGAGGCCAAATCAAGTTGGGCTCCCATCGACTTTCTATACAGGAGGAAAATATATTTTTGGGGTTTTATGGGTTTGTCATGATGCTGAATCCATTGCAAGCATTTGTTTCATTCATTATTTCCAATCATTAGAGCATGCCCTGGGCTACATCTGTGCAAAGATTGGTGCTTTTAGACTGATTAGCACGAAATTACCATTCTATTTCCCTAACGCTAACAAAGACAGGACAAAACTTAATGAGACAAATAAATCAATGAAAGGACATCAATGAGTCTTTTTTTTCTTCTATTGGGCACCTTGAGACAATTTTTTTATACGTGCCTTTTGTGTCCTTATAGTCACAGTATAGAGGACAGATAGTTAAATGCATTTTGATCGACAACAAGACAATTCCATGTCCTATGTACGAGAAATGTGACACTAAAAACCTTACAAGCTTCAATAAACAACTGATAACTGCCTTGTTAACCAACAGTTCATGAGCCATAAGGCCATAAGACATAGTAGCTGACACCTATCTTCTGTTTCTGTACTGTGAGGTGGATTATGGGCAAAGCCCCACATGTACAACCCTTGGACATGATGTTATGACTCATACCCCCAATCCAACTTTTTATTGAATTGTCCATACCGTTCACTTCATGCAATAACACTTCTTGTCTGCATTGCAGTTCCATTACTGTTTTACATCAATCAGTAGATGGCAGTATGTCTCAAAGAAGTTGTGTTTTGTTCTTAAAGGACGACTTCACCACTTTTCAACCTATCTTCATATAAACTGGTCCTCACCAACGTTCACAATAAAATTGCAATCTACTTGTCTGCGACTCTTAGGAGGGCTGTGGGCAGTTCAGAAACCATCTGCCAGTGACATTTTTGAAAAATATATTTTATTATGGTGAGAACAATGACTTGTTTTATAACCTTGCAACTTTTCAGGAATAGAAAGCCTGCAGTTTCTATTAGCTTGGATTTCCCATCGATGATGACACTGGCAGACAGTTTTCTGAACTCCCCAGAGCCCTCCTATGAGACACAAACAGAGTAGAAAAATTAAAGTGCTATTTTATCATGACATGAATCAATGAGGACCATTTATATGAAAAGTGGTGAAGTCGTCCTTTAAGCTCACCTCCCAAGACAAAAAGGGTTAGTTTCCTGCAACCCACTCAGTGCATAACTCTAAACTACCACCCAAGACAAGGGTTAGTATCCTGCAACCCACTCAGTGCATAACTCTAAACTACCACCCAAGACAAGGGTTAGTATCCTGCAACCCACTCAGTGCATAACTCTAAACTACCACCCAAGACAAGGGTTAGTAGCCTGCAACCCACTCAGTGCATAACTCTAAACTACCACCCAAGACGGAAATAGCAAGACTTGCCATGTCCGGTTTACCTCCCGTATGTGTGGGTGGACGGCCTTTTTAGGAGATTGGAAGCAGGTTGAAGTCTATTCATTCCAATGGGGGAGTGAACGTGAACACAGATTCCGAACCATTCTTTAACCCCATGGTCACTGAAATAAATATTGAATCGACACAAGCCACATAATATTCACAACATTTTCAAAATGACTTTTTTCATTGACACACATCAATAGAAACTTTACTTTATGATGGACCTTTCTTTTTCCCAGCACCACACACTAGTACCAGTAAATATAGGACATTCACATGATTTACCGTCAGACACCGGCTCCCATTTAGGAGACCATTTGTAGGATATGTGTGCCTCTAGTGGCTTCAATAGCAAAAGTAGAATGGAAACAGCTGATCAACCAGAGCCAAGCATAAAATCTACACACGCATACAACACAGTCAAGGAGAGATCTACCTGGGATCTTTATTTGGCCTGAAGTGAGTCCGCACTGTTTCGTAGGAACAGTATTTCTAGTTTTGGTTATGCTTCGCAATGTTTTTAGATCAACAGTTCCCATGTTTTTTCATGTCAAGTACCCCCAAGTTAATATTTGTGGACCTTCATCAGAGAATATGTTGTGTCAGGGAGCCCATAAAAGATTTTTGTTGTTTCTATTACTTTTTTCTCTCAATATATATTTTTTATAAAATAGCAAATCTAAGCTGATAACATGTTGTGATGTGACATGTTGTGAGCATGTAGATTTGTTATTTTCAAATAACAGTAAAGGTAAGCCTAGTTGCTTCTTTTGGGCTTGTTTTCATAAACTTGGCAGCTTGTTTCTTTTGCTAAATCTGGCAACGCACTGATTACCTGTATTACACCTGCCGTCTGTTAGGGAGGAAGTGACACGATATTGAATCAAGCTGCCACCCTGGAGAATAAGGTGAATTACTGACAGTATCAAAGTAAAAGTACTCCATGTATTTTTCCAAGTACCTGATTCACATGCAAAAGCTCAACAGACAGCTCTTATTTTGAAAATCAGCTAATATCCTGGAAGATGTGCAGCTTGACTTCATTCTTTCTACATTATCTCTGAAGGTAAGATGTCTGTTTCACCTAACAATACAAACATTTTGGACATGACCCAATTATATCTTTGATACATTTGCCAGTTTGACCAACACAATTATGGAGCTTAGTTAGTTAGTTTTCCAAATGTACTAATAGCCTACAGTTGTTTATTTTTAATATGTAATGTTAGATAACCCCTGTGCAGGATAAAGTGTAGTAGCACAACAGACATTTCACAGTTGAACACAGGTGAGGCCATAATGCTGATTACAGTCACTTAATGGTACAAGGAGTGCTCTCTATGCTGGCACAGACACAGGCATTGCACATGAAATACTGTAACCACATTTTTAGCTTTCAGTTGTGCTGTCAATGGTTGTCACACTTAGGGCCACAATAATCCTAATACATTTTAAGTGTTGCAGCTGTGTAATATTTTATTAACTATTATTCTATCAATTATGTTTTTGATTAATCTATATTCTAATTGTAATCCTTGCTATGCTATTGCTGTATTCTCAGTAGGGGATCCAGGACCCCTAGTGGGACCTCAAGATTAGTACAGTGGAGCCACACAATATTTGTGTAGTCCCGTATAAATAGCCGATCTACAAGCTCACAACATGTTGCGGTGTGATACATTGTGAACTTATAGATTATTTTTGGCAAAGACATTTGGTGTAGAGAGAAAAAAATGGCATTTGTCAAAGACATTTGGTGTAGAGAGAAAAAAGCGCAAATCAAAGGTCAAGTTTTGAGGGTTTAAGTCAGGGGTCTTCAATAGGAGGTCTGGGACCCCTAGGGGGTCCTCAGAGTTACTACAGGGGTAGCGCGAGGCGTTGTGAGCTTGTAGATCGGCTATTTTCGGCCAAGACGTTTGGTGTAGAGGGGGAAAAAGAGCAGACTGACTACAGAGTGAAATGTCACATTATGTTTTATGGTTTAAGTCAGGGGTCTTCAACAGGGGGTCCGGGACCCCTAGGGGTTCCTCAGAGTTACTACAGGGGGTCCTCCAAATCGTTGTGTGATAGAAACCTTTTTCCCCTTTTTATATTAACTGCTTGAATCATATTCTGAGAACTTAAGCCAAAAATAGCAGATCTACAAGCTCACAACGCCTCGCAGCTGTGAGCTTGTAGATCGGCTATTTTCGGCCAAGACGTTTGGTGTAGAGGGGGAAAAAGAGCAGACTGACTACAGAGTGAAATGTCACATTATGTTTTATGGTTTAAGTCAGGGGTCTTCAACAGGGGGTCCGGGACCCCTAGGGGTTCCTCAGAGTTACTACAGGGGGTCCTCCAAATCGTTGTGTGATAGAAACCTTTTTCCCCTTTTTATATTAACTGCTTGAATCATATTCTGAGAACTTAAGCCAAAAATAGCAGATCTACAAGCTCACAACGCCTCGCAGCTGTGAGCTTGTAGATCGGCTATTTTCGGCAAAGACGTTTGGTGTAGAGGGGGAAAAAGAGCAGACTGACTAC
Source organism: Nannobrachium achirus (assembly GCF_963921795.1). Taxonomy (NCBI): domain Eukaryota; kingdom Metazoa; phylum Chordata; class Actinopteri; order Myctophiformes; family Myctophidae; genus Nannobrachium; species Nannobrachium achirus. The sequence continues at coordinate 52,540,878 of NC_137829.1, read as the reverse complement.
AGAGTGAAATGTCACTGAAGTGGTAAAATACGTATCTGAAAACACAATTTGACATGAATCCAAAATACACTGATGATTGTGCTGTAAAACAATGAAACTATATGGAATCTATGAAAAGGTTGTGGGGGTCCCTGCTTCATCTCTCTCTCAACTAAGGGGTCCTTGGCCTGAAAACATTGAAAACCCCTGGTTTAAGTGATTAAATGTCTAAAAATACATGAATCATGTATAAGCAACAGTGATGATGGTGTTGTCAAACAAGTCTGAAGCTATCTCTGGAAAAGGTTTAATCTGCAGCACAATTTCATGCAATATCTATTGGGGGTCTCTGCTGCGTTTCTCTCATCCAGGTCCTTGGCCTGAAAAAAACAACCAAGATCAACAGTGTTTGTTCAGTAAAAGGGGTCTCCCCATCTCTCCAAGTCTTTAGCAACAGAAAATATATTTACATGTCAGAATACCAATTTTATCCAATCACTAGAGAGAACTCCACAGAGAGGTGTTTCTTATTATTGCATTAATTTGTTTAGTCTATTCAGACTCTGCTGCGAATGAGTGTTTATGTGATTATGAATGCATAGCAGTTCTTTTTTTCTCACCTGAATGTGCACTAAAGGAGCATATCACCTTTTTTCAACATTACCTTTGTATAATTGGTCATCACTCATGCTCATAAGACAATTTTCATTTACTCACTCTGTCTCATCCATGGACTATGGACAGTTCAGAAACCTGCCCAATGACATCAGCGATTTGAATTAAGCAAATTACAGTCTGTCTCTTACTGAGAGAAAATATAAAGGCTGCCTCCTGATGATGTCACTAGTAGGCAGGTTTCTGAACTGTTCACAGTTCACCAATGACACACAGAGTGACAGAAATAGTGATCTTACCAGTAAGACGTCTGGGTGACAGCAGACTGCTGGGCGAGCACTGGTGCTGTTGATCCCATGGCACTGGCATGGAATCAACTTTCCCTCTGCGTCTTAAAATAAATATTGCCACTTTGGCTATAGTGTGTGCTGCTGCTTCTTTGTCTATTTATGGGATCAAATTTCACCAAAATTCACAAACCAGGTTGATTGTTTAAGTTGACAAAGTGTGGCCATATTTCCCCAAACATGGAGATGACTGATGTCTGACATCATAGATGTTTGATGTCATGGACCACACAATATGTCCATATATGGGCATTCCCAGATATGGACTTAATATTAATGACATCAGGGATTTCTGACAAGGATGGAATTAATTTGCAATTGTGACTTGCGTTGCAGTTGGTTGATTAAGTTGGCCAAAATGTGGCCCTATATGGATGAACTGGGATGAGATGTCACACACACTGGGATGAGGTGTGACGCACATAGGATTAATATTGATGACACATATGGGCATAAAAGGGACAAGGATGGAATTAATTTGCAACATCATTGTGATGTCAGAACGGGTCAGCTATATCCTTCTGCTGAGCTGGGATGATATTGATGACATCAGGGATCTCCATATATGGGTATAAAAGGGACAAGGAGAACATAAATTTTCAATATCATTGTGATGGGGCTTTTAAGCCGTGACATCATTTCGTAGTCAGACCCCCAAGCAGATTTATATTTATGGGCAGTGCTGTGTCCCTCGCTATTTCAACAGATCCGAGACAAAAATAACGACTAAAGTATAATTCTATCACTTTCCTCTCAACAAGAAAGAGGAGAAAAATTAGGTTATAGTAACGGCACCAGACGTTCTCATCCGCCTACAAAATGATGTCAGACTTAAGAGCCCCATATCATTCTGCTTAGCTGGGATGAGGTGATGTCAGAACAGGTTAGCTATATCAGTGTTTCTCAAACTTTCAAATTTCAAGGTCTCCCCTTAAAGGAGTAGTTCACCCCCAAAATGACTTTTTTTTCTATTGATTAGTCACGCCATGGAGACTAGAGTTCAATAATATTTTTAGTTTTTTGTCGCATTCCTAAGACAAAAATGTGATAACAATAAATGTACCCCCATTCGTTCATCTGGAATCAATGGGGATACATTTACTCGAATAAAATTTTTGTCTTAGGAATGTGACAAAAACCAAAAAATATTATTGAACTCTAGTCTCCATGGCGTGACTAATCAATAGAAAAAATGTCATTTTGGGGGTGAACTACTCCTTTAACTCTGACAGTGTACAATCTGGTTCCATTTGTTTAATGTCAAAGTTACATACGTATGGTTCAATTTAGTGCCCCCCAAAAGGAACCCACAGAGTCCCTTGAATCCACTTTATGGGGCCTTTTCCACCGGCAAAGAACCGGTTCTGGTTCTCTCTCCCGCCTATGGGATGAACCAGAGCTTTTCCACCGAGAACCGGAGTTGGTTCAGAACCGTAAAAGTTGGTTCGGAACTGGAACCACAAAATCCAAATTTTTTTGTGGTTCCAGAGCCAAATCCTTGCCTTGGCTTGAAAAGGCCCCAAGAACCACTGAGCTATATTGTGAATTTGTGATGTCATTGTGATGCATGTCATTGTGATGTCAGACAGGACATAGAGGCTTTCATACTAAGTAGCAATAATGAGCATTAGTGAGAACCAATTATATTTTAGCACACATAAACAACATTTTCCCAATTTGTGTAAAAAACATTTCCATTTTACAGTTTGAATGTCCAGATCTGCAGTCAAGGTCTTAATACCAATAGCATTAAAAAAAAGTATATATATATATATATATATACTGTGTGTGTGTGTGTGTGTGTGTGTGTGTGTGTGTGTGTGTGTGTGTGTGTGTGTGTGTGTGTGTGTGTCAGAGAGTCCTGCACGGGTCCAATTTTGATAACCCGCGCCCGCCCCGCCCATCATTAATCAGATCTGTGGACCACCCGTCTACCCAGAACCGGATCTAGGCATAGGCGAGGGGGGGCAATGCCCCGCTAAATGCCCTGTCTGCCCCACCAAACATGGCATGCAAAAATCTAAAATGTCAAAAATATTAAACTATTTGAAATGTTATGCTACAACTAAGATATTAGAGAGAGAGATAGATAGGTGTAAGACCTGTTGTTTGTATTGTGTGTTATAGGTACTAGAAGCTGGGCCGCCCTTCGGGCGGCCCAGCGTCTAGTCGGCGACCTGGCCAACTCGGGAACGATGTAAATAGAGAATGAATGCCCCGCCCTTTAATGCAAACCCCATTATACCTGTTGTCATAGGACCCGTTTTGACCATCTGTTTGCCTGTGTCCATTTATGCCCATATATGGAGATATCTGTATCTGTCTGTCTGTCGGCGTCCATTTTATGTCCATACATGGAGATCACTGCAGATATAGTTCTGGGTCCATTTTATGCCCATATGCCCATATATGGAGATATCTGTCTATTTGCGTCCATTTTATGCCTGCCCCACCCTTTAATGCAAACCCCAATATACCTGTTGTCATAGGACCCGTTTTGACCATCTGTTAGCCTTTGTCCCCACCCTTTAATGCAAACCCCAATATACCTGTTGTCATAGGACCCGTTTTGACCATCTGTTTGCCATTGTCCCCTTATGCCCATATATGGAGATCTCTGCACACACAGTACCGGTTGCGGAAAACTCTGATGTCAGACATCAGTTCCGCATACGGGCATTCATTTTATGCCCATATATGGAGAACGTGGGAAGAATGGTTTAGAGATACTCGGATTACATACATACATACACATTCACAGAGATTTTTTGTTGACTCATGTGGCGTACGTGATGTCAGAGCCTTTTATGAAGTGATGTCACAATGAGTTAGCGCTTCCTCCGGAACAGCCTGATGTCAACAATCAGCTCCGCATAAGGAGATTCCGAACGTTTCGCGCCGGTTTCGGAAAACCGCGAGTCGGGTCGGGTCGAGGAGTGCCGGGCCCCACCCTTTAATGCAAACCCCAATATACCTGTTGTCATAGGACCCGTTTTGACCATCTGTTAGCCTTTGTCCCCACCCTTTAATGCAAACCCCAATATACCTGTTGTCATAGGACCCGTTTTGACCATCTGTTTGCCATTGTCCCCTTATGCCCATATATGGAGATCTCTGCACATACAGTACCGGTTGCGGAAAACTCTGATGTCAGACATCAGTTCCGCATACGGGCATTCATTTTATGCCCATATATGGAGAACGTGGGAAGAATGGTTTAGAGATACTCGGATTACATACATACATACACATTCACAGAGATTTTTTGTTGACTCATGTGGCGTACGTGATGTCAGAGCCTTTTATGAAGTGATGTCACAATGAGTCAGCGCTTCCTCCGGAACAGCCTGATGTCAACAATCAGCTCCGCATAAGGAGATTCCGAACGTTTCGCGCCGGTTTCGGAAAACCGCGAGTCGGGTCGGGGAAAACTCTGATGTCAGACATCAGTTCCGCATACGGGCATTCATTTTATGCCCATATATGGAGAACGTGGGAAGAATGGTTTAGAGATACTCGGATTACATACATACATACACATTCACAGAGATTTTTTGTTGACTCATGTGGCGTACGTGATGTCAGAGCCTTTTATGAAGTGATGTCACAATGAGTCAGCGCTTCCTCCGGAACAGCCTGATGTCAACAATCAGCTCCGCATAAGGAGATTCCGAACGTTTCGCGCCGGTTTCGGAAAACCGCGAGTCGGGTCGGGTCGAGGCCCGGCACTGCACTCCGCGCGGCGGCGGGGAACGCGCGTGCCGAATCTGAAGCCGGTGGGACGAACGGTTCTCGAGATACGCGGATTACAAACAAACAAACAGACAGACAGAGATTTGTCGCATTTATAGATAGATAAGTGTGACAAAATGCTTAGGTTTCTATGCATTTCGGGTGTTTTAGGGGGTTTGTCCCCCATTTTATTTCTCACCCAGGCCATCCCCCTATCATTTATCCTGCCTCACCTAGTGCTAAAGGCTAGATCCAGCCCTGCGTCTACCCGTGATTATATAAAAATAAAAACCAGATCCGCCCCGTCCGTCAAAAAAAGGACCGGTTGCCACCCCGTTACCCATGGCCGTGATACATGCATTAAAGTAAATAGCCTACAGCCGTGCGTGCGTTCTTCCAATGGCATCGCACTCTATTTTCACTCCATAGTTGATCGTCCCTGCACGCCGTCGGAAAATGCACCTTTCTGATCACAGCAATTGGGCAACTACATCGCGCTAGGCAAGAAGTTCACTCGCGCCCTTATTCAGTTACGTGTTGTGTGTCCGTGTCCTCCTGTGACTGTGTGTGTGTGCTCCAGCTGCAGCCGCTCCATTTGTGTGATTTGACGTTTAGGTGGAAACAGTGCTGTATGCATGCCGTGGTTCTGTCCTACTGTTCACATGTGTTCGCTCTTGTGACCTTGTTTTAGGCAGAAACGGTTGTCTGATTTTCACTGTAAAATGTCGCCCGCCCGTGTTTAGTCGCGCTCCGCCCGTCCCCAATCCCCATCCCTGCAAATTTATAATAGTACATATTCCGCCCGTTTCCGCGGGTACCCACAGGGCCCCAACCCGCTGCAGGACTCTGGTGTGTGTACGTACATGTGTGTGTTTTTGTGTGTACAATTTAATAAAGGTATGTTTTCTGTCTCTTTGCAGGTGAAACCACTAATGTGCAGTCGTTGACATCTCTATTTAAAAAAGCATTCTCCCTCAACTTCCTCTACCTCTGTCCCACTCTATCTTTATTAAAGACATCTCATTCTATCTGTCCTTATTCTTCCTCTGTCCCACTCTATCTTTATTAAAGACATCTCATTCTATCTGTCCTTATTCTACCTCTGTCCCACTCTATCTTTACCAGTAAGACTCCCTAATCGGGAGATAAGCGACCGTAAAGACATCTCATTCTATCTGTCCTTATTCTACCTCTGTCCCACTCTATCTTTATAAACAGACAACAATCAAAAACAACAAAGAAACAAAGTGAAAAAACAAAGTGAAAAAAAAAGTGAAAAAAACTAAGTGACAAATTAAAAGCAAACCTTTCAGATCAAAGCTCAGATAAGCTTTCTTTGAAAGACATCATTCTCCACTCTCTCCTCTATCCTGTTTTTTCCACAATCTATCCTGTTTTTTGTGAACATACATTGACAGGAAAATTACAGATACGAGTTGATAGGATCCTTGTTTCTCCTTGTCATCAGACCAACGTACCCAACCTTGGTGAGTCAACATCTTTGAACTACACTATAGTGAACCACACAATTATACACTCTCTGCCAAGTGAATTTCTAATCATTATTCAACATGCCGAATAAGAAAGGTAAAAGTAAAGCTAAGAAAACATTCTGGCAGAACAAGCATTCTAGTGCTGCTCCAAGCTGTAGTAATGAAATACCTATTCAGATGTCTTATGCTGATGCCGTCAAACAGGGGTGTCCAACCAGACATGCGTTCGGAATCTCTCACCACAGTCAACATACAGGCCAATCTAATGTGATAAAAAACTCTGGCAAAAACTCTGATCACGAGTCTTTGGATTCAACTTTGATACAAGGCATTACTACTGATTGCCCTCAAGTATCTTTTGTTCATGGTTCATTCCATCAAGGTCATGAACAATTTGGTTCATATGCTGGAAAGCAATGTGTCCCAAATAGTCTGACGGCAATAATCATGAGTACAGTTAGAAATGTCTTTACCTGGGGGTCAAATGACCTAGATGAGATCCTACACCATGGGAATGTGTTGTATGCTTCTTTGAGTCAAGCAGGTAAAATTGGTCATAGAAGTGGATATGTTGAAGTTAATGAATTGCCCAGCAGACATGTACTGTGTAATATTCCTGTATCAGTGATATATGGGGAGACCTTTTGTGGTGAAGTTGGTGTTTCTGAATATGATGGAGGATTGCAGGACATGGCATTGCCATTGGATGAGGCGATACAAAGGGTTTTTGTAGACTTTGATGCTTGTTTGTTCACCTTGAAAGGAACTACCTGTGCAGTTGTTAGAGAGAATGACTGGTATGCTGTTATTGATTCCCATGCACGTAATTGTGAAGGGCTTGTTGATGGAAATGGAAAAAGTGTTTTGGTATATCATGCTGGCATTGCAAAATTATACAGAAATATCTGTAATCTTGCACAGTCTTTGTGTGCAGATGGTGAGCAATTTGATGTGACTGGAGTCAAAGTAACTGTGATAGATGACACAGAGCAACGATACTATGCACATAAGCCATCTATGATGAGTACAAGTTCATATACTAGTCGATCACTCTACAGTGATGTGTTGAAAAGTACACATTCAACAGTTCATGCCCCAAAGCCTTGTTTGATGGTTGACTCATCTAGTACAGTAAATGATATTGAAATACAAGATGTCATCATTACTGATGTCATAACACCTAAATTGTCTTTCAAGCCACTTAGATCTGTGGATCAGGACATCTTGTGTTCTCAAATAAATGTTAGTAATGAAAGTGCCCAAACTGTAGAGCAAAGCAAAGACTTTGCACCAATGGGTGATCCTTGTGAGAATAAACTAATCAAAGGTGATGGCAACTGCTTCTTCAGAGCATTGGCTTTTGCAATCTGTGGTAATGAGAATAACCATTTAAAAATCCGTCGTGCTATATTTAAACATCTTAGTCAAAATACAGCAGCATTTCAACAGTATTTGAGAGCAGGCTATGAATCTATGCAGCAATACTTGACTAAATCCCGAATGTATTATTCAGGAACATGGGCTACTGAGGTTGAAATCTTTGCAGCTGCTGACTTGTTGCAAACAACTATTATGACATTTAATAATGGTATATGGATTGGATGGAATGGTATTTTCTCTAGTTGTCTTGTAACTACAGGTATACAGAGATGTCAAGCAATATATTTAAATAACACTAATGGAAATCATTATGATGTTGTAACATGTGTTAAGAGAAAGGATGACCCATTTTGTTGTGCAGGGATGTGTAAAAATACAGCAGGAGAAAAAATGACAACGCAATCAAGAAAAATACAGAAAAATGAAATATTCAAGGATTGTCAAATGACACAAAATGACAAAGAATGTGACAGATATAAAATGGATCAAGTATATCAGGATCACTTGGATAATTACCGATACCACAATGATGAATCAATCAATCAATCTGGTGTGATAAGTGTTACCGCATCATACAGTCAAAATGCAGTGAAATACCATACACGTTCCAGGAATAAGCAATGTCTCTGTAATTCTTTAATTTTCCTGGCATTTCTTCATGAGAAAGGAGCCCTCACAAGTGCAGACCTTGATCGTGTATTGGATAGAGGCGATGCAATGTATAATGACATCTTTAATGAGAGCCTGAGAAAGTTTGCTGAAAAGAAATGGGAAGGAAAGAAAGTTGAGAAACCACCTGCTCCTGGTCATTTGGCAACTGATGAGCTCCCAGACAGAGTTTGTGCAGATAAACATCAATACCACATGACCAAGAATTCAAGGTATGGCACATTAGGAGAACCTGAATCTGGTGCTCTAAATGAATACCTGGATCTACAATCAGGACTCACCTGTTTGCTATCTGAGGTGAAATATGCTTTGCTGGTTATGAGCGGTTTAGCGATTGCCATTTTCAGGAACAGATCAGGTAAATTTGGTTTATTTGACCCGCACTCAAGACAACCTAATGGACTACCCCATTTCATAGGTGGACATGGAACAGCTGTAATGCGTATTTTCCCACAGTTGTCTGATATGTACAATCATATCATTGAAATTCAAAGAATCTTTGAAACACCACAGTCATGCCATTATGAGCTGATGCCTGTAGAATTTCACAGTGATGACATACCTTACCTGGAGGACATAGTAATGTCACAACAACATAATGTTGACATTGATGTTGAACCAATGTGTGAGCAGGAGGTTGCCACAACATCCAGTGCTATCCAAGCTGAAACCGATGTACTCGGCTCATCAAACACAATCTTGTTATCCACACATGACGCTACTTGCGATGAATCAAACATGAACATGATAGAAACAAATGCACACTTGGCTACGTCAGAGATGCAAAACGTCAACAAAGACATGTTGAACAAGTCAAAATATTGCAAAGAGCGAAGGAGAAAACAAAAGAGAGGAGCAAAAGCTATGACATCACACAATGACATCACAATAAAAGCTAAATCACGAATGGAAGCAGACAAAAGACAAAAAAAGGAAAACTATACTAAAAATAGAGAACAGAAAAAGTCCTGCATGAAATCCTACATAACCAGGAGGCGCAGACAAGATGCTGACTTCAAAGAAACAGAAAAGTCCTACTTTGCTAGGCATTTGGCAAATGACCCTGTATTCAGACAGAAACGCAATCAAAACATGAAGACTTATGTTGCTAGGCGTTTGGCTAATGACCCTGTATTCAGACTGAAACGCAATCAAAACATGAAGACTTATGTTGCTAGGCGTTTGGCTAATGACCCTGTATTCAGACTGAAACGCAATCAAAACATGAAGACTTATGTTGCTAGGCGTTTGGCTAATGACCCTGTATTCAGACTGAAACGCAATCAAAACATGAAGACTTATGTTGCTAGGCGTTTGGCTAATGACCCTGTATTCAGACTGAAACACAATCAAATCATGGCGAGACTCATAAAAAACAACTACAGACATGACCGTGCATTTAGAATGATTCATAAAATTAGGTGTGCAATGAAAATCAAAATTGGTTACAGGCGGACGAATATACAACGTAAACAAACTATTCAGCCAGAAGAGCCTTCAACAGAAACCTCTTTGATTCAAACAGAACCAGTGACTCAGATTGGACCGATGATTCAGACAGAAACAGAAGACAGAAATTCAGAAATTCTAAAAGCTATATCGAACTTTCGATTACAGATAAAAAAGGGCCCCACTCATGTTTGCACTGTCTGCCTTAGAGCATTGTTTCCAAATCAAGTACGAAAATGCATTAGGACAAAATACGTAAAGAATCCACATGTAGTGTCTGCTTGCTTGACAGGAAAGTATGTTCATGTTTGTAATGCTAAATGCAGAGATCCACAACAGTGCAAAGTACCTAATGAGAGGAAGAAGGAATGGATTTGTCCCACATGCCATGGCTATCTTGAAAGAGGAATTATGCCACCACTTGCTGAGGCTAATAATTTGGAGCTAGCACCAATTCCTCCTGAATTGTTTGATCTTAACATATTGGAGCGGCACCTTGTATCAAAGCACATAGCATTTGCTAAAATCATCGCTCTCCCCAAAGGCCAACAGAGAGCAATATGTGGTAATGTGGTCTGTGTGCCATCTGAAGTAGAAGCAACTGTAAATGTCTTACCCAGACTTAGAAGTGAATCTCAAGTCTTGAGAGTCAAGTTGAAGAGACGATTATGCTTCAAAGGACATCAACTGTCCCAGACTGTCAGTTGGACAAAACTTGTGCGGGCGTTACACACTCTTCAAAACATAAATCCCATATATGAGAACATCACTATCAGAGATGAGGCTGAATTATGTGACCCAACAATTAATGAGGAAGAAGACAACCAAGTTGAAATCATGGAAGATGACTATGATGAGGATGAATGGATGGACATTGACAGGTGTGAGTTCAATGCACTGAATCAGCCACAAAATGGTCTTGCAGATGAGGAACGACATATTGATATTCTGATGTGTGATGACAACCAAAAACAGGATCAGTCAGAAGATGCAGAACAAGACGGTGATCAGCCAACTGGTGGCATTGTCCTAGAATCATGCCTACAACCATCTGACATTGCAGAGGAGTTATTAACGTATAGTGAAGGAATTTATAGTGTTGCACCTGCTGAAGGTAATAAGCCAGTCAGCTTCTTCAAAACACCTAAGCTCGAATGTTCTGCATTCCCTGTTCAATTCCCCACTGGTCAAAACGCATTTGACGATGAAAGACCCCAAAGGTTATCACCCAGCAGTTATTTCAAATCAAGGCTTATGAATGTAGATGCACGTTTTGCCAGAGACACAAATTACTTGTTCTTTGCACAATTTGTAACAGAAATACATTTAGCCACTTCCAGTATGACAATACAACTGCGTAAAGGAAAGCCTGTCACACGAGATGGACGCAAAATAACCTCCAGAATGCTACAAGACAAACATGAGGTTCAGAGACTAGTGCGGTACAAAGACGCTATCAGATTCATGCACCCACTGAGAGGAACCCCAGCCTATTGGGAGAAATCGACCAGAGATCTGTTTGCTATGATCAGACAATTAGGGAAGCCAACCTTTTTCGGTACGTTTTCTGCTGCTGAGATGCGATGGCCTGAGGTGATTAAAGCAATTAAGAGACAAGAAGGTGAAGAGGTTAATTTTGAAGAACTTGATTGGACTACAAAGTGTGAAATATTAAGAAGCAATCCGGTCACAACAATGCGCATGTTTGATAAACGTGTTGATGAATTATACAGACTGATGCATTGTGATGCACAGCCAATTGGCCCTGTTGTTGATCACTTTTATAGATTAGAATATCAAAATCGTGGTTCACCTCACATACACTCTATATTATGGGTAGATGGAGCACCTGTGTATGATGAGGACCCTTATGAGAAGGTCTGTGAGTTTATTGACAAGTACATAACAGCTCAATTGCCTGACCCAAATACTGAACCAGAACTGTACAGAAAGGTTACACAGCTTCAGACCCACAGCAGAAATCACTCCAAGTCGTGTCGCAAAAACAACAAATCTGGCTGCCGATTTGGATTTCCTAAACCCCCTGCCAATAAAACCACGATAACGAGACCTTCACTGACTGATAATCTGGAAGTATTGAATACTGCTAAAAAGAAGCTTAAACCGATGATTGAGTTGCTTAACGACCCTCAAATTGCATCTATGGATTTATCTCAGATACTGGATAAATGCAATTTAAGCTGGCAAGAGTATACAGAATCCCTTGAGGTACTGAGCAGCTCCAACCAGGTTATACTGAAACGTGATCCAAAGGACTGCATGATAAACGCATACAATCGTGATCTTCTTGATGCTTGGGATGCCAATATGGATCTTCAGTACATTCTTAACGGTTACTCTGTGATTATGTACATCACAGCCTACATCACCAAGGCTGAGCATGGAATGAGTGAATATCTCAAAGCAATGATTGAAAACTCACACCAAGATGACATCAACATGAGCGAACTTGGGGAAATGAGGCAAGTCATGCAGGCGTATACAAAAAAGAGAGAAGTTAGCGCACAGGAGTGTGTAACCCGTGTATGCGGTATAAAAATGAAAAAGTGTTCACGCAAAGTCTTATTCATACCAACTGATGACAATAGACTGAAAATGAGTTATCCTCTTTCACGCTTGGAGAGCAAAACACCAGACTCAGAGGATGTGTGGATGACTGGGTTGACAGAAAAATACTATGCTAGACCTGAAAGACAAGACTTTGAGGAGATGTGCTTGGCTGATTTTGCTTCCACTTGCAGGGTTGTCTATGGTAATCAGAAAAAGGGTGAAGGTGTTCTACCCCTACTTAATAAGATGGGATTCATTACGAAGAGATCAAAAGGGAAACCTGCAGTCATTAGATATCACCGTGTTTCACAGGAAAAGAATCCTGAGGAATTTTGTGGCACACTACTTAAACTGTACCTCCCACACCGCGGAACGTCACAGCTGAAAAGTCGACGCTTCCCGACATACCAGTCCTTCTTGACTAGTGCCAGTGTTCAGCTGCCGGGTTCAGACTGTGTCCAGTTTGTGTCTGAACTTGTCAGTCAAAACAGATCCAAATATGAGAAGTACAGTCAAGAGATTGAGAGTGCCATTGAGGAATTTGAGAAGAACGGGCCCATGCGAGATGAATGGTGTAATCTGGCTCCTGAATCCGAACTGGTTAGGTTGGAATGTATTGCAGAACGTGAAGCTGGACATTTGGATGACGGACATGAACAAGAAGATGTCCCAGAGTATAGTAATCAGGCTGAAGCCGGGAGAACAGGAACCGCACCAATGGAGGCACTTGAGATAAACCCTGTAGTGTTACGCCAAATGTATCAAAGTCTGAACCAGAAGCAGGCGTCCATATTCTACACCATTAGAGACTGGTGCATAAAGCGCGTTTGTGGCCTAGAGGCAGAGCAGTTTCTTTTGTATATAAACGGTGGTGCTGGAACAGGGAAGTCACATCTCATCAAGTGTATCTACTCAGAGGCATCCAAGATACTACGCAAACTCCCGAGAAATAGTGAGGAAATTGATATATCGAAGCCTACTGTGCTATTAACTGCTTTTACTGGTACTGCAGCTTTCAATATTTCAGGAAAAACTCTGCATTCTATCCTTAAGCTACCGAGAAGTCTAGTGATTCCATGCGTTGGACTTGGCAACAAACTAGATGAAGTGAGAGCAGAGCTTTCAAATGCTGAAATTATTGTCATCGATGAAGTGTCCATGATTTCAAAGAAACTGTTTGCCTATGTAGATGAAAGACTGAGACAAGTCAAAGGAATTAGAAGGCCTTTCGGAGGAATGTCAGTACTTGCTGTTGGAGATTTCTATCAGCTACCACCAGTTAAACAAAAACTTCTCTGTCTATACGAACCATGTGAGATCGACCGTTGGCGCGACCATTTTAAGATGATCACATTGACGGAGATAATGCGTCAGAAGGATGATCTCGCTTATGCAGAGACATTGAACAGGATCCGAGTAAAAAAAAAGTCAGAAGCGCTGACTGAAGCAGACCGTGCTTTGCTTTCACAGGCCATCACTGAACCAGCACTTTGCCCAAAGGATGTACTTCACATTTTCGGTACCAATCCGGAGGTAGATGAGCACAACAAAGACACTATAAAGCTGATTCATTCTGATATCACAAACATTGATGCAGATGACTATAAAAAGCAACAAGGAAGAATGGTCAGACAAGCTAAACCATGTGAAGGAAAAAAAACAGACTTACCAGACACACTACAAGTTGCTCTAGGTGCTCCTGTTATGCTCACCAGAAACATTGATGTGGACGATGGACTTGTGAATGGTACATTTGGTAAAATTGCCAGAATAGTGACTTGTGAAAAAGATGGTGCTATGTATACACAAATGATTGGTCTTCAGTTGGACAACAAAAATGCAGGACAGAGGCACCGTGGTAAAGCTTCGGGAGGACCCGATGATGTTGTGTACATAGAGAGAGTAGAAGATAATTTGAAGCAAGGAGTGATACGCAGACAGTTTCCCATGAGGCTTGCATTTGCATGTACAATACACAAGGTTCAGGGCATGACAACCTCAACTGCTGTAGTGTCACTAAAAAGCGTTTTTGAAAAGGGTATGGCTTACGTAGCCCTCAGTAGAGTAAACTCTCTCAGTGGATTGCACATAATTGATATGGATGAGAGTAAAATCTACTCCAACCCTGGAATCACTGCAGCCCTCGAGAGCATGACACAAGTCTGCTTTGATGACATAATGCCACTTGCTCACAGCACACAAACTCTGAACAGGCCTGACACACTCAGCATCATCCATCACAACACCGAAGGACTTGCACCTCATATCAATGATATAAAGTGTCATCATGAGCTGTGTCTAGCAGATGTGTTATGTCTTACAGAAACTCACCTACAAGGATCATTTGTTGCTGACAGTCTCCATTTAGAAGGGTACAGTATGTTCAAACGTAACCGACACGTTTCCTACACCAACGATTCTTGCATGGCCAATACAAACGGTGGTGGAGTTGCTGTATATGTAAAATCACACATTCAAGCCCGTGAAAAGCAGTACATACATAATGTAACTGACTTGGAGTTCATCGTTGTCAAAGTTGAAGCCCCACTCAATGCACTGATTGCTGCTGTGTACAGACCTCCAACCTACAATGTTGACTCATTCATCTCAAATCTGAAAAACCTCTTGGATTCTTTAGAGATCATGGATCATCACCCAATCATTGTGTGTGGAGACTTTAATGAAAATCTTTTGTCCAGCACACCGCATCCAATATTTGATGTTTTTGAATCCAGAGGATATGTACAGGTAATCACAGGTGCAACCACTGAAAAGAACACACTGTTGGACCACATTTTCATCTCTCGGCCACAGCATTGTATCCAGTCAGGAATATTACAAACATACTATAGTTACCACAATCCTGTGTACTGTGTAATAACGTCTAATGTGTCTGTTGAAAGCACCCTGGTTCAACATTATGAAGCAAAGAGGACAAAGAGAAAGCAACAAGGATCCAACACCAAAACTCCTCAAACTACCACTACCATGACAACCGATCACATATGTCCCCATTGCAACAAAAAATGTAAATCAAGGGCCGGCCTCACCAGCCACCTGAGGACGCACAAATGACCAAACACACAGGCGGACAATCATACTAGTTTCAAATTCAAGATTGGCAATGATGATGACGACGTGTGCAACATCACTGTAGGGTAACAGGAAAAAAAGGAAGTTCTAACAGTATTTCTATGTCACCTAGAAAAGAAACATGCTGGATGAGATTTACACTTTTGCTGACAGTAAAATTACTGAAGCCCTGAAGAGTATCTATGAATAGCCAATCATGCCACACATTAATTAACAGTCTACTTCAAATCAAATCAAATGAGACCAAAAATACCACTGACAAGACCAAAACTGACAATCATACCACTCACCAAAACAATTTAAAATATATTTTAATGTATTTAAAACTTTAACAAAATGTGTTTGTAAGCACCTAATTTCAGGCACTGCTTGACTGACCAACTTGAAAGACCTTCACACCCAATTGTTCAAACTGGTGTCAAGTTGGCCTGCAACTCTTGAACTGTAAGTAATGCAAAAAATAAATAAACGATCCTTCTGGATTCACTAGATTATGATGCAACTTGTTGTGTTTTTATAATTGTAGTTGATTTCAATGAAATAGAAATTGTGTATTTATTTCATATTGCACAATATATATTGTAAGCCCACCAGAACAATACATAACTATACATTTATCTGTACATCTTTTATAGGCTCAATCCTGCTGAAATGGGACTTTTCACTAAGTGTGCTGCCATAATGAAGCCTGTTGCAATGGCACTTAACCCATTCCAAGATAAATCATCAGTGTATGGCCTGCCTGCTGCCAACACTTCTGGTAAATATACTTATGTATCAGTTCAAATGTGAACCAATAGACATGTTATATTATAAAATTATGGAATGTTATAAATCCATCATTTTAGCAGTCTATACAATAGAAGAATAAGAACAATGAGCAAACCTAATTGTTTTGAAAACCTTGTATTTTGCCATAGGCCTACATGCAGTACATCAAAAGTAAAAATCATCCGGTCTTGGATGATGATACCAACCTGAAAAAGATGACTTCACGAAGGCTTGTACAAATTCAGAAGAAGAAAGAGAAAAGTATGTTGATTAATAGCATGGGTATACGCATTTCTGATTAATGGATGACTTCATCTGTCTTAAGTTTTAATATAATTTAGTTGTCTTTGTATGAGTGTGTGATAATTATCTCTGCCAGGCCAGAATGGTCAGAAGGAGTAGATTTTTTCACGTGTGTGTGTGTGTGTGTGTGTGTGTGTGTGTGTGTGTGTGTGTGTGTGTGTGTGTGTGTGTGTGTGTGTGTGTGTGTGTGTGTGTGTGTGTGTGTGTGTGTGCGCGTGTGCGCGCAGTTTATCCCAGGCAGCACTGGACCAATCGGCAAGAAACGGCATTCACAGTAACATCCGACCAAGGAGGCCACTTCACATTTTGGCCTCTCTACTCTTGAACAGTAAGGCATACAAAACAAAAAGAAAATAGTTTTGGTTGATAAGAATGAAATAGTTAATATGTTTTATTTGTATATTTATTTATCTAACTTGCACAATAAATATATTGTAGACCTACCAGAAATATCTATGCATTAATCAGTACATCTTCTTTTGTAGGCTCAATCCAGCTGAAGGGGCAGTTTTGATTGTGTATGGTGCTATAATGAAGCCTGTTGCCATTGCCCTGCAATGGGGATCATCTGTGCATATGGGCTTCCGCCTGCCAATACAACTGGTAAATATACTTATGTATCAGTTCAAATGTGAAGCAATAGATATGTTATATTATACAACTATGTAATTCTATAAATCCAGCATTTTAGCAGTCTATACAGTAGAGGATTAAGAACAATGTGCAAACCTAATTATTGTGAAAACAATGTATTTTGCCATAGGCCTACAGCTGGTCTTGGATGATGATGCCAATCTGAAAAATATGACTTCATGAAGGCTTGTACGAATCCAGAAGAAGAAAGAGAAAAGTATGTTGATTAATGACATGGTTGATGCATTTCTGATTATGGGTGACTTCATCTATCTTAAGTTTCAATATAATTTAGTTGTCTTTATATGATTGTGTGATAATTATCTCTGCCAGAAGGGGTAGATTGTTTCACCTGTGTGTGTGTGTGTGTGTGTGTGTGTGTGTGTGTGTGTGTGTGTGTGTGTGTGTGTGTGTGTGTGCGTGTGCGTGCGTGCGTGCGTGCGTGTGCATTTGCGTTGGTGAGCAGTTTATCCCAGGCAGCACTGGACCAATCGGCAAGAAACTTGCATTCACACAGTAACATCTGGCCAAGGAGGCCGCTTCACATTTTGGCCTCTCTACTCTTGAACAGTAAGGCATACAAAACAAAAAGAAAATAGTTTTGGTGGATAAGAATGAAATAGTTAATATGTTTTATTTATCTAACTTGCACAATAAATATTTTCTAGACCTACCAGAAATATGTATGCATTAATCAGTACATCTTTCATAGGCTCAATCCAGCTGAAGGGACAGTTTTGACTGTGTATGCTTCTATAATGAAGCCTGTTGCCTTTGCCCTTAACACACTGCAATGGGGATCATCTGTGCATATGGGCTTCCATCTGCCAATACATCCGGTAAATATACTTATGGATCAGTTCAAATGTGAATCAGTAGATCACAGGTTCTGAGAGCATTTAATGCCAAAAATCATCAGCTTATCAGCCTATACAGTAGAAGTGTAAAAACAAAGTAGACCTACAGTAATTATTTTGAAAACGATTTGTCTTGCCACAGGCCTTAACTACATCAAAAGTCAAAGTCACCTGGACACGGTTTTGGATAATGATGCCAATCTGATGAAGATTACTTCAAGAAATGCTCCGTTCCATCCCGGAGGACTATACTATCTATAAGTGCATGGCCAGTATCATCCTGGATGAGGGAGTGAGAGTCAGCCAGGTCCTTAAGTATTATTAAGTCAAAATCACTGACACAATTACAAACAGGAGAGCTGGGGAGGTACCTTTAATGTCCGTCCACACTGAGATGTATTGCATTCCTTTCCTCGATTCACAAACTAGTCTACTAGTCTAGTCTACTATTCTACCAGCCTGTGGTAGACCACTGCAGCCTGTGAGAGACTATTTAATCATGTGGGGTACCTGCACTGCTAAAAGACCAAAGCTTTACTGCAAGAACCCAAAGAGCCAACAACTGTGAAGGTCAACAGTCACACCTCCTCACTTACTGATTCCTTGGGACAAAACAATGTTATAGTTTATAATCTTTCATTCGTTTTTTTTTTTTTTTTTTTTTTCCAATTTAGTTTAGATGGTTTGAACAGTTATTCTTTTTTTTTTACATTTTTGTTTTATTATATTATATTTGCATGATCATCATAATCGTTGAGAATTAATGCAGAAAAAACATTCAAATATTTCAAGCAATAGCAGATGTACAGTACAAGCTCACAATGCATCTTAAGGTGTGTTGTGAGTTGACCGCATACATCCACAAGTTTATTTTGTTTTATTTTTTTTAAGTTATTAATGTATCTGTATGTATACAGGTATTTGTATTAGGTATTTCAAACATTTATTTTGAAAGTATAAAGTAATTGAAACTTTATACTTTCAAAATGAAATATATCAGTAATTTCTTTGTATTTTATGTTATTTTCTTGTATGTCATGTGACATTTTTGCTTACGAAGAGGTCAAACAGAAACCTTGTAAACTTATGGTCACCTCACTGACTGAGTCTTTGAGATAGAACAAAGATTAGTTTTGCATTTTTCCATTATTATTATTATTTTATTTTGTATTTATTTTTTTCAGTTTAGGTTGATTCGTTTTTAAATAGGGTTTGCATGTTTGGTCTTTAGTTTTTGAAAATGTTTAGTTTTAGTGTTAGTTTGTACTTTATTGTAATCTGAGGTAGGGGTGGATGAGAACATTAAGAATAATGAATCTTTACTTTATTTTTTTTTACTTTTTTAATTATGTCGAATTGATTTTGATTTGTTCCAAATTATGTGTGCATAATGCTTTGTTCACTGGCAGATACAAAATATACAAAGCTACACAACATAGTTGTATCTTTGTGCAGTAGGACCTATGTGAAATTGAAAACAGCTCAACTTTTTGGTAGCTTTTATAGCAGCTACAAGTGTCCCATGTATCTTCATGTCACTGGTTTCCATTGAAAAAAGAATGGTATAGCCTGTATCTTTGCAACTGCCATTGTAATCGCAGCATTAGTCTACCAGTGTCTGCAACCTGTGAGAGACTATTTAATCATGTGGGGCACTGCTAAATGACCAAAGCTTTACAGCAAGAACCCAACAACTGTGAAGGTCAACAGTCACCCCTCCTCACTTACTGATTCCTTGGGACAAAACAATGTTATAGTTTATAATCTTTCATTCGTTTTTTTTTTTTTTTTTTTTTTTTTTTCAATTTAGTTTAGATGGTTTGAACAGTTATTCTTTTTTAACATTTTTGTTTTATTATATTATATTTGCATGATCATCATAATCGTTGTGAATTAATGCAGAAAAAACATTCAAATATTTCAAGCAATAGCAGATGTACAGTACAAGCTCACAATGCATCTTAAGGTGTGTTGTGAGTTGACCGCATACATCCACAAGTTTATATATATTTTTTTCTTTTTTTTAAGTTATTAATGTATCTGTATGTATACAGGTATTTGTATAAGTATTTCAAACATTTATTTTGAAAGTATAAAGTAATTGAAACTTTATACTTTCAAAATGAAATATATCAGTAATTTCTTTGTATTTTATGTTATTTTCTTGTATGTCATGTGACATTTTTGCTTACGAAGAGGTCAAACAGAAACCTTGTAAACTTAATGGTCACCTCACTGACTGAGTCTTTGAGATAGAACAAAGATTAGTTTTGCATTTTTCCATTATTATTATTATTTTATTTTGTATTTATTTTTTTCAGTTTAGGTTGATTCGTTTTTAAATAGGGTTTGCATGTTTGGTCTTTAGTTTTTGAAAATGTTTAGTTTTAGTGTTAGTTTGTACTTTATTGTAATCTGAGGTAGGGGTGGATGAGAACATTAAGAATAATGAATCTTTACTTTATTTATTTTTTACTTTTTTAATTATGTCGAATTGATTTTGATTTGTTCCAAATTATGTGTGCATAATGCTTTGTTCACTGGCAGATACAAAATATACAAAGCTACACAACATATTTGTATCTTTGTGCAGTAGGACCTATGTGAAATTGAAAACAGCTCAACTTTTTGGTAGCTTTTATAGCAGCTACAAATGTCCCATGTATCTTCATGTCACTGGTTTCCATTGAAAAAAGAATGGTATAGCCTGTATCTTTGCAACTGCCATTGTAATCGCAGCATTAGTCTACCCGTGTCTGCAACCTGTGAGAGACTATTTAATCATGTGGGGCACTGCTAAATGACCAAAGCTTTACAGCAAGAACTAGGGGTGTAACGATACATTTTAATAGCGATTCGATACATATCACGATACATGGTTAACGATACGATACATGGACGATATTGGTTCATTCATGGTGATACGATACGATTCGATTTAATGATTTAAAATCGATATAGTAACTATTTAGCAAAGACATTAAATCTGTGTGAAAGGTGTGGATAGTGCAGGTTTTTAAGGGAAACATGTATTATTATGGATATAAATAAGTAAACACAGTGATTATCTGCCAAATACATGGACATTGTATATTGACAAACCTGCACCTTGACATGAACCCAGAGATTACACACATTTATCGATAGACCAGTGTAGCTTTATGGAAAGGAAAAGTAATTAAACCCCTCCTTTTTATTTTTTCTTCTTAAAAATGCTAAATACAATGCACAAGTAGGTAGTTTCGATACAATCGATTCTTTGCACTGCCGATTCGATACGATACAAAATAAAACGATACGATTCGATTTTAGCTGTTTTCATTTCGATCTACTTCGATTTTTTTAAGTTAAAAACGATATTTCGATACAGTTACTATATCGTTACACCCCTAGCAAGAACCCAACAACTGTGAAGGTCAACAGTCACCCCTCCTCACTTACTGATTCCTTGGGACAAAACAATGTTATAGTTTATAATCTTTCATTCGTTTTTTTTTTTTTTTTTTTTCAATTTAGTTTAGATGGTTTGAACAGTTATTCTTTTTTAACATTTTTGTTTTATTATATTATATTTGCATGATCATCATAATCGTTGTGAATTAATGCAGAAAAAACATTCAAATATTTCAAGCAATAGCAGATGTACAGTACAAGCTCACAATGCATCTTAAGGTGTGTTGTGAGTTGACCGCATACATCCACAAGTTTATATATATTTTTTTCTTTTTTTTAAGTTATTAATGTATCTGTATGTATACAGGTATTTGTATAAGTATTTCAAACATTTATTTTGAAAGTATAAAGTAATTGAAACTTTATACTTTCAAAATGAAATATATCAGTAATTTCTTTGTATTTTATGTTATTTTCTTGTATGTCATGTGACATTTTTGCTTACGAAGAGGTCAAACAGAAACCTTGTAAACTTAATGGTCACCTCACTGACTGAGTCTTTGAGATAGAACAAAGATTAGTTTTGCATTTTTCCATTATTATTATTATTTTATTTTGTATTTATTTTTTTCAGTTTAGGTTGATTCGTTTTTAAATAGGGTTTGCATGTTTGGTCTTTAGTTTTTGAAAATGTTTAGTTTTAGTGTTAGTTTGTACTTTATTGTAATCTGAGGTAGGGGTGGATGAGAACATTAAGAATAATGAATCTTTACTTTATTTATTTTTTACTTTTTTAATTATGTCGAATTGATTTTGATTTGTTCCAAATTATGTGTGCATAATGCTTTGTTCACTGGCAGATACAAAATATACAAAGCTACACAACATAGTTGTATCTTTGTGCAGTAGGACCTATGTGAAATTGAAAACAGCTCAACTTTTTGGTAGCTTTTATAGCAGCTACAAATGTCCCATGTATCTTCATGTCACTGGTTTCCATTGAAAAAAGAATGGTATAGCCTGTATCTTTGCAACTGCCATTGTAATCGCAGCATTAGTCTACCCGTGTCTGCAACCTGTGAGAGACTATTTAATCATGTGGGGCACTGCTAAATGACCAAAGCTTTACAGCAAGAACTAGGGGTGTAACGATACATTTTAATAGCGATTCGATACATATCACGATACATGGTTAACGATACGATACATGGACGATATTGGTTCATTCATGGTGATACGATACGATTCGATTTAATGATTTAAAATCGATATAGTAACTATTTAGCAAAGACATTAAATCTGTGTGAAAGGTGTGGATAGTGCAGGTTTTTAAGGGAAACATGTATTATTATGGATATAAATAAGTAAACACAGTGATTATCTGCCAAATACATGGACATTGTATATTGACAAACCTGCACCTTGACATGAACCCAGAGATTACACACATTTATCGATAGACCAGTGTAGCTTTATGGAAAGGAAAAGTAATTAAACCCCTCCTTTTTATTTTTTCTTCTTAAAAATGCTAAATACAATGCACAAGTAGGTAGTTTCGATACAATCGATTCTTTGCACTGCCGATTCGATACGATACAAAATAAAACGATACGATTCGATTTTAGCTGTTTTCATTTCGATCTACTTCGATTTTTTTAAGTTAAAAACGATATTTCGATACAGTTACTATATCGTTACACCCCTAGCAAGAACCCAACAACTGTGAAGGTCAACAGTCACCCCTCCTCACTTACTGATTCCTTGGGACAAAACAATGTTATAGTTTATAATCTTTCATTTGTTATTTTTTTTTATATATATATATATTTATTTTTTCTCCAATTTAGTTTAGATGGTTTGAACATTTATTATTTTTTATCATTTTTGTTTTATTATATTATATTTGCATGATCATCATAATCGAATTAATGCAGGAAAAAAATCTAATATTTTCAAGTTTGTAAACAATGTCAATGTATTGTTTTAATTTAAAGAATATTGTTTGGAAATGTACACAATACTATTTTGTGTTTTATGTTAATGCTGTGATTTTATTTAAACAATAAATAAGATGATATTTCTTTAAAGTTTTGTATCATGTAGTGGAGTGAAAGTATAGAATGAGTACACTCTAGCCTTTTCCCAAATAGATCTATATGCTCACATCACATTGTAGATCATATGTTTCTTCTTTCTGGGGTTTCTTTGTGTGTGTGTGTGTGTGTGTGTGTGGGGGGGGGGGGGGGGTACGTTTTAGCATGAAAATATCCACCTGTTTCCGTGAGAATTTACTGTAGCATTATGTGTGGGACACATCCGGAGAACAGCAGACATACAAGCTCACACCACCTGCACAATGCACGATGGGACGTTGGAAACTTGTGGATACTACCATGTTAAGTGCCAAGCAGGAGGCACATGCTCAGCAAGGTTTACTTAACTTACCGAATAAAATGTACTCTCATTTTCTGAAAATAGCACATCTACAAGCTCAAAACGTGTCACATTGTATGTCAGATGCACAGTGTGTGGTTACTGTATTGTATTAATAAAATCTGCAGGAGATACTACTATGATAGATAAATAAAGAAATAATTAAGATAACAATAAAAACAATGTGGACGGGTAAACAAACAACTCAAGTTCGAGACCAGTAGCATGTTGAGAACTGAAGTTATGGCTCTTTAAAGCCCGGCCATTTGGGAATTCGCAATGCTCCCCCTGGAAACAGCTCAGGGACCCACCAGAGGTCCCCGAACCACACTTTGGCAAACAGCCATGGACCCCCTGGAAACCTTTCAGGGACCCTCGGGGGTAACCGAACCACACTTTGGGAACCAGCAATGGACTCCCTGGAAACCCCTCAAGGACCTCCAGGTTTCCCTATGTTTTGTATTAATTCTAAAATCTGCAAAGTAACAAGTAACTGAAGCAGTCAAATACTGTAATTGTAGTGGAGTATAAGTAACAAAAATGGAAAGTAAGTGGCACCCCATATGATGAAAACATGTGTAAAAATGGTGTCATTCTTTAGTGCTGAATTTGTGCTGAATTGTGCCGTAAATTTTATAATTTGTGCTGCTATCATTATTGAGATATTCTACACGACACCACTGTTCTGCTGCTATCTTCTACAATGAAATACTGCTGCTCTGCACCGCCCTCTGTAGGGCAATCAGTATACTGCTGCTAAATCTGCTAATTCATAACCATATAAATATTTATATATATAAATATATATACAAGCACAATTGATGATTTCAACTGCACAAATTAGAGCACATCCAGCTCAATTTTTTTTTACCATTTTTTCCCGATTTGTAGCCAAACAATTGGGGTGCAAGCCTAAGCAAAACTATAACTTAGAATAATCCCTTATTCTTTTTAAGTAAAATTTCTAAAACACTACAAAACATGTGTCAAAGACAAATACAAGCAAACGTCTCCACAGTAACACAGTAACAGTTGTTTGTGTGTCAGTGTGTGTGTATGTGTGTGTGTGCGTGTGTGCGTGCGTGCGTGCGTGCGTGTTAATAATAATTATTATTAATAATAAAATCTGCTAAATAAAAAGTAACTGAAGCTGTCAAATGCTGTATTTATAGTAGAGTATAAGTAACAAAAATGGAAATTAGAGTAAAAGTACCTAAAAATTGTACTGTAGGTACAAGTACTTGTTTGTATATACTTGAGTAAATGTACTTGGTTACTTTGCAGCACCACTAGCCTTACATTAAGACGTCTCTGCCGAGACTTTCGCATTGTCACTGCAGGGCCGACTTATGTAAGGCTACATCACCACAGAACAGCCAATGACAGCCAAGCCTTTAATCACAGCTGTGTCAATCAGTAGAGTGGAGAGGGACATTTATTTATAGTTTTAACTATAACTATAGTTTTATACATCACACAGCTTAGACATTTGGATCAAATCAGACAGCAGACCTGTGTGAACGCATTGATATAAATAGCATATCTGAAGTGTGAATATTGCAGCCACAGCGACTTAATATAAACATGGGTCCCTTTCCCTCACTAAACCCATTGGAAATGCATTGGGTGCTTAAAGTTAAACATTTTTATTTTTTTATAATTAAACTACAAAACATTTCAAAACCAAAAGTACAAGCACACGTGTCCTCAGTAAGCTGAACACATAAAAATTTGAATGGTGTTGAAAGGTGTAAGCGTTTAAGAGATGAAGCGCGCCAAAGTTTTGAGGAGATACTGACTGACTGACTGATAGATAAATAATGAAGATAACATACGTGTGCTCGCCTTCCAGGCGAGCCCACAATTATTGTCACATCACGTTTTACAGGGTGTAGTTGGCTGGATTATTCATGAAGCTTTCCCGGAAGAGAGAGATCCCATGATTGGCCGCTAGTTGCGCTGTTTTCCTCTTTCATTTTCTAACCTTAATAAACATCGTCATACATACTTTATGGTTCATGTCGCTAGTGAAACACTGCCTTTTAATTACCATGATATGCGTTTTGTGCAAATATGGTCCCATTTATGTTAAAATTGATGATAAAGTTGCGGGGGGCGTGGCCAACTAAACTGATACCAGCCGGCTGTGTTCTTCCTCGTGTGCTTTATTTCGGGAGGCTCCGACCACATTCTCCCATGTATCCCTGCGGTTGCACGTGAACGTTGGCAGCCAATAGCATTCCTTTTGATTCCTGGGGTACCATTCAAACAATGATGACGACACCCATACAAGGGCAAAAAAACTTCATTTTCGCAGCATAGAAACCAATGGCTTCGCGTCGTCCATATTTTTTTTACAGTCTATGGTTTTACAGTGCACATTTTGTTGTGACTGGAATCTCTCAGATCTTTGTGTTTATCTGCACTGGTAGATGTTGTTATGGATCCAGACTCCTGTTTGAAGTCTAGCTGTGTAGTTGTCAGGCAGTGCCGGTTCGAGGACTCAGGTGCCCTATGCAAGATTATTTTAGGTGGCCCCTCACTAACGGATGCGCACGTTAGTGAGGGGCCACCTAAAATAATCTGTAGCACCAGATCAAAATGTTCTTTTTGGAGGCATATCAAGTACAGGCAGCCAGGCCTAGAGTGAAGTTTGGGATTATGAGGAAGGAGGAAGGGGGAGGGCATATTAAAATAATAACGCTAGTTTTTGGATAGGGGATACATGACATAATGTAACAATATGTGACTGGACAAGGCTGACGGCTAGTCATTGATTTTCTTTTTTTTTCAGTGCCGCGCTGTGAGCTTGTATATCTGCTATTTTTTTTTTATCGTGAACATTTGTGCAAGTCTTTGAATATTTCAAATCATTTTTCAAGGTTTTTTGAAAAAAACTATATGTCTATGTCAGTGGTGCTCAAACCTTTTCATGTGAAGGACCCCCAAAATGATATGTATTTGGCCACGGACCCCCATCTCAAAATATTTAGTTCCAGGGACCCCCCCAGAGGAAAACTTTTAGTTACAAATAAAATGATTTGCACACATTTTCACGACTGTTCAAACATAGCAGATCTTGTAGTGTTTAATTCTACCCGATTCAGTCGGGCCCGATTATCGGCTAGTGTATGGCCAGCTGCAGATTGTGTTTGTGTCGGTTGCTTCCCTGTTGTGTTCTATCTATCAGCTGGTTACACCCCACCACTCCGACATGTCTCCTCTCCGACACTAACCCTATATCTCTAACCCTAACCCTAAACTTAACCTCTATGGAAGTGTCGCCACTCCGACATGTCTCACTAACCCTATCTCTAACCCTAACCCTAAACCTAACCTCTATGGAAGTGTCGCCACTCCGACATGTCTCACTAACCCTATCTCTAACCCTAACCCTAAACCTAACCTCTATGGAAGTGTCGCCACTCCGACATGTCTCACTAACCCTATCTCTAACCCTAACCCTAAACTTAACCTCTATGGAAGTGTCGCCACTCCGACATGTCTCACTAACCCTATCTCTAACCCTAACCCTAAACTTAACCTCTATGGAAGTGTCGCCACTCCGACAATAAGAAGTCGATGTCGGAGTGGCGACATGTCGGAATGGGGAGCGACACCCCTATCAGCTCAGGGGCGTCAATTGGGTATGGCAGGGGTATGCAGCTGCCATACCCTGGGTCCAGGGGGGGAAATAAAAGTGTTACTTTTAAATATAAATCCATGAACGTCTCTTTGTCTATCTGTGCTGGTTATTATGTTGTTAAATTACAGTAAAATAACTACAAATGCAAAATGTAACAAAATGGTCACTTTAGCAAGGTATTATGATTATATTATCCACACTTGTATTCTCCCCATCTTGACAGAATGGTATATTCCCAGGTTCCGCAGGTCAGCTGCACTTACTTGCACAGGTGCAATGCATTATTGTTAATTGTGGCACGTTTACTAACATGCAAAGTTTAGCTCCACTTGAACAACCGTTCCAGGCTGCCATAGCCCAAGAAACTGTAGAAACGGGGGGAAAAATAAAATGTATTTAAAATAATAATCTTAAAATAAATGTATCATGCCTGTTGCTATGGCAACATGACTGGTGTCACACCAGTCATGTTGCCATACCTTAGCTTTTGCTGAACTGACGCCACTGTATCAGCTGCTATAGGAGGCTTATGAGATTCACCTGAGCCTGGAGCCAGGGGCGTCACAAGGGGTAGGAAAGTCGGACTGAGTTACCAGGGCCCAAGGTGGAGGGGCCCTAATAACTTTAGCTGTTGAAAAATAGCAGATATACAAGCTCACAGCGAGCTTGTAGATCTGCTATTTTTGAAAAGTCGTGAAAATGTGCGCAAATCTTTGAATATATGTATTTTTTAAGTGAACATTTGTAACTCAAATTTTGCTTCTGGGGGGTCCCTGGAACTAAATATTTTGAGATGGGGGGTCCTTCACATGAAAAAGTTTGAGCATCACTGACATGGAAACATAGGTTTCTTGGCACACATTTTCAGGATTTTTCAAAAATAGCAGATCTACAAGCTCGCAGCGCGGCACTCGGTGCCGCGCTGTGAGCTTGTATATCTGCTGTTTTTCAATAGTTAACATTCATGGGGGGCCCACAGTGAATCCTTGTACCCAGGGCCCAGAATCTGGTGTGACGCCCCTGCCTGGAGCAAGTGGAGCATCATCTCTCTCTCTCTCTCTCTCATCCTCAGCAAGGAAGCTCTTTCTGAAGGAAAGGACGCTTTTTTCTTTTGTTGTAGTCCTCACGTATTATAGGAGGACAGTATGAGTCACCAGAACCAAGGACAGGTGTTTTCCATAAATCTATCATGGTTAAAATGGAGTTTGGAGTCACAGTGGGTTTGTAGGACGGGCGGCGTGTCTGATCAAATGAAAATCAAATGTCTAAATTAAATTGAATGGTATTGGGTTCTACGGTGCAAGAGTATTGGAAGGTATGCGCCGTCCTCAGCTGTATGTTTTAGCTGATATGAAGTTCTGGGCATAAAATGAATGTTCTTTAATGTTGCAGGCATGACGGTGGGATGTGGGATGTGCTGCTCTTCCCTTTTATCTAACCTGTGATTGGGACACACACCCTGGACACACACACACACACACACACACACACACACACACACACACACACACACACACACACACACACACACGCACACACGCACACACACACACAGAATGCTTCTCGACTCCTGACACATTGTTTTGGAAACATTGCCCTGTATCATACATGTCACTAAGAATATGAATCAACATTATTGTCACATCACGTTTTACAGGGTGTAGTTGGCTGGATTATTCATGAAGCTTTCCCGGAAGAGAGAGATCCCATGATTGGCCGCTAGTTGCGCTGTTTTCCTCTTTCATTTTCTAACCTTAATAAACATCGTCATACATACTTTATGGTTCATGTCGCTAGTGAAACACTGCCTTTTAATTACCATGATATGCGTTTTGTGCAAATATGGTCCCATTTATGTTAAAATTGATGATAAATAGAATAGTTGCGGGGGGCGTGGCCAACTAAACTGATACCAGCCGGCTGTGTTCTTCCTCGTGTGCTTTATTTCGGGAGGCTCCGACCACATTCTCCCATGTATCCCTGCGGTTGCACGTGAACGTTGGCAGCCAATAGCATTCCTTTTGATTCCTGGGGTACCATTCAAACAATGATGGCGACACCCATACAAGGGCAAAAAAACGTCATTTTCGCAGCATAGAAACCAATGGCTTCGCGTCGTCCATATTTTTTTTACAGTCTATGGTTTTACAGTGCACATTTTGTTGTGACTGGAATCTCTCAGATCTTTGTGTTTATCTGCACTGGTAGATGTTGTTATGGATCCAGACTCCTGTTTGAAGTCTAGCTGTGTAGTTGTCAGGCAGTGCCGGTTCGAGGACTCAGGTGCCCTATGCAAGATTATTTTAGGTGGCCCCTCACTAACGGATGCGCACGTTAGTGAGGGGCCACCTAAAATAATCTGTAGCACCAGATCAAAATGTTCTTTTTGGAGGCATATCAAGTACAGGCAGCCAGGCCTAGAGTGAAGTTTGGGATTATGAGGAAGGAGGAAGGGGGAGGGCATATCTATCTATAAATGCGACAAATCTCTGTCTGTTTGTTTGTTTGTTTGTAATCCGCGTATCTCGAGAACCGTTCGTCCCACCGGCTTCAGATTCGGCACGCGCGTTCCCCGCTGCGGCGCGGAGTGCAGTGCCGGGCCTCGGCCCGACTCGGCATGCGGTTTTCCCGAAGCGGCGCGAAATGTTCGGAATCTCCTTACGCGGAGCTGATTGTTAACATCAGGCTGTTCCTGAGGAAATCGGCACAATCGCTGACTCATTGTGACATCACTTCATAAAAGGCTCTGACATCACGTACGCCAGGAGTCAACAAAAAATCTCTGTGAATGTGTATGTATGTATGTGAATCTCGAGAACCGTTCTTCCCACCGGCACGCGCGTTCTCCAGATATGGGCATAAAATGAATCCCCGAATGCGGAGCTGATGTCTGACATCAGAGTTTTCCGCAACCGGTACTGTGTGTGCAGAGATCTCCATATATTGGGGTTTGCATTAAAGGGTGGGGACAAAGGCTAACATAAGGCAAACAGATGGTCAAAACGGGTCCTATGACAACATGACAACAGGTATATTGGGGTTTGCATTAAAGGGTGGGGACAAAGGCTAACAGAAGGCAAACAGATGGTCAAAACGGGTCCTATGACAACAGGTATATTGGGGTTTGCATTAAAGGGTGGGGACAAAGGCTAACAGATGGTCAAAACGGGTCCTATGACAACAGGTATATTGGGGTTTGCATTAAAGGGTGGGGCAGGCATAAAATGGACGCAAATAGACAGATATCTCCATATATGGGCATATGGGCATAAAATGGACCCAGAACTATATCTGCAGTGATCTCCATATATGGACATAAAATGGACGCCGACAGACAGACAGATACAGATATCTCCATATATGGGCATAAATGGACACAGGCAAACAGATGGTCAAAACAGGTCCTATGACAACAGGTATAATGGGGTTTGCATTAAAGGGCGGGGCATTCATTCTCTATTTACATCGTTCCCGAGTTGGCCAGGTCGCCGACTAGACGCTGGGCCGCCCGAAGGGCGGCCCAGCTTCTAGTTAAAATAATAACGCTAGTTTTTGGATAGGGGATACATGACATAATGTAACAATATGTGACTGGACAAGGCTGACGGCTAGTCATTGATTTTCTTTTTTTTTCAGTGCCGCGCTGTGAGCTTGTATATCTGCTATTTTTTTTTTATCGTGAACATTTGTGCAAGTCTTTGAATATTTCAAATCATTTTTCAAGGTTTTTTGAAAAAAACTATATGTCTATGTCAGTGGTGCTCAAACCTTTTCATGTGAAGGACCCCCAAAATGATATGTATTTGGCCACGGACCCCCATCTCAAAATATTTAGTTCCAGGGACCCCCCCAGAGGAAAACTTTTAGTTACAAATAAAATGATTTGCACACATTTTCACGACTGTTCAAACATAGCAGATCTACAAGCTCGCAGCGTGAGCTTTATATCTGCTATTTTTCAATAGCTAAAGTATAAAATAATTAAGGCCCCTCCACCTTGGGCCCTGGTAACTCAGTCCCACTCCCCCCCCCCCCCCCCCCCCCCCCCCCCCCTTGTGACGCCCCTGATGGATTAATATTATTTAAAATAATAGCGACCGTCAGGGAGCAGTTTACTATGAAAACCTCCACCGGCCGTCCGTCCGTCGGTCGGTCACACGTCACACCTTTGCCCTGCATATATCTCCGCATCAGTATATAGGGCTTGTTTGTTTATTGTATGACATCACGCCACATCATCAGCTGTGGACTCTGTGATGTCATCGTATCTCCATATATGGCCTAGGCCCCTGCAAGCCCGACGGGACCCGACCAGGGCCCGGCCCGGCCCGCCAAAACGGGCCGGGCTTGGGCTCGTTTCGAAACTCACCAACGGGCCTAGGGCCGGGCCCGGGCTTAGAACCATGCTCGGAACATTTCGCGCTGTGAATTTCACACATGACGTCTCTGTGTGTGCGCTTAGCTAGAATGGAGTGTGGTGTGTGAGTGAGTGCTGCCTCCCATAGCCTTCTAGGCTAATAGCCTTCTAGGCTATGGGTTCTATCCGTATCTATAGCAACCACGGCTCTGATTGGTCGTGACATGAGTACATTAGCCAATGGAGAGCCGCAACGAGCCGAGGGCTTGACGGCTTTTCTTTCTTCTCACAGTCACACAAGTCTACTCTGCGACTCTGCGAACACTTACACAGCGAGACTAGAACATTAGGAGCACTACTGCAGTTTCACCCATTTCACCGTCATTTCTCTAATAAATCGCCCTGTAATGATTCCCCGACCTCCCGAGTCCCGTATCAGTTACGGGATGCGTGCGACGATACTCTGTATTTTACGAGATGGCCACGGGCGGCAAGCCGACAATAATATCAATATCTAATTGCTGTGAAGATATACAGTAACATAACAAACGGTGGGTGGAGGAAGATTTCTTGCGTTGTGATGTGATGTGTGTGTAATTACTTGCTGTGCTGTTCTGTTGTGTTGTGTTGACTTCTTTCTTTTAATCAGAGCGCAAGACGAGCACAGCTATAGAGGTCTGTACATACATCTCTCAGTCTCCGTCCTCTCCGACCATAGTTTTCGTCGGAAAGTTTCGACTTTCTGACGTGCGTGCAACTTTCCGAACTCAAATTAGGAGTAATCCTTTTCAGAAGTTGCAAGAGATGTCATTTTGTAGTTGAACTGGACCTTTCCGACGCAAATTTCGGTGGTCTGTGACAGTATGGACTCCCCTTGAGAGTGTAGCTGCAGCAGCGCGCAGCGCACACAAATAATTAATTAATAATAAGGTGACGGGCTTCGGGCCGGGCTCGGGCTTTAAATAGCAGCACCAAACGGGCCACGGGCCGGGCCTGGACTGAAGTCCACGGGCCAGGGCCGGGCCCGGGCCCACATTTTAGGCCCGTGCAGGGGCCTATGGCCATCTCCGTATATGGAGATATAAGTCGTCCATGCCCAAGTATGGGCTGGTGAGGTCAGACTTTGTGTGATGCGTAGGTTATCTCCATATATGGAGATTCAACATTCCAGGTGTAACTATGACTGCCCGTATGACGTGAGAGGTGGAGGTTGTGATATTTGTGGAGAGCTTATCTCCCGATTAGGGAGTCTTACTGGTATTAATATAGTGTGTACCAATTTGTGTATAACGGTCAAATATCTTAACTCTTTGATTGTGCTGTTTGCCACCCTGTTCCAAAACAAACCCTGTTGTTCTAACGTTGTTGTTCCTACAGCCTTGACACTGTACAAGGGCCTGATACAGTATGTAACTGGCAAACCATCTTTAATCAACAATTCTGTTGTGTTCTGACCACTGATAAAGGTCAGGTCAGCCGATGAGGTGACCACGGTCACGATATTACATCATACTGCTTCACAGTAACTATATAAAATCATGTCAACTGTCTATTAACCTGAGAGCTACGATGGGTGATTTTGCTCTACTGTACTTGTACAGTACAATTTAAACTGACTATATTTTCAATACAACTTATCAAAAAACGCATATTCCCCGGTGTGGTCTCATTCATTGTGTGGAGTACTTTATTATGGTTGGGGAAAACTGTTTATCCATATGGAATATGATCTAAATTCCATCAGCGTGGAAATTTGTTTATTTTCCTTCACTCGGGCTTTTTAGGGCTTCGGGCTTAAAATGATGAAACTAGTTAGGGTCGGGCCGGGCCTCGGGCCGACCCTGTCGGGCTCAGTTAGGGCCGGGCCTTAATTTTCAGGCCCGTTGAGAACTCTAGCGCAGGGGTCTTCAACAGGGGGTCCGCGACCCCCAGGGGGTCCGCGGAGGTACTGCAGGGGGTCCGCGAAATTATTGCTTAAAAAAAAAAAAAAAAGATTTCAAAAAATGTTTTTTTTTTTTTTTTTTTTTTCACATTTATTTAAAAAAATAAATCATGATTCTATCCATTTTGAATTGCTTGAATACATGTTTACTATGCAATTGACAGATTGTTGATATTATTGACATAATGACATTGGTTCTCAGTTAATAAGTAGTATGTTTAGAAATGGTAGTGGTACGGCCCACCCTGCTCGCTGTAACTTGTACATGTTTAAAATAAAAAATGTCGTAGCCCCGACCCCCCCACCCTACGAGGTGGTAGGGGGTCCCTGCTCCATCTCCCCATCAGTTTGGGGGTCCCCGGCCTGAAAACGTTGAAGACCCCTGCGTCTAGCGCAAGCCGCTGGTCGTGCTCGCCTACAACCGGAACAAGGGCGCCGTCGACAACCTGGACCAGCTGGTGGCCGCCTACAGCTGCAGGAGGGAGCTGTGCCCTGGCGCTGTGGAGGGAGCTGTGCCCTGGCGCTGTGGAGGGAGAGCTGTGCCCTGGCGCTGTGGAGGGAGCTGTGCCCTGGTGCTGTGGAGGGAGAGCTGTGCCCTGGTGCTGTGGAGGGAGCTGTGCCCTGGTGCTGTGGAGGGAGCTGCGCCCTGGCTGGGCCTCCGGCAGACGCCACTCGCGCAGGCTCTTCCTCGAGTGGGTTCTTCAGCAATGTGTTTCTAAAGGTGTGTCATAATATGTACTAAAAGGTTGAAATTCAACTCCCGGGGAAACCTAAAAAAAAAACTGATTTGTGTTTGTGTTCCATTAATTTACTATATATATACAGGATAAAAATACAAAAAATTGCACCCGTGCGAAGTGAGCGGTGCAAAAATATTTAGGGAGTTGTGGACTTCGATTTTCAAGTCTTTTCTTTAAATAATCATATTTGCTTTTCCCTTTTAAATTGAAGATATTAAATAATATCTTTATTATTACACACATTACATATAAATGTGGTTAATATATATGTGTGTCTGTCTGTCTGTCTGTCTGTCTGTCTGTCTGTCTGTCTGTCTGTCTCTGTGTGTGTGTGTGTGTGTGTGTGTGTGTGTGTGTGTGTGTGTGTGTGTGTGTGTGTGTGTGTGGCCATGATCAATCAATAGCTAGCTGTTCTAACCATAAATTAGCCAAATGCAACGCTAGCAGTTTAGTATTCACAATCACCAAGTCAGCATTTATCAGCATCGACAAGTTAGCATTCACAATCACTAGGTTAACATTCACAATATACAATATAAACCAATTCTATTCAATCATGTACATGATGTCATATCTACATCACAATAGATGGTAGTAAACATAACATAAGATCCAGTCAAAACAAATAGTCCAGTAATTTTAGGCCAAAATTAGGCTAAACCTAAAACAAATTGCAATAGTAGCAAACTCAACTGATTTTGTATCCTCAATATGTCCTTAGTGAGAGAAAAAAAGTCCCAAGGAATCCCATCAGGGGAAAGTTTTGAAAACGACCTACCTACCTTCACTTACTATACACTACACTATAAAGGAAAAAATGACTCCCAAAAAATCTTTAAGTGGGATGTGAGGGGTCAAACTAGTGCTTCACTTCAGGCACCGATCGCCCAACTACGTACACAGCTAGACTTCAAACAGGAGTCTGGATCCATAACATCTACCTAACAACAGGGCCGGTTCCTGGCACATATGTGTCCCACCGCGGCTTGGAGCCAGTTATCTCGGAAGGCTTCATTATTCCCTAGAGCCACGATGACATTTATTTTTTCTCTCTAAAAAAGATAATGCCACAACAGCATCTCATAATATCTAGGCTACATTTCACTTAAACGCCAGAGCTTAACTCTGCATGTAAATAAGACTTTTTTAAATTAATGTGAGAGATCGGGACATAATTCTGTTGGTCCTCCAGGCCATTTAGCTAAAATGGTTGTTTATTTTTGAAGCGGTGAAAACCGCCCATATATGGTCATTTCAGTCCAGAATGAACAGGCTTTTTCAAAAACAGAATGTCTGTTTAATTACCATATATGGTGATCTCAGTCCAGAATGAACAGGGTTTTTCAAAAACAAAAAGTATGTTACCTTATGTCCATATATGGTCACTCCAGGCCAGAATGAACAGGTTTTTCCTGTCCCACAGAATGTCCGTTTAATTACCATATATGGTGATCTCAGTCCAGAATGAACAGGGTTTTTCAAAAACACAATGTATGTTACCTTATGTCCATATATGGTCACTCCAGGCCAGAATGAACAGGTTTTTCCTGTCTCGTACGTGTAAAATATCAGTCCAGAATGAATAGGCTTTTTCAAATATGCAATAGGTCTCACTTATTGCATAGGTCTCACCTATTGCATTGGATTGGTGAAGCTTCACATGACAATTCAACCCTATAGGTAATAGCATGGTTTATACTAAATAATTATTAACCTTGCTATAGTCAGCATGGAGAGGAACATGTACAATTTGATCGTCTCATCAAATGACTTGGTTTCATGTGCTATTGGAGGTTTTATCTGTCCACCGCTTCACTTCGAACCGAGGTTTGATTTTTAATCAAGACACAGAATATGTGTGTCCGTCCCGGTCTGATGATTGGATGATTAAAAATGTCCAATGAGACCATACTTTGAAGCTTCACATGACAATTCATTTTTTATTTTTATTTTAAATATGTGTGTCCCGTGCATCCAGAATTGAGGATTGGTCAAGCTTCACATGACAATTCGGCCCTCCAGATAAAATCATTAATTCATTCAGAATTAGAAGAAAATGTATAGATCTAGAACACAGAGTTCATAGCTCTAGAACACATAGAATAAAAGTTCACCGCTTCACTTCGAACCGAGGTTTGATTTTTTCATTGCGTTTTGGAAATCCGAAATCCGGAGGCCTGGGAGAGAGCGAGGAAAGAGAGCTGCAGCAAGGGACTCAGTGGCAACAGTTGCAAAAATCAGAAAAAAATCAACCCTGATCCGAAAATACATTGCGAAACGGGCGGCAGCGTGCAAACGTGATTGACCTTAGGTGAGGTTGATTCTTTTATTTATGTGCTCTGAAATTCACTCCGATATTCGGCCCGAAAAAACGCAGCAGTGCAGTGCCAAAGACCTCAACTCTTTGTGTAGGCCTACTTATTTTAGAATGTTGTAAGCCTACTTATTTTAGAATGTTGTAAGCCTACTTATTTTAGAATGTGTAAGCCTACTTATTTTAGAATGTTGTAAGCCTACTTATTTTAGAATGTTGTAAGCCTACTTATTTTAGAATGTTGTAATCAAGTAAGCCTACTTATTTTAGAATGTTGTAATCAAGTAGAGTTTTTTATTTTTTATTTTAAATTTTTATCCCACAATTTTGTTAGCCTAGTAAACTGACTCCTCCCATCTTCAGAGAGACTGGTTTACGAGGCTACAATTTTGTAACCCATTTTTTCACCCAGTGCTAATTGCCTATGTAATCCTGGTCTCTGCTCTCCCTCTGCCACGCCTGGGGAGACAACGGACTGACCTCATGCTTCCTTCTATGCATGAGGAGTCCAAGTTGCTTCTTTTCACCTGACAGTGGAGATTTCCCTGGTTTGGACGTAGCGCGTGGAAGGAACACGTTATTCCAACCAGTTCCTTTCCCCTCCATCAGGCGCCCCGGCTGGCC
Source organism: Nannobrachium achirus (assembly GCF_963921795.1). NCBI lineage: Eukaryota > Metazoa > Chordata > Actinopteri > Myctophiformes > Myctophidae > Nannobrachium > Nannobrachium achirus. Next base: position 52,503,537 of record NC_137829.1, on the reverse strand, counting down.
AGGGGGAGGCATTATTGAGACCAGGATTACGTGCATGTTTTTGTGAGGGTATCAACCCTAGGAGACACGGGGAGAACATGCAAACTCCACACAGAAAGGCCCTATCGCCAAACCCACCTAGGGTGTGGGCGCTGATGACGCGGAGGAGGAACACGCCGCCAGCACCCACAGCGTCCCCCGGCGGGAATCGAACCCAGGACCTTCTAGCTGTGAGGCGAAGCGCTAACCACTGCGCCACCGTGCCCCCTATCAAGTAAAGTTTTGACAAAAACGTCCACAAGCCAGCATGGTGATGACCCCTGACGGCGCGGAGCCTCAGCTTTCAGAAGGTTTGTTTTCTGTTTGTTTCCCCATAGCTTTGTTTCATTGGCTCAGCAGCAGGTTTGAACTGGAAATGCATGATATGTGTCCAGTTCAAATCTGCTGCTTAGCCAACCAAAACAGAGCTACTACATCTGAAAATGAATAGGAACAGGACTACAGTTCTATGCTGTAGACTATAGCCTCTCTGCACAGGCTCCCGGTTAAATGAATAGGAACAGGACTACAGTTCTATGCTGTAGACTATAGCCTCTCTGCACTGGCTCCCGGTTAAATGAATAGGAACAGGACTACAGTTCTATGCTGTAGACTATAGCCTCTCTGCACTGGCTCCTGGTTAAATGAATAGGAACAGGACTACAGTTCTATGCTGTAGACTATAGCCTCTCTGCACTGGCTCCCGGTTAAATGAATAGGAACAGGACTACAGTTCTATGCTGTAGACTATAGCCTCTCTGCACTGGCTCCCGGTTAAATGAATAGGAACAGGACTACAGTTCTATGCTGTAGACTATAGCCTCTCTGCACTGGCTCCCGGTTAAATGAATAGGAACAGGACTACAGTTCTCATTCATTCATTCAACCTTTATTTATTCTCGAAAAGACATTGAGGTTACCCTCATTTGCAGTGCCATCGAGATACATCACAACACAACATTAATATTTACAAAACAACAGACAATATAAAGTAAACTTAAAAACAATTGCAGACATTTGTTGGTAGGTTGTCAATTAAAGATTTAAATTGACCGTATGTTATGGGAGAACATATCTTAAAATGTAGTTGTAGCTCATTCCAGGTGGTTGGGGCATTACAGCAAAAGGCTGTCTTCCCCAGTTCTGAGTTTGCTGTGGGGACCTATAATGTGAGCCAGTCACTGGAGCGTGTCCTATATGTCACAGGCTTCCAATCCAGAAGAGATCTAATATACATAGGTAAAGACCCATCAATTGCCTTAAAAATGTACAGGTACCAGTGTTTGTTTCGGCTGTCAGTCAATGAAGGCCAACCCACTCTATCGTACAAGATACAGTGATGAGTCCTATAATTTTCACCAGATATAAATCGCAAAGCAGAATGATAAACTGTATCCAAGGGTTTAAGGATAGAAGGAGCAGCATTTCTATATATAACATCACCATAGTCCAACACAGAGAGAAAGACTGCTTCGATAACCCTTTTTCTACAAGTTACTGGGAAACTAGCACTGTTCCTATAGAAAAAAAAATATCTTTTGTCTTAATTTGCTGGCAAGATTGTCTATATGGCATTTAAACGTAAATTTCTCATCAAGCCAGATTCCGAGATATTTGTATTCCGAGACCCTTTCTATTTTTGTTCCATTTGAGGCAGTAATGCACAGGCTATTATAATTAATGTCTCTGGCCCTAGAGAATAACATATATTTAGTTTTGTTTGCATTAAGTACTAGTTTCAAACGTTTTAGAGAGTTCTGAAACGCATTAAAAGATAGCTGTAAAGCTTCTATTGCAAGCTGGACAGAATCTGCAATGCAATAAATAATCGTGTCATCAGCATAAAAATGGGCTTGACAGCCATCTAGCGCCATAGCCATGTTATTTATATATAAAGTAAAAAGAGCAGGGCCCAAAATCGATCCTTGAGGGACACCTTTTGAGATGGGTAAGAACCCTGACTGGGCTCTCCCAGCCTTCACACACTGGGATCTTCCCGACAGATAACTCTGAAACCAGCGGCATGTGTTTCCATTAAACCCAATGCTGTGTAAAGCACGTAGCAGCAGTGAGTGATCCACGGTGTCAAAAGCTTTAGAAAGATCTATAAATAGAGCAGCACAGTGTTTCGGCTTTTTTTTTGTCCAAAGCAGAAATAATATCGTTTACAATAACGGTAGTGGCTGTGATTGTGCTATGTTTAGCTCTAAAACCTGATTGTAATGGGGTTAATACAGAGTTATTTGATAAAAAGATTTTAATCTGATTATTGACCAGTGACTCCAGGGTTTTTGCTAAACAGGAAAGTTTGGAAATTGGGCGGTAATTGTTTGGGTCACTTACATCTCCGCCTTTGTACAATGGTGAGACGTGCTATTTTCCATACATTTGGAACTATACATGTAAGAACAGAGAGATTAAAAATATGCATAATATACTCTGAAATAAATGGAGCAGATAATTTAAGAGAGTCATGCCTCTCTACATGAGAGACATGCCTCTCCACGTCCACCTGAACATTTCTGGAGTCACCATGAGGCAAGTCCTCGTTTTCAAAAAGGTGCCCAGCAGCAGCAAAGTGCTTGTTAAAAGCTGAGCAAATATCACTTTGGTCAGAAAACACACATTGATCGATGTGTACATGTGCAGGTAGAGAGGTAGATTTCTTATCTCTCGTTGAATTTACTATCTTCCAGAATTTGGCTGGGTTAGAATCACAGCCAAGTATGGCCTCTAGATAGTAGTCTGATTTAGCCTTTCTTACAGCCGCCGTGAAGGTATTTCTCAAATTTCTAAAAGTAAGCCAATGAGAGGGGTTTCCTGATTTCTTGGCTAAAGCCCAGGCCTTGTTTTTCAACTGGAGCATAGTTGATAGTTCAGAAGTGAACCAAGGATTAGTCCTAGCCTGTATTCTCTGCTTTTTAAAAGGGGCATGAATGTTAACAACAGAGTTAAAAGCTTGTATAAAATGACCCAATGCCTAGCCTAGTTCCAGACCCTGAATCGCTAGCCACACCCCTTTAAATTTTTTGTTTTGGCGATTCAGGGGTCTAGAAGTGCTCTCATTGAAGAGGCCTGCCTCGGTTGAAAATCCGTACGGCGAATCAGCGTCGTGAATCAGCGTCTTGTGATCAGCGTGGTTGGGGGTTTCCCAGAACTCATGTGTGTTTCCAAGTACACCAGCGCCGCCGCCGTACCGTACCGCGCATCGCGTCGCGCTAAAAATGCGGTAAATTGCGGTAAAATGCGATCGTATCGATCTCGCTATGAAACACCAGTAGCAGGCATGTTATGTTGTGTTTGATTACTAGTTCGTAGTGCTCCTATTCTGACTGATTCTTTGGTTAGCAAGTAGCACTAGCAAGCAACAGGCTAGCCACTAGCCTAACACATAACAACCATGATAACAACACTATGTCATGTGTTGGTCGGTGAACCAATCGCTGAAGACTGCCTCTTTTTGGCAACACCCATCCCTGCAATCGCCCTGGGGGGAAGAACTTTCAGACTGAATAATGAAGTGAAACGAAATGTCAATTCAGGCTGAGTGTCAGGCTACCCAATGCCAAGTTCACATCAGTGAATTCCAAGGTACTCCTAATGCTGCTGTTCTGGAGATCAGATAAAAAGGCCAGCTCGTTAAAATGTTTAAAATGTCTTCTTATTACAACTTCTGATTTAAATGTCTTTACATGTGTATCTCTAATGCAAGCTACTGGGCAATGGTCAGTCTCACCCAGTTCAAAAACACCAGAAGTAATAATTTTGTCATCCCTATTTACTAAAATCAAATCTAGTAAGGTTGATCTAGATATATCTTTTAGGTTAGGTCTGGTAGGCTCCATAATCAATTGGACTAGATTTCCACACACTTCTTTCAGATAATCAGAAGCATTTGATTCCCAATTAAAATTAAAATCCCCAGATATTATTAATTCTGAGTTACTGTATAGAGAAATAAATTCTGCCAATTTATCAACTGCTCCGGAGTCAGCGGAGGGAGGTCTATAAACCCTGATCACAACAATTGAATTATTCGGCCCAAGGTTAACCAACAGAGCAATAAATTCAAAATAATTACGCATAGTAACAGCTTTTAAAACAGAAACCGAGAAATGTGATTTTGTATAAATGGCCACTCCACCAGATTTACCATTCCTGTCTATTCTAAACATATTGAAACCATTTAAGGATACTTCAGAGTCTGAAACACTCTTCTTTAACCAAGTTTCAGTTAATATCAATATATCTGGATCCGTTTGTGACACAAAAGTCTTTAAATGATCTAACCTTTCCTTTGCCAGAATGCTTCTGATATTTAGTTGAATTAGACCCAATCCTTTTCTATTTTTAAAAGCATTTGGAGTCAATGCAAAGGCTGGGGCTGACTCAGGCAGATGCATAGTGTTGGTGAGAGAGGGTTGCAGGTTAATTTCTATTAAATTGGAGCTGTTAACCCCTTTTTGCATTGAGACCTGCCTAGGTAGGCGCACATAGGGATTTCTAACATCAATATCATAGATATTGTAACTAGTTTCCTCTGTGGTTGAGGGTGAAAATGTATTTACAAGTCTGCCCGGCCACAAGGGGGCAGATGCGGCACGGAAGCGGTGAACAGATGCGGAACAAAAATCAGTTTGACCGGGAAGTTTGATCATGTTTCTGACGGACGTATTTTTGAGTGGGACTAACAGTCAATCAGCGTTTGTGTGCAGTATGCGCTGCATATGAAATGATAAATAATTATTGCCTAGAACACTCGGATGCAGACCATCACGGGAGTAAAATTCTGGACGTGCCCAAAACAAGTGGAAGTTATGAATATAAAATATACCACAGGAGGAACAAACAGACTGCAGCCAGTAATGCATGTCCAGCAGCCGGCTGAAGCGCACCTCCCCCCTGTGCAGCTGTGGGATTGGACCCGAAATGAAGATTTGCTTCCCACAGCCAAGGAGAAGATCGAGGATGTTTTTAAAGTTTTCCCTCGATATCACAGACTGTCGGTCATTTACTCCTACGTTGGGTGGGATGGAGGCCAGGATCAATGGGAGTCTGTCGAGGATAAATTGTGTATTTGCTCCTGGATAACAGTACTTTATGGCGTTTGGAATATGGATATTTCTGACCAAGGAGTCGCCAATAATTAATACTGTGGGGGGTGGAGGAGATGGAGACGGAGAAGATCGTGCGTACAGAGGACGGGATCCTACCGGGCGCCCACCAGGTCGTGCGTAATTGGAGACTACCACCCCGTCATGTGGCGAGGGGATAACGTCTCCAGCGCGAGCTCCCGTGCGTCCGCGGCGGTCAGGGACTACCGCCTCGCTGTGTAGCGAGGGGTCAACATCCCCAACATCTCCAGGAACACCTGTGCGTCCGCGGCGGTCAGGGACTACCGCCTCGCTGCGTGGCGAGTGGTCAACATCCCCAACATCTCCATGCAGTGCAGGTGGCGCCATGGCACTACCCCAGGTCTTAGCCCTGACCCTCTTTGCCCTGGGGGTGGACAGACACTCTTCCACAAGTGTACCCAGCAGCTCAAAGCTGTTTCCCAGAGGAATAGGTGGGGAGGGAGCTCTTCTATGGCGCTGTAATCCATGGATTTGACTCTGCAGCACCACAGGTACCGGGTCGCTTGGGGTTTGTACCAAGCGCCGGGAATCCCTCCTCCGTGAAGATTCCACCGAAGAGTGGCTCCTTGACCCGAGGCTCCTCGGTGTCTTCCCGGATAGCAGAGACGAGGTCTGTAGCTGTAGCAGCCAGGCTATCCAACAGCTCCTCATCTTTTCGGATCTGATGTAGGAGTGTGATACGGACTTCCAGCTCTTTTATTCTCCGTTCCTGACGGAGACAGCTTTCACGGCCCTGCGTAAAGGTGAGTGTCATGATAACACAAGAGCCCACCGCGGGCGTTTACTGAGCCCCGGACGCCGACACCGATCGTCCACTGGTTACCTCCAGGTAGAAGACAGCGGCGGTGGTGTAGCCGCCGTTTGAGTGCAGATAGCAGGCGATCAAAGTGGCCGATGATTAAAACATGTCACTATAAGTGTGACAGAGAGTTAAAATATACGTGACACTAAAACATATGCTTTAAAACAAGCTAAAAAATACTTAAAATTAGGTTGTTAGCAGGGTAACTGACGGAGTCGCTACAAACGCTGACACACTGTGACGCATGCTGGGAAAAAACTGTAGACTATAGCCTCTCTGCACAGGCTCCCGGTTAAATACAGAGACATACTGTAAATTCTCCTCACTGACAAAGCTCTTAATAGTCTTGCATAGTGGCACCACTATCCTAGGAGTAGTTCACCCCAAAATGACTTTTCTATTGATTAGTCACATCAGGGAGACTTGAGTTCAATAAAAAAAAGAAAAAATGTATTAGTCGCATTCCTAAGACAAAAGATTTTTTTCTTTTTTTTACCCCCATTGATTCTGGATGGGGACCCAAATGCATGGGCCGCAATGGGGACCCAAATTAGACCCTGGATGGGGACCCAAATGCATTTGTGTGAGATCAATGGGGGTACATTTACTTGACCCTTGACCCTAAATGTACTATAATATGTTTTTTGTCTTGAATGAATGAATGATTTTATCTGGAGGGCCAAATTGTCATGTGAGGCTTGACCAATCCTCAATTCTGCATGCACGGGACAGACATGGGACAGACAAAGCCACTCCTTGGAAGCAGCTTTCACCGCTTCAAAAATATTATTGAACTCAAGTCTCCATGGTGTGAAAAAAAGTCATTTTGGGGGTGAACTACTCCTTTAAGAGCTCATTGTACCTTATAGGCAAGTTAGAACATGAATGTGCTCCCAGTTGGTCAATTTAATTGGGGCTTACAGTTAGAGCTGCTATAAGCTTGGGTTCAGGTGTGCTTTCGAGACCGGACGCGACCGGACGCTGTGTGGCCAATATATTTCCCACGTGCACGCGCACGGACGGCACGGAACAGTGCTGTGCATGCTAGAACGCGTCCCCATAGATTCGAATGACGACGCGCCATATAGCCTATCTAATGAAATGGCTGTATTTGCATAACAAGTTTACCAGGTTACCAGTGAGTGGTATGCACTCTGCAGCGCATCCCCCATAGATTCATAAGCCCCTATTCATATGATACTGTAACACCCACTGTAGGACTAGGTTTCATATGATACTGTAACACCCACTGTAGGACTAGGTTTCCAGCGGTGACTGCGTGCTTGTGTGTGTCCTCATACATGGATCCATTATGTGCTATGAAGGCTACTGTACTGTTTGAGATTCCATCAAAGCAAACTCTATTTCTCTACTAGCAGCACTGTACTTTCTAATTGAATTAAATGAAACTAGAAAGTACAATCTTAAAGGAGCTATAGTCAACTTTTTCATTGAGGGCCGACACTTTGTTTACATCCTAGTCTATCCACCTGTTTCCGCGGGAGTTTACTGGAGATTATTTGGACCTGTTTGCACCACACTTCCGGTTTAACAGCAGACATACAAGCAGACTAATAGCTCCTTTAAGTAACAATGCAAATGTAATTAAGGCTAGAAAACATAGTTTTTGTTTTCCCACCATTAGATCTGCTGAGCCGGAGATTGATTGATTGAAGACTTTATTAGAAGTTTGCATATGAAAAGGTACAGTTTCATGACGGTACAGTTCACTACAAGGTCAACAAAAGGAGTTCCTAGAAAAGATTAAGCTTATTTCCATAGGAAACCATTGAAGTGTCTCATATCAATAAATGACCCCCCCCCCCCCCCACACACACACACACACACACACACACACACACACACACACACACACACACACAACTGCCACCCTTCCTCTCCCTTTCCTTCTCCTCCTTCCTTCCTGCCTTGATTAGTGTGGGTTCATATCATATGGTTTCATGTCCCAGTAAGGCCTGTCACTAAGGTTTCATTTCTACTCAGATGTAAAGTTATGTTAAAATTGAGATGAAATCGAATACCAGAGCAGTGAGTTGATCATATCACGTCAGTTGTTCTTAGATCTTTACACTGGCTCCCTGTCTGTCAAATAATTCAAAATACTACTGCTGCTTTATGTAGCATTAAATTGATTCCAGTCAAAATACATTTCTGATGTCCTCCATGTACCAAGCAGCCCTCTCAGGTCCCCTGGGACGGGTCTGTCTGAGCCCAGAGGCAGAAGCAGTATTACATAACTGGACTGGATTGGAACAAACTTCCAGAAAAGCACGACTACAACTCTCTTCTGCCTTTTACTGCGTTTTCCTTTTCATATTCTTTCCATTTCTCGAACAAAAGGCACCTTCTGTCTTGCACTGTAATTGTCTCCACCAGCCGAAGGCATATCACCCCTCTCCGTCCGTCCGTCCGTCCGTCCGTCCATGTGTGTGTGAGTCCGTCCGTCTGTTACCAGCTAATCTCCGGCACCGTTGCCTTGTTCTCTGCCAAACTGAGCACACACACTCCCTGGATGCCCATTCAGAACCTCTGCCCCAAATGTTTCACATGGCCCTGTTCTAGCGCCACCATGAGGCCGATATTTGCAAAACTCATTTATGTACACTACTCCTAGAGATTATGTCCACAAATCATGCAAATTGGTAAACAGTATCTCTACAGTCATGTGATCAACATGTAGGTGTCTGATTTTCCATATTCCATCCTGATCGGCTACAATTAACTTCCAACGTTTGCAGGATTGCTCCATTTTGAACAAAATGCCTCAAATCATGAACCCATTGTGCAATCTTGGTGAAATTAGGCACGCACGTTTCCACTAGGCAGAGGAAGAAATGTCACTTTTGCCAATGCCAATTTTTCAAATCAGCCACATGGTGGCGCTATAACAGGCCAATTTGTGTTTTTACCTTTAACTCCACCGATCAGTGGAAAACTTTGTATGCGCATTCCTTAAAGGCTAAGGATAAACCTTTGCCCTGAATTTTTCACATTTGCCTTTTATAGCGCCACCAGGAGGCCAACTATTGTAAAACACTTTTTTTGCTATTACTCCATCAAATTTTCTCCAACAATCACACAAATTAGTACACAAGTGATCAAGTCCATTCCATCTGCTATTTCATATTCCATCCTAATTGGCTAATATTGGCTTCCAAAGTTCGCAGGATTGCTCAGTTTTTGAACAATTGGCCAATTATTTGCAAAACTAACTTTTGGCCAGTACTCCTACAGATTTTGTCCATAAATCACGCAAATTGGTAGGCAGTATGTCTACAGTCCTGTGATCGACATAGATCTGTCCAATTTTCCATATTCCATCCTGATTGGGATTGGCTAAAACTGGCTTCCAAAGTTTGCAGGATTGGTTCGTTTTGAATAAAATGCCTGAAATCATGAACACAGTGTGAGACTTTGGTGAAATTGTGCATGGACATTCCCAATAGGCAGAGGAATAAATGCTACTTAAAAAAATAAAAAATAGAAGCAGTGCTCTTCCGAGCACAGGTCTCCACCAGGCCAGGCGTCCTGGTGGTGCTATAACAGGCCAATGTAAAAAAGGTGGCATGTTCTTCGCCAATCTTAGACCTTTCATGGCAGTCGGACGCTGCATGCATGATTTGAGGCATTGTGTTCCAAAAATTTGTTTTTGGTAAAGTCTACCTGCTGGTGGCGCTATAACAGGCCAACGTGAAAAGGGTAGCATTTGTTCCTTGAACTAGTGGGAATATGTGTGGCAAATTTCACGGTAATCGCTAGCTGCGTTGATGATTTGAGGCATTTTGTTCAAAAACTGAGCAATCCTGCAAACTTTGGAAGTCAATATTAGCCAATTAGGATGGAATATGAAATATCAGACGGATCGGACTTGATCACATGACTATAGAGATACTGTGTACTGATTTGCATGATTGTTGGAGAAAATCTGATGGAGTAATCGAAAATAATGTGTTTTACACAAGTTGTCCTCCTGGTGGCGCTATAAAAGGCAAATGTGAAAAATGCAGGGCTTTATCCTTAGCCTCTAGGGAGTGTGGAAACAAAGTTTTCCACTTAGTGTAGGGTGGAGTTAAAGGTAAAAACACAAATTGCCCTGTTATAGCGCCACCATGAGGCTGATTTGAGACATTTGAAGTGGCATTTCTTCCTCAGCCTAGTGGGAACATGCAGGCCCAATTTCACCAAGATTGCACGCTGCATTCCTGATTTGAAGCATTTTGTTCAAAACGGACCAGTCCTACAAACTTTGGAAGCCAATTGTAGCCAATCAGGATGGAATATGGAAAAACTGACAGATCCATATTGATCACAAGACTGTAGAGATACTGTCTACCGATGTGTAGGATTTGTGGACAAAATCTATGAGAGTAGACCCTCCAGAAAAACGCGGGCAAAAATCCTTGATTATGCGGGCTAAAATCCTTGATTTTGCGGGCAAAAATACTTGATTATGCAGTGAATTATGCGGGTTTTTATGTGAATTTATGCGATGACAATGCGAAACTATGCAAAATATGCGGGAACTTGTGAAAGTTGCGATTAAATGCGAAATTATGCGAAATATGCGGGAACTTAAAAAACATATTTATAGCCTATATACAGTATACATAAAATAAAAATGTATAACTATTAATTAAACCACTTTAATATACATTACACTGGCTATTTGGAAATAGACAATCTACAAGCTCACAACATCACTAAAGAGTCATGTGTCTATTTTCAAAGTAGTCAAAACACGAATTTAAGGGTCCTTGAGTGAATTAAAAAATGCAAAACAGACTTTTGACTGCCTTTCATTATTTTCAAGGCAAAAAAGCAAACCTCTGTCAAATATCTGCAATTTAATTACCTTAATGGGCTACATCAAGGCAAAAATAATTACCCTATGGCCTATGTGATTGCTAAGGATACAGCTCACTGCTAAAGCAAAACTCTGGTTTATTTATGTGGTTTTGCTCTCTCTAGAGATTTAAGGCATTAAAATGTTATGCATTCAATTGCTGTTCCTATCCATCCATGGAATACTGCGTGCTACTTTTTTCGGAGAGGTGCTCGTTTGCTTTGAACGGCAACGACGCAACGTTTCAAACGGAGTACAATGGAGACCTCAAGACAAGTAGGATAAACTTTAATTTGTCGTTTCTTGAAGTTTGAGGACTGAGGAAGAGTGTGTTATTGTAGCGTCACGTTGGCGAGAGCCAACGCACATACCGTATAGCCTACATTATGCCTGCATCTCTCTCTGTCTGCCTACAGATCCTCGCAGTGCAGCGTGCACGCAATCGCACGGCACACACACACACACACACACACACACACACACACACACACACACACACACACACACACACACACACACACACACACACACACACACACACAGGTTTCACAGCGCATCATTGTTTTGCCTCGGTTTTGTGTCTGAACGTGATTGAACGGTGAAGCGATGACTTTATACTTTTATGCGAAAAAGTGTGGGGATTGTGAAATCAAGCGATGCCCGCATATTTCGCATATTTTCCGCGGAAATATGCGAAATATGCGGTGAATATGCGGGGATTTTGAAATCATGCGAGCCCCCGCATAATCAGCGGCATTTATTGATTATTGCGGGAAATTCTGCGATCGCATAATCGCGTTTTTCTGGAGGGTCTAAGTAGTATACAGAAATGTGCCTCATGGTGGCGCTAGAACAGGGCCATTTAAAAAATGTGGGGCAGAGGTTCTGAATTGGCATCCAGGGAGTGTGTGTGCTCATTTTGTTTTGGCAGCGACCGGGCCAACAGCGCCGGAGATTAGCTGGTAACAAACTGGATGGGCGCACGGACAGACAGACGCACGGACGGACGGACGGACGCACGGACGGACGGATGGACAGGGGCGAAAACATACTCTCCCCCAAGCCTTCGGCTGGTGGAGACAAACAGCCTCATGGTGGCGCTTTAACAGGCCGATTCGTGTTTTTACCTATAACTCTACTGATCAGTGTACAACTTTGTATGTGCACTCCTTAGAGCCCAAGGAAAAACCTTTGCTCTGCATTTTTCATATCTGCCTTTTATAGCGCCACCAGGAGGCCGACTTATGTAAAACACATTTTCTTCCTATTATTCCTTTAGATTTTATCAAAAAAATCATGCAAATCAGTACACAGTATCTCTATAGTCATGTGATCAAGACGGATCTTTCCGATATTTCATATTCCATCCTAATTGGCTAACATTGGCTTCCAAAGTTTGCAGGATTGGTCCATTTTGAACAAAATGACTTAAATCATGAACGCAGCTTGTGATTACAGAGAAATTCTGCACGCACATTCCCACTAGGTCAAGGAACAAATTACACTCTTTTCATATTGGTCTGTTATAGCGCCACCAGCAGGTTGACTTTTGCCAAACTCATTTTTGGATCGAAATGTCTCAAAATAATCACACTTCCAAGCCAGCCCATTTCAGTGTTTTTTTACGACCACAAGAAAACGCTGTTTACACATCTATCCGTTCTGTCCATTCTTTTCAGTACCCTGGGTGACGCTAAATTCCACCATAGTTACACTCATACAACCATGCTAACAAAATGAGCAAAAACCTACTTTTGCGTCGGGCGCTCCGTGCACGCGCTCCGACTTACGGGTGAGGAGGAAAGTGTGTTTTTATGTATAATGCATTCGTCACAACAAAGCAGACTCACATGGGCCGTGCACTTCCTCGTTTTCATTCAGTCTCATGAACTGGAGGGAGGCAAAGTGTTTGGTATGAAACCCTAGTTTGGCAAATAGGCAAAAATAATGTATTTTGAGTTGTTTTATAACAAAAATAGCCTATTCTCGTCAACCTTCGTCTGTGGCCTGGCTGCCTAATTAATAATTCTCGTCAATCTACCTCTGTGACTTGGAAAGAGTTACAGGCCAAAGAAGACATAGCACCCTTTTCACATTTAGCGCCACCAGGAGGCCACAGTAACTAATACCTGACCTGGTGGAGACCTGTGCTCGGAAGAGCACTGCTTCTAGTTTCTTTTGTGAAAGTCTGACGTCTCATTGCTTCGACTACGTGTCGGGAACAGGGATGCTGACAGAACCCTCGCTAAAAACCCCAGGGCAAAAATCCACTCGTCCGAGACAGTTTGCCCTCCTGGCCCCCAAGCTGTGGAATAAACTCCCTGTCGCACTTAGAACAACGGACTCACTCGCTAGCTTTCGCCGTGGACTGAAGACTCACCTTTTCAGACTCCACCAAAATCCTTAGCACTACTGGAAAATCAATGTCCATACATGAAGCTAGTTAGCATTTGTTTTTTAGGTTTTTTAGAAACCTTTTTTATTATTTTATTTTTCGTTACAGATTATATTGTTTTTTCTAGATAGATATTCATTTGCATTTGTTATATTGCTGTTGATGTACTGACATTTGTTTATTATTGTGATATTTTATCTGCTTATTGTAAGTCGCTTTGGATTAAAAGCGTCTGCTAAATGCCTAAACTGTAAACTGTAAACTGGGAACAACACTACGCACCCATCTAACTTGCCTTGCATTGTAACTCACCTGTTTTCTAGTGTTTGCACTGAAAGCAGTTGAGTGCTGTTCCCTCAGTCAGTACACAGGCCATGATGATCTCTGACTTGACTATGAGCGATAAGAGGTCCAGGGAATAGGATACTTTTTCAAATAAATAACAATGATTTGGTCTTAACATGATGATTAACCCATGACATATAGATACTCATGTATACATACGCAATACATAGATACTCTGAATACATACTTTAAGGAGAAGGTAGTATAAGTGGGATTTATTTATCCATTGTTTAACTAATGGTACCATGCCAGCCAGCAGCATGGAGAACAAGGTGAATGTGGAAGGCTGACATCTCTACGTTGGCGATGCAGCGACACAGCGAGGACCAGTCAAAGACAAGGGTGTCGCACCAAACTCTGGGCCCTGGGTGCAAGGATTCACTTCAATTAGTTTGTGCTTTAACTATTGAAAAAATAGCAGATATACAAGCTCACAGCACAGCACACGGTGCCGTGCTCTGAGCTCTTACAGTATATCTGCTATTAAAGAATAAAATATTGAAGGCCCCTCCACCTTGGGCCCTAGTAACTCAGACCCCCATTATCACTGATAATGGATTGGGTAGCTTGTTATTGCTCAGATAATGTGATGTCCTGTTGTATTGGACGCTAACTTTATTGCTGCTCTAATTCATCTACCGTAATTTTCCATCCCTTCCAGTGAATATAACAGATGTGAGTGTGAAACATGAATATAGGCCAGTGTCACTTAATTAAGCTGTCTGAGATGCATTCTCCCATAGATCTGCATGCGCACCACATCAAACTACCTTACTGGATTTGTATTAAGCACGTTTCACAGCTCAAATGTTCATAATGAGACTGCACATTTGTGAAAAAGAACAGAGGGCGAGTATGTTTTATTCATACAAATATAGACAAGATCACTGTTAAAATACAACCTGTAGCTACTTCTAATAAAAACTGCATAATGAAAGACTAATAATGCTTTGATCACAGTTTTTCCACAGATAGACTACTAACCACTAACGCTTTAATTGTATTGTATCTGACCACTGACAGTAGAATTCCTCTTGGGAAACTATTGAAACACAAAGAGACAGTACAAATCATATACGATCAGTGTTGGGTATCGTTACATTTTTAAGTCTCGTTAGTTTACTTTAGTTACTGACTTGAAAAACTAATCTGTTACGTTACTCCGCTACCCAATGACAATTGTAACTTAACGAGCTACCCGTTACCGTTACCGACCATTAAACCACATGTGAGAAAGTTTGGTAAACATAAAAAAGAGTGCAGGCAACCGGATTGTTGTGGCTGTCAGCGTGCAGCTTCAACGTGGATAATGTAATGACGTTGATCTATCCTTTATTCCTTTCACCAAGTAAATCCAAAAATAGTGTGAATCCTTCCACAGCCTTACTCAAGCCCTGCCATGTAAATTAAAGTAAACAAGACACGCAAAAAGTTCTTCTTGACTCGCTAATAATAGTCAGATGACCGCAAGTAACCGCAAGTTACACCACATTTCGTAGCCTGTCGTAAACTGTAGAACGACTACGCAACCACCACAGGCTGGCAACACATTTCTGGTTGGTCACATTTTTCCGTGTAAAAATGCGGGCCATTATGCGTGCATGCATGCCTCTTCAGGCTCCTTCTATGACAGAGAGAGAAGAGCTCATTCAGGAAACAGCGCAAATGTGTCAGATGGATTTATTTTTCCTTTGTGGCAACAGAAAAAACAGGGAATTATAGGTCTTAAATACCTAGTTAACGCCGCTATTTTTTGGGAAAAGTAACTGGTAACGAGCCTACTAAATTGCAGAAGTAACTCGTTAAGTTACTCCGCTACCACCAAACCTAACGGCGCTACGTAACGTCGTTAGTTATAGCGCTGTTACACCCAACACTGTATACGATCAATATGATCACATGGAATACAGTGCACATATCAGGCACACATAGACATCAAATGGGGCTTGAGCCCCTGCCCTTTTATACCTGTCTGTCAAAGTGCCCTCTCCAGACCATGAATGATGCACTTACTAGTTTGAAAGAAATGAAAATGCTTCCCTTTCCATTGAATGCAGCATTCAAGATAACTGCCTTTTCCAAACTCTCCTGAACTTGAATGCATCATTTTATGGTGAAAGAATTGCATCTCCGGTATTGGCTTGAATCTTGATTATACTTAGTTGAGTGCGGCATCACGCACAACATTTCAGCTCCCAGCACCTTATATTTATAGCATATCGTCGTTGTCGGGTGGAAATCTTGTATGTCCAAAACCGTTCGTTTTGTATTTATCATCTATAAAATGTACTAAACTATTGAAAACAGCAGATCTACAAGCACACAACGCCTCGCATCTATGGCTACACGGAGCTGGATTTTTCATATATCCCGGTTTTTCAGATATCCACATAGAAAAATATCTAGGTCCACACGGAGCTGGATATTTCATATATCCCGTTTTTTCAGATGTCCACAAATATCTGGGTCCACACGACAAAGATATCTAGGTCTAACAAGCACACACACAGTAAAGTCTTCAGAGATATCCGGGTTCCCTGTCTACACGGATCCAGTGAATCGGATATTTTTCAATCTCTCCACTTATTTATCCGGTTTAAAAAATATCCAGCTTCGCGGCTGAAATATCCAGCTTCATGTGGCTGCAAGCCCCAACAGCACAAAAAAATGTCTAGCTTCAGAAATATCCAGCTCCGTGTAGCCATGGCCATATGACAGTCTGGTATGCAGCAGGGCTTTGCTTTACCAAAAGACGTAAAATACGAAACTTGGAGATACAAGGTTTCTGCCCGACAGTGATGATATATATTTTAGTGATTTTGTTGCGAGGAAAACATTGAGATAAAAGCCATTTTGGTTAGAACTGACTGAAAATAACTTTGTACTTCAAGTTTAAAATGATACTAAATATTTTTTCCAGTGTCCAAATAAATTCCAAATATTATCAAATGATCTCGCGGCACCCCTGGACTGCCGTCACGGCACCCGTCACGGCACCCACTTTGAAAACCCCTGCTGTAGGTGACAGGTCTTGGAGTTCAAGCGGAAATCAGATGCACCCATGTTGCTCGCCAGCACCTCTGACCGAAAGCCCTGCAGTCTAACATACTGCGGTCCGCCCGAGAGGTTGTCTGTCTCCATGCCACCAAGAGGTAGTCTGTATCCATGCCACCAAGAGGTAGTCTGTATCCATGCCACCAAGAGATAGTCTGTATCCATGCCACCAAGAGGTAGTCTGTATCCATGCCACCAAGAGGTAGTCTGTATCCATGCCACCAAGAGGTAGTCTGTATCCATGCCACCAAGAGATAGTCTGTATCCATGCCACCAAGAGGTAGTCTGTATCCATGCCACCAAGAGGTAGTCTGTATCCATGCCACCAAGAGGTAGTCTGTATCCATGCCACCAAGAGGTAGTCTGTATCCATGCCACCAAGAGGTAGTCTGTATCCATGCCACCAAGAGGTAGTCTGTATCCATGCCACCAAGAGGTAGTCTGTATCCATGCCACCAAGAGATAGTCTGTATCCATGCCACCAAGAGGTAGTCTGTATCCATGCCACCAAGAGGTTGTCTGTATCCATGCCACCAAGAGATAGTCTGTATCCATGCCACCAAGAGGTAGTCTGTATCCATGCCACCAAGAGATAGTCTGTATCCATGCCACCAAGAGATAGTCTGTATCCATGCCACCAAGAGGTAGTCTGTATCCATGCCACCAAGAGGTAGTCTGTATCCATGCCACCAAGAGGTAGTCTGTATCCATGCCACCAAGAGGTAGTCTGTATCCATGCCACCAAGAGGTAGTCTGTATCCATGCCACCAAGAGGTAGTCTGTATCCATGCCACCAAGAGGTAGTCTGTATCCATGCCACCAAGCCGTGGGCCACGGCTTTGCAAATAGCACTGCACTGGCCTATACAGTACTTCTAAGAACCATTTGATTTGACAATTACAGTAAGCTATCAAGTAGGCCCGCCAATATGAGTGACACCTTGGAAAATATATTTTTGTCAGCTTTCAGAGTTCATGTTTCTGACGTGTTAACAGAACAGGGTGCTGCTTCTTTATAGCACAGGCCACGATGACATTTTGGGTAAAAGTAGATTCATCAGAAGTGAATATACTCCAGAAGATTACACGCACGCACGCACGCACGTACGCACGCACGCACGCACGCACGCACGCACACACGAGAACGAGACGGCGAGGGAACAGGGAGGCTTGGCAAGCTTTAGTGAAATCTATTTAGACAGATTCAGGCTTCCGTCTGTCTGGCCGGATGTTGAGATATTGGCCTTTAGGGATATTTCTTTACTGTATGTTGTTGAGAGCTGTTCACATAAAATAAGACAGCGTTCACAGAAGTTCATAACATGCTAATGCAGCAGTCATGTGGAATTGTACACATATTTTATCATAAATTGTGCTATACGTCCGTGTTATATATATACATTTCTCATGCAACCTTTCCGCCTTAATAGGTTCAAAGAGAGATTGAGGTTTTCCTCGACACATTTCTGAAATTGTGAGCTCCGTCCATGTACAGCAGGGGTTTTCAAAGTGGGTGACGGGGCACCCTGGGGTGACGGGGCACCCTGGGGTGCCGCGACGGCAGTCATGGGGTGCCGCGAGATAATTTGATAATATTTGGAATTTATTTGGACACTTGAAAAAATATTTAGTATCATTTTAAACTTGAAGTACAAAGTTATTTTCAGTCATTCTAACCAAAATGGCCATTATCTCAACGTTTTCCTCGCAACATAATGAGTAAAATATTGCCACTGTCGGGCAGGAACCTCGTATCTCCAAGTTTCAAATGTGTACGTCTTTTGGTAAAGCAAAGCCCTGCTTCATCATACAAGACTGTCGCACAAAACTAGTGAAAACAGCCGATCTACAAGCACACAACGCCTCGCGATGCGATGTGTGCTTGTAGATCTGCTGTTTTCACTAGTTTAGTCCGTTTTATAGATGATAAATACAAAACGAACGGTTTTGGACATACAAGGTTTCCACCCGACAACGGCGATATGCCATAAATATATAAGGTGCTGGGAGTGAACATTATAATGTAGGGGTGCCTCGGATTAAAACAATATTTATGGGTTCCCTGAGACAAAAAGGTTTGGGAACCCCT